>NW_020172779.1:4583608-4616365 GCF_003031525.2 Neophocaena asiaeorientalis asiaeorientalis
CGCGGAGACGCAGTAGCGACAGCGGCAGCATGTCGGCCGGCGGAGCGCCAGTCCCGCCGCCCCCGAACCCCGCCGTGTCCTTCCCGGCGCCAAGGGTCACCCTGCCCGTCGGCCCCGACATCCTGCGGACCTACTCGGGCGCCTTCGTCTGCCTGGAGATTGTAAGTGGGGCAGCCTGGGCGAGGGTCGCGCCCCGGGTGGCGAGAACTGGCAGCGGCATCCTGCCCCCCGGGCTGCGTCCTTGTGCGCGGCCCCCAACTCCCGTCCCCCCGGCGTGGCCTTCTCCTGCGACCCTCCCGGGGTCCTCCCGATGCCCAGCGCAGCCCGCACCCGGGCGACGGCGCCACCGCCCTGGCCCTCTCGCCTGGCACCTGTTACGCTGGCACCTGCTCCTCCGCTGGCGACAGAAATGGTCCCGGGAGAGCGAGCAGGAGGCCCCGCGGGCCGAGGATTGGGGACTTTGAGAGGAGAAGGCTCTTTGGAGTTGGGGTACTGTCAGAGACCCCCGGCGGTTTGGCCGGGGGCCACGCTGGGCTGGAGCGGGTGCCGGCGCTCTCGGCCTCGCCTGATGCTACCTGCCATTTTGTTGGGTGCTGCAAGGTGGAGCCAACGACCGGGTGACCAGGAGGCCGCCAGGATGTGGAAGGAGGGGGCAGGAGGTACCAGGAAGCGGAGGAGGAGGGCTAGAAGACGTGGGCTTTTTTTTTTTTTCCTTTTACCATTATGAGCGCCCTTTGGATTGGGGAGAGGAGCGGGGCTCAGGAGGCAGGGCAGGGAAAAGGTGAAGCCCATACGGTGCCCTGGGCAGTGTCTAATCAAGTGGGCTGAGAATGGTAGGGTAAAAGTTCAAACGTGGCTGTCAAGCTCCTCGCCGCCTGCATTTGCGCCTTCTCCCTTCCGAGTCTGCCTTTGCAACTCCAAACCCTCTCAGCGCACTTGGTTGGGCCTAGGTGACCGTCGGGTCACCCGGCCTGTCGTGCAGGCTTCTTGGGCTGCAGACGTGAACTTTTAAAAAGGCACTTTAATGGAATTGGGAGGTTTTGAAGCTCGCTGGGGAAAATGTGCAAATATAAATTGGGCAACCTGAGGTTGCATCATGCCCTGAGAATGGCAAATACAGAGTGAAACGTTTGCCAGTCAGTGCCTTTCCTGCCGGCTGGCTTTGTTTGCTCGGTTTGGGGTTTTCATATCATCCCCCTCACCCACACCCACACCTTGGAGTTTGCATAACCTGGATTTGGGTCGCTTCGGTTTCACTTTTGTGCTTGTGGGGCTGGAACGCCTTGTGAGCATTGGTTTTCCGCCCTATTTTGCTAAGGCACCCTAAGTTAAGTTTAGCTCAGATTTGAATCTGAAAAAGGAGACAAGTGAGTTACCGGCTATGACATCAGTAATCGGATGGTGACTTCGAGGCTAGGAGAAACTGGTTTGAGTCTGAGCCCAGTTTGGAAGCATCTGAATGCTTGGGATGAGGTGCGGGCATCCAGGTGAGAAGAGCGGGGAGAGGGTGGCCTTGGTGGGCAGCCCCACTGTGGGGAGGGGGACAGCCTGAGAGCAGTGAAGCCTGGGAAGAAAGATTTTATAGGCTCTGGGCTACTTTAGTTCCGTGTTCCTCAGACTCCAGTTGTTCGCCTACCTCTGTTAGAAGCTTTTGCCTGCCATATTCACCTGTTCTAGAATTGACAGATTGTGCTCTTTAAATGCACTCACTTTCTGAGCTTCAGTACCTGACCTTAGCCTCATCCTAAGCAATAAAAACATGAATTCTCCAATTTGATATGCTGTCATATTTTTCTAATATTTATTCAAATAGATACTTATATGTTTACATATATATGTAAAAACTGTGACATACATATATGTATATATATGCAAAGAAGGCCTAGCCATGTGCTATCAAATCAAATGCCATCTCAAGAGCCACTGGTGATCATGTGACACTTTTGGAAACTCCACCTAATTCTGAGAAAAAAAGTGGAAAGTGGTTTATTCTATTTCCTCCCTCCCACCCCCATATCTCTTTATTTATCTAGCCCATTGGTTAGTTCTCAACTCCTGCTATACTTAATTGCTTGGGCAGATTTTTAAAATACTGTCGCTAGGCCAGACTCATTAAATCAGACTCTCTGGGGAGCTACCGAGTCCATTCGGTTTTTTTAAAAAGCTCCCGGGAGGTTCTAATGTACGGTCATGTCTGGGAACCACCAAGGGAGGCCTTTTCGGGCTCTGTGGACAAGACAGCTCTCTCTTGCAAATGTGAATCCTCTCCCTCTGCTAGAACTTCTGCCACGCCCCATCCCAGGGGAAATCCCAGGCTCACAGAAGTATCCAATCCCTTCCTCTCGTCTCTTCATTTCCTCTGGCTTCTTAGCCCCAAAACGCTTCCAGGATCCTTATCTAGATAGAACAGCATCACTTCTGAAAGCCATTTCCGTTTAATTTTCACTTTCTTTGGCCAAATATCTCGATAGGTTTAAATCATAGGCCTCCATTACCTTTTACTTGATATCAACCTCCTTCCTCCTCAACCCAACCTGCAAAAAATAAAAGGCCCAGAATATTCCGGTGAAACTGGTGACCTCAGAGAAACAAGAGACCACATTAGAGCCAAACTATAGCTCCTTCTTGGCCCTCATTCTGCCGTGCCACTTAGAGCTATTGGATCATGTGCTTTAAGAGAGCAGACGTGGAGGCCACCTTGGTCCCCTCTCTCTACCTAGAACATCCACACCAGAGGAGATGCACAGATATAAGCAAAGTAGACACTTTTGAAGCACTTTGGTCCCGGATTTCTTAATATCCCTCTGATTTTCAGATCCCTTGAAATTGTTCAGTCTCCCATGGCTCCTCTTCAGAAATTTCTCTCTGTAAATTAAACGTGAGAATTCACCAGAAGCAGTTCTAAGCTCTGGGTGATGTCCTTTCTGGGGACCCCTTTGTTTTAGCCTCTGCCAGTGTTTCTGAATATGCCCAAACTCCTTAATTTTGACTTTCTGTCGAATCCATTTGTCTTTGCAATTTCTTTATGTCCCGTTGCTGTCTAAAACTGAACACCTGAAAGCTGCATCTGACAAAGATGCTGGGCTATCTATAGTTGACTAAGCTAATGAAACCATGATCTTGGAATTCACTTCTCGCACTAACCAGTAACTTTGCTCAATGATTTAATTTCGATTTGCCTTGTTGTACCACATTCACAATCTCTCAAGTGTCAGGCATTTGTTGGGGAGATAATTCAAAAGATACAGATATTGCCAGCCTCCAAACAACAGGCAAAGTAGTTTATAGCACTGGCTTTATAGGTGGAGGTATTGCAACTTCACATGCATGGTGTGGTTTTCTTGAGATAGGTATGTTGTACTGCTAGACACCTAAGTTGTCTACCTCTGGGTTTTTGCACTCAGCTATACTTACCAATGTGTGCTTGCTATGAAGAGTTTAATACTAAGTTAGTTTTGCAAAGTGAAACCTTTTAGTTTAAGATGGAAAACGTTGCCTTCCAAAGTTATCGTTTTCAAAATCTACTGTTTTGATTCAGTGTTTCCTGAATTAATGTTTTGTAAATCATTCATCAGGTGTTTATTGAATACCTGTTGTGCAGCAGACACTATTCTGGGAACAAAGATATTTAAACTCTGCCTCACTTGAAAGAGCTTATAACCTAGTTGAGAGGATATGCCCCCAAAATAACTACCATTCAGGGAATAAAGACACAACAATGGAAAGTGAACTATAGCTAAAGCACTTTCCAGGCAGGTGTATTATAAGAAAATGACATGGGAACATCTGTACTATTGGGCTAAACAAGCTCTTTCTGGTCCTTTGTCCTCAGTGAGTATTACGCACAAGAAGATTGGAAGTAACAGTATTAAACATGGAAAAGAATAAAGGTCATTATTGAATTCAGTGTGTTTCACAGTTTCAGTATTTAGGAAACTGTTTACATTCCCCATGATATTCCTGAACATTTCTCTTTATGGGAGATGGTCTAGGACTCTTATTCACAGCCTTCTAACCGCAGTGTTTTGGATGCGATAATAATTTTCATTTTTTCAACAAATAATTAATAACCTGCTATGCATCAGGCCTTATGCCCTGGAAATAGGATAATTAACATAACTCCTGCCCTTAAAAGAAAGTCCTATACAGTAAAGTGTAAATCCAAGAAAGAATTACAGAGCTGCATTTGAAGTGATAAAATTGGTTTATGGGCTTCCCTGGTGGCGCAGTGGTTGAGAGTCCGCCTGCCGATGCAGGGAATATGAAAAGCACTATTGAAAAACAGGGTGGAGTACATCTGGCCACTGGGAAGGCCAGGACAGGCAGCTTTAATGGGATGGTGACATTTGAATTTAGCCTGAAATGATGAGTAGAGGTTCAGTAGACAAAAGTGGGCAAGACAATTCCAGGTAGAAACAAGGGCATGTGCAAACCCCAGGGACAAGAAAGACCATGGCATGAAGTTCTGGCAATGGTTGGTGTTTTTCTGTGTGTGTTTTTCTACATGACTTATGGGGAGGTGGCAGGAGGAGGAAAAAGAGCAGGTAGGGTTCAAGGTGTGGTTTGCTGAGGAATGATAGGCCAAGGCATAGCATTTGTTTTTGTCTGTGATGGGGAGCTGCTGAAGGACAGGGATAACTTGATCAGACTTGCAGAAATCTTTGAGTAATGAAGTTTGGTTATAAAGCAGAGAGATTGAAGTCAGGAAGGTCAGCTAAAGGGCTTATTGCAGTGGTTTGGATGAGGGGTGATGAGAACTAGAAGTGGGACAAAGAAAAGAAGCCGAGAAGAGGCACAGATTTGATATTTACAAGGCCAACCACATATGTAAAGTTTTTTTTTTTTTTTTTTTTTTTTTGGTTTATGTGGCCTCTCCTGTTGCGTAGCACATGCTCCGGACGCGCAGGCTCAGCGGCCATGGCTCACGGGCCCAGCCGCTCCGCGGCATGTGGGATCTTCCCGGACCGGGGCACGAACCCGTGTCCCCTGCATCGGCAGGTGGACTCTCAACCACTGCGCCACCGGGGAAGCCCCATGTAAAGTTTTGACATGGCCTGAAATGATCGTAGACCAAACTTAAGTATAAGATGTAACACAGAGGACTTATGCCAGAAAAATGAAATGTTAATGAAAGGATGGTGGGGAAGGAGGGGCTGTGCAGCAGGCATGTGCAGTCATGCAGATAATTCTATGGAAGGGATTTCAGGTTATTTTCAACCTGCAGCTTTGACTGTAGGTGGACTAACACATAAATGTTCAGCTGTATAGACTTCTCTCTTCTCACCCAGAAAATAGATTTCGGTTGCAAAGGGACATTGTGTGTCTGCAGTGGTGAAGGAGGGGCTACCTGTGGGTGTGTTTTCCCTGCTTCAAAGGGGTTTTAATTCTATAGGTAAAATTTTTACTTTGCGTCTGGGTTAAAAATCTCCATCCATGTGAAAAAAAGTCTTTAAAACTTCATAAGAAAAAAAAGTGCCCCTGCCAGAGATTATTTTCAGCAATCGTTTTCCCTGGCTGGCAGTTCTGTAAGAATTAGAAAGAACTGAAACATGGAAAACTTCAAACCAAGTTGCTGAAAACCTTGACCTTGAGCTCCAAAGGAAAAGGTTAAGGAGAGGAGATTTGTCTTGTGGTGCCTGATAGAAATGTAGTACCGGGTGGTAGGAGCCATGGGTGTGGCATATCTGCATAGATATAGCTGAATAGGAAAGACTGTGTAATGACATGGGACAGGAACCAGGCAGGTGTAGCCAATACCACGCACGTTCAGTACTTAACAAATGCTGTGTGATTGTTCTGTAGGACAAACTGAACAGTGTGAAAATATTCTAGAGAAACTGACTGGAGCGGGGAAGAGCAGCTTTGGAGTACGCCCTCTTATGTCTTTCCCAACTTTTTTTTTTTTTTTTTTTTTTTTTTTTTTTTTGCGGTACGCGGGCCCCTCACTGTTGTGGCCTCTCCCGTTGTGGAGCACAGGCTCCGGACGCGCAGGCTCAGCGGCCATGGCTCACGGGCCCAGCCGTCCCGCGGCACGTGGGATCCTCCCGGACCGGGGCACGAACCTGCGTCCCCTGCATCGGCAGGCGGACTCTCAACCACTGCGCCACCAGGGAAGCCCTCAACTTCTTTTTTTCTTCTAGCATTTTATTTTATTTTTTAACTTTTTATTGAAATATAGTTGATTTGCAATGTTGTGTTAGTTTCACATGTACAGCACAGTTCATTCATTTACAGCAGATTCAATTATCAATATATATGTATATATATGCTTTTTTTTACACTCTCTTCCATTATACGTTATTACATGATACTGAGTATAGTTCCCTCTGCTATACAGTAGGTCCTTGCTGGTTCTCTATTTTATATATAGTAGTGTATATATTTTAATCCCAAACTCCTAATTTATCCCTCTGCCCTTTCCCCTTTGGTAACCATAAGTTTATATTCTATTTCTGTGAGTCTATTTCTGTTTTGTAAATAAGTTCATTTGTATCATTTTTAGATTAGACATATAAGCTGTATCATATAATATTTGTCTTAGTCTGGCTTAACCTCACTTAGTATGATAATCTCTGGGTCCATCCATGTTGCTGCAGATGGCATTATTTCATTCTTTTTTATGGCTGAGTAATATTCCATGTGTGTATATACTACATCTTCTTTATCCATTCATCTGTCAGTGGACACAGGTGGCTTCCATGTCTTAGCTATTGTAAATAGTGCTGGTATGAACATTGGGGTGCATATATCTTTTCGAATTATGCATTATGTATTATGTATCTTTTCTCTGGATATATGCCCAGGAGTGGGATTGCTGGATTATATTGTAGCTCTATTTAGTTTTTTAAAGAACCTCCAT
Source organism: Neophocaena asiaeorientalis asiaeorientalis (assembly GCF_003031525.2). NCBI lineage: Eukaryota > Metazoa > Chordata > Mammalia > Artiodactyla > Phocoenidae > Neophocaena > Neophocaena asiaeorientalis. The sequence goes on from NW_020172779.1 coordinate 4,590,468, forward strand.
GTTGTTCTCCATAGTGGTTATACCAATTTACATTACCACCAACAGTGTAGAAGGGTTCCTTTTTCTCCACACCCTCTCCAGCATTTATTATTGCCCAACTTTTAAAATGTCATGACTCCTCTCCAGGAGTTTAAAGTTTGACCTGAATTTCCTCTGTCATATTTTATATGAAGAGGGCCATGCCCTTTCGTAGTCGCCATAGATGACATCCCTAACTTTCGTATAATAGCTTTCCGAAGAAGGAAGGTAAAAAGAAAGAAAAGAGGCAATGACTTGTACAGTCCTTGTTGATACTGAAGCATAGGCATGCGTGAACGTTTTTAACCTAGGTGATAGCTAGTTACCTATAAACATGAAAAGACGATTTTAAAAATCAAGGGCAATTATAAATAAGAATAAAAGAGGGCCAGAGCATACTTCTCCCCTATAATATGGGCTTTCCATTTTAAGATTACTATCAGCTTGGTAGCCATGGAAGCACCGAGAGATGGCATCCAGCCAGAGAAGTCTTTCTGGAAGACATAGTACTGGAGTTTAGTTATCCAGCGAAAATTCTGATGGCGGCATGCTGAGCAGAAGCGTGGACCAGCGTAATAGACGCTTTGTGTGCAGGGGATGAGGGACAGAGGCTGCAGTGCAGAGACAGGGTGGCAGGGAAAGGAGCATTGCAGGGGAGAGGGTGAGCTTGGAGAGGCAGGCAGGAGTATTCACCAGTGCTGTAGCCACTGGACTGCAGTCACATCATGAGTGACTTTACACTTTGATGGGCTGCCTTGTAAACACAGCTATCAGGTATTGTATCTGTTGACTGAAGGATGTTCCCACTTAAAAACATTCTTTGGAATACAAGTTGTGTGTAAAATGGAGTTATAGGTAATCTATTCACTAGAAGATAAATGGTCTGAGCGTGTTTAACATCCTTTAATCCTATTGTTTCATTTGTAGCACCCATTGAAATCGGAGGGGTTATCAAGAAGATAAGGTATTCTGAACTTTTGGAGGGCCACAAACCACTTTGCGATTCTGATGAACAGTGTAGACTGTGCCCTCAGAAAAATGTATATGCACTTATCTACCCAATTTGATATGATTTTGGAGAATCAACCCTGCCCCTGCCCCAAACCAATCCATGGCAAAAGTATAGAAACCCTGCTCTAGAATAAACACGAAACTTTGATGGGGGCGACCTAACGTAATGTTAAGAGCATAAGCTCTGGTAGCCAGTTGCCGGGTTCAAATCCCAGGTCTAACATCTATTGACTGCATAACTTAGAACAATTTATTAATGGCTCTCTACCTTGATTAACTTCTCTATAAAATGGTAATAATAATAGTACTTAGCTCTCAGTGTTTAATCTCTCAGTGTTAATCTCAGAGGATTAAATTGGTACAAATAAAACCCTTAGAATAATGCTTGAACACAAGACCTAGATAAATGCTAGCTCGTATTTCTGTTACCCTCACCAGCTTCGACCTCTTACTCAGATTAACTCCGTAAGCCAGGTTGGAAGACATGTTTTCCTCTAGTCTTTCTGATTTGTTCGTCCTCACTGATTTAAAGTGATGAAAAGCCCAGTATGTAAGCAGTAGGAGAACTGGAAAGAGAGGGTCATATGTTATACACAGAAAGTTCTAAGTATTGAAATGTTTCTCCTTAGGGCGGTCTAACCAGTCCTTTATACCTTCAGCTTCACTTACCTTTCCCTGGTTTCATTCCAAACACTGACTGAAAATAGGTCAGAGTAGGAATTGGCCTGTTTACTTAGTGAATAATAAGAGTATACTAAGATGAAGGTGTCCAAGTGGTTTGAAAATTATTAGCCAAGATGTCGGAGGGCATGTTTTAAAAGCACGCTATTAGGAAATAAGCAACATTTGAAAAGAAAAAGGGTGTTTGCAAAAGGAATCCTTTGGGGACATAGGAAGACCGTCCAAATAGGACTCAATCTGGGAAGTCTGTAATCCACACAGCCAGAATCGCTGCTTGCTAAAGACCATGGTTTCCCGCGGGGTTACATATTCTTGCCAGTCCACAGTTCCTAGTGAAAACATGTTTTAGCTCCAGCTTTGAGGGTTCAGTTCGGTGTGACGTGTGGATGAATAATACTTCCATGGCTTTCTTATGGGAAGGCTTCAGCCAAGATACACCCTTCTGCCCTGCAGGAGCTAAACTGAAGGGATGAGCATATACTACAGTCAGCCACAAAGGAGAGCCGCAGGTCTTGGAATGGGTAGCAACTTAATCACGGCAACTCGGGATATATTTGAGCACTTGAGGTGTGTGCCAGGTTCACCTAAATTTGAGCTCAGGAGGTGAGGGGTCGCAGGGGAAGACCGATATCTACGTGAAGACGTGTTTGCCTGTGCATTACCTGGAAGTCGGGTTGTCTTTTTGTCAGAGCTTGAGATTCAGAGTCATGAGCCCTGACTTGGTTCCTTACAGAACTTTCAAAAGGTGGTGCATTTGGGAGTTTTGTGTATAATTATCAGACTTTTTAGGACACCAGAGAGTGGTGGAAGGCCGTGATAGACAAGGGGTCAGAATGTGGATTCAGTTCACCGTGAGTGAACAGGAATTCCAGCCTTCTTCAGGGTGTGTGCACTCTGCGGTTGCTACGAAACGATATCAACTATTCTCCCTCAGATTTTAACCATTTCTGTGCTCTGCATTTCACTTCTAAAAACAGGCTACCTCCAGAGCCACCTCTACTGAACAGCGATGCTGATAATTAACATGAGTGGTAAATACTCTGAGCTTTGTAATGTGCAGAATTAGGTGAAGGGAATATACTAAGCATTGGTAATGTTATTAAAAGCTCAGTTTTTAAAGTTGGAGCTAGATTGGGAAGCTCAGGAGAAAAGGTAGCTTTTGGCTAAAAGAAAAGGTAGCTTATCGTGAAGTAAGGAGAAATAACTGTGTCAAGGCCCTAGGGACCCATTCACCAATGTGACAGTCTTGCAACGAGGAAGGTGGATCTCCAGTGTGGGACTATTTCTCTCCTCTGGGCCATCCTCTATGTTCCAAAGCTCCTGTGGTAAGGATGACTTAAATCTGTATTTCACAGAATCTCTGATCTAGGGATGTAGTGTGTGTGTGTGTATATTTGGGACGGGGGAGGCATCCATACACCTTCCTGCCTCCCCTGCCCCCTTTCCAGCCACACACACACCACAAATGGGGAGGCAAGTCTGTTCTTTCATATACACACTTAGTTCCCTTTCCAAGCCTTTGAGGTTTGGGAGGGGCTGTAGTTTTGAGTCCGACCAGAAGAGTTCATCTCTACTGTCTCACATTAGCATCCGCTGTCACAGCCCTAGTCTGCCTTGAAAGCCCACTTCAAAAAAAAAAAAACAGGTCATGAAGAACCTAGGGGTAAGACGGGAATAAAGACACAGACCTACTAGAGAATGGACTTGAGGACATGGGGAGGGGGAAGGGTAAGCTGTGACGAAGTGAGAGAGTGGCATGGACATATATATACTACCAAACGTAAAATAGATAGCTAGTGGGAAGTAGCCGCATAGCATAGGGAGATAAGCTCGGTGCTTTGTGACCACCTAGAGGGGTGGGATAGGGAGGGTGGGAGGGAGGGAGACACAAGAGGGAAGAGATATGGGAACATATGTATATGTATAACTGATTCACTTTGTTATAAAGCAGAAACTAACACACCATTGTAAAGCAATTATACTCCAATAAAGATGTTTAAAAAAAAAAAAACCTGCCTCCCCTGCCTACTGTCTAGATTCCTCCCATTCTGTTTCTTCTTCCCTCTGGCACTCTCTCGGAGCACAGAGTGTTGAGCCCTTTTTATAGCACTGGCCACAATCTGCTCCTGAATCAGATTTGATGGTGTCTATTTCTCCCTTATTAGAGCTCCTGGAGATTGAACCTTGCCTTCTTTTTTTTTTCTCAGTGTCCTTCTACAGTGCCTGGCAGCAGATTTGAGGCTGACCAGTTTGAGGTCCAGTCCAGGTTTATTACATGTTATGTTTAATTCCAAGGGATCGGATAGCCTCTTCTTCAGAGGTGTGAAATTATCATAATCTCGATATCATATAATTATGCTTATCTATCTGAGTCTGCCTGTCCCTAATAAACAGTGGCCAATTGTTCTTTATTATTCTTTATACCGGCACCTAGAGTTTCAATAAATGATTCTTGAATTAATAGATATGTAATAATGATATATATTTCTTAAACAGTATTTAATGTAGCTTATTTGTGATGGGAGAGTAAGAAAAGTCTACCAAGAAGAGGCTGAGAAAAAAAGAAAAAATGGAAGATCTTATCACCTTCAAATATTTATTAAACAGTATGAAAGAGTATAGAATCTTTTACCAGGGACACTGTTTCTTTCATAGCTACTAATAAGGTTGTGGTTACATTTTTTTAATATGCATTATTACCCATGACCTAGATTTACTTCCTAAAACTTTCTGGGTTGACTGTTCATATTTGATTTGGAATAAGGACTTGAGATATACCACCACTATTATCAATTTATTAGATTGGGGCTTCTGTTATCATTGCTCAAGTGATAATTTATTAGACTTTCCAAAATGTTTCTCAAAGTACTAATGAATTGTATGGGCCTTTTTTAAAGAAGCAAGTTAATACTTGTATTTTTAACTTTTAGTGACTTACACAGTTCGGATATTATCTAGCAAGAGTCACGTGATTATTGGTTTTTAATATTTGCTGCTCCAACTGTTCTCATATGGGAACTAGGAGTTTGTTCGCTCAGCAAATAGCTGAGAGCCTTCCGTATGCCAGGCGTACCTGCTTCTATGATATCGCCTATATTGTGTGGGGGGATGGGGGCCGGGGGGAATGGATTCCCATTTGCCTGTTGGTGTCTCCAGGCAGGTGTACCGTAGCCTAGGTTTTTGTGTTGCCAAATGTAGCACAGTGCCTGACTGAGAGTTAGGAAAGAATTATTATGTAGATTAATAAATGATATGGGATGCAAGCCGTTATAAGGCAGGATGCTACCAGGAAGATCTGACAGTACGGTTGGACTGAAAGCCAGGGGCATCAATTACAATGTTTCCCATCAACGTAACAAATCCATAGTAGGGAGCTTGCCCAGAGGGCAGAGGCGGGCCTGAGCATGGGGTGGAACTCAGGAGGGACCTTTAGGCTGATGTGCTCTTCAGGATGAGCTGTGCATGGGAGTTTCTCAGATACACATGGGGAGGGAATGACGCTCTGGGCCAGCATATGTCAGGCCACTCAGATGTGAAAGAGCTTTGTCTCTGGACTGTTCATTTCTTTTTCTATAATGTGAGATGTGAGGGGTTTAGTGGCAAGAGACAAGTATGCAAAAGGCAGGTCTGCTCATAAAGGTCCTGGAATGCCATGCGGGGGGTGTGTAGCCTTTATCTCTCTAGTGGTAGTATGCACGAGGCTGTTGCTGTCAGGATCGTAAAACTGCCTGTCTTCACCCCTAACCATTTCTCCTCCTGTGTCTTCTCACTCCCTCCCAGCTGTCCCAGCCGTCCCAGCCAGAAATCTGAGTATTTTCCTTACTTGTTCTTTTGCCGTCATGTCCCACATGTGATCAGCCACCAGCCACCCTCATGTCTACTTCACAGTTTCTCTCTGAGCCACTCACCTCTGTCTGTCCTCAGCTCCTTGAGTCTACTTTACACTCTGTTACCGTAACGGTCTCCGCTGTGGTCCCCCAGTCCTCCACCTGTTCCCCTCCAGCCCATCATCACACTCCAGCCAGAGAGAAACTCCTAAATACAAACCTGAGCACACTCATTCCTGCTCAAGCTGATCTGGGGCTTCCCGTTGCCCTTGGGTGAAGTTCCTCTCCTTGACCTGACCTTCAGAACCCCCCACAGCTGCGTGTCCAGCTCACACCTCTGGCCATTCTGCACATGGTGCCCGCTGCTCCTGTCACCCTGAGCTCTGCCCTTCAGCTCTACCAGGCTGTTTCTCAGCTTCCCCAAACCATCTTAAGACTCAACTCACCCCCCTGCCCTGGAAGAGCCTTCTCTGCCCTCTGCTGCTCTCCCTGGCCCTTTGGGTTGTTGCTTCTAGGGAGTGTTTCCTGACTTTTCAGATCTGGATTTAGAGCCCTCATTGTGTGGACTTTGCCCAGTGTTTGCCCAGTTGTGACTTGTGTGAAGCAGCATCTTAGTGACTTGCTTAATTTTCTCTTTTCTGTAAGAGACTGTGAATTACGTGATGGTCGAGACCACTGTTGACCGTTTTATTCCTAGCACCTGGCACAATGCCCGACAGTAGGTATTTACTGAATATTAGATCTGTGAATATCTCAAGTATCTATTCTCATGCCCAGCACATAGAAGAGTGTCAGTAAATGATGGAAGGTTTTATTGTTTACTGTCATGTACAATAGCTGCTATTCTATATATAGGCAATGACCTCACCTGTACAAATCGGTCACGATAAGGACTGAAACATGGCCATTAGAAGTGACAAGTTAGGAAGTCATGGCTGATAGTTGTTAATAGCCTCTCAGAAATGGTGAGAGCAGAAGCCAGTGGACAGTGGTTTGAAGAGTAACAGCAAGGAGAGAAGGTGGAGGCCTAGCAAAGATGAATTTGTAAAAATGGTGTACTGAAAAGGGAAACCCTCAGAGAGGGCAGTAGTTCGAGAGGCAGCAGGGTCAACGGAAAATACTTTCATTTATTTATTTATTTTAATTTTTATTTTATATCAGAGCATAGTTGATTAACAATGTTGTATTAGTTTCAGGTGTACAGCAAAGTGATTCTGTTATACATATACATGTATCTATTCTTTTTCAAGTTCTTTTAAAGGAAAATACTTTTAGATGGTAAAAGAATACTGAGCCTGGTCATGGGCTGAGGATGAGGGTCCAACAGGAAGGCAGGTGCAGAAATAGGCGTGGAGTCAGATCAGGTCCCAGAGTAGAAGTGCTGGCCTACACCTGAGAGAAGAAAGCTCTCCAGTAATGATGGAGACGAGTCGCTGGCGGGGTTGCAGGAACACGTGCAGGAGTCTGTGGGGGAGCAAAGGCAGTCGTGAGCCTGGCGCAAGCATGTTCAGTTCTATGGCCCAAACCCATTACCGTGTTTCGTTTTCCCTTTAGGTGCTTGGGGGACTCGTGTGGATCCTGGTCGCCTCCTCCAATGTTCCTCTACCTCTGCTGCAAGGATGGGTCATGTTCGTGTCTGTGACGGCTTTCATCTGTTCCCTCCTCTTCCTGGGCGTGTTCCTCTCTGGCGTGGTGACTCAGATTAATGCCAACTGGAACTTCCTGGTAAGGGATATTTAAGTCTCTTTCAGGAAAACGTGAGAAACTTATAAATATCTCATCCTGTCCTGAAATGCTGGATGCCCTGTTCTATCTGTTGCCTCTGGTGGGAGAGAAAAGGTCAGAGCACAGAGACTGCTGTGCTGCTGTGTGGCCGGCCTTGCTGGACAGCAGGGTCCCAGCTTGCTCAGGTCCTGTGGTGACAGAGCTGAGCCATCTCTCTGTTATTCCTTTATGAGTTAGATGACCTTTCCGCAAAGACTGTTTTGTTTCATACAACAAATGAATCACGTTACAGTTATTGAACTATTGGAGAGATGGATGCTGTGCCATGTATCTTAAAATTTTCCATTGATTCCTGCTTCAGATATTAAATACATATATTCTTTTCAGAAAACAAGTAGCTCTATATGTTACTCTCCAAATACTTAGAAAAGGAAAGGGGATATTTTATATTTATTTTCAACGCCTGTCCTAGACTAGCAAGAATTGCTACGTTTTAAGAAATGAATTTCCCATCGACACCATTTTAAAAATTATGACACCATTAAATTGGGTCAACTTACTTTCCCTTTTTCTCATATAATATAGGGAGCCTCTTTCATGTTTGTGGTTATTCATTCTCTGGGACTGTCTCAAAATGGGCCCCAGTGGAGCATGAATTCCAATGCATGGTGGACAGTGCTTTAATGAAGTTCACGAAGAACCACCATTAGGTTTCCTTCTCGCTTTGGTGGTTAGGAACTTAAATCAGACCTTTAGTCGGGCTTTATATATGTTCCTTTCCGGTGTGGTAGTATTTTATTCAGCAGCAAGGAAAATATTTGTTCTTGTCTTATTTATAGACCATAAAGAGAACCATCATCCCAGATGTTATCAGCAGTGAAGTCTAAGCAAATGTGGCTGTCCATTCAGTCAGCCCGGGGCAGATGGCACGGGTTAGGGTAAAGCTAAGGAGGAAGAGTGGTGTGGTGGTTATAGAAATGCACAGGCTTTGAGATTAGTCTGGTTTGCTTACTAACCATGTAGCCTTGGGCAAAATATTGAACCTCATTTCTTCCTCTGTAAAAGCACTAATAAGAATACCGACCTCACCAGATGCTGTCAAGGAATAATGGAACTCATGTAGTATACAGTGCTCAGCTTTGTGTCTGATTTATAGTAAGTGATCAGTAATCACCGTAAGTCCTTAAACACGCTGAGGCGTGCACTTTGAAACTTTGAAAGTCCTATTTCTTAGGTTGCTGATACAACGTATTTCTGCATTTTTGCCTTGATTTCTCATTAGTGATGAGAAAATATTTCTAATAATTACTCAAGTGATGAAGATCAAAAATCCCTATTTAAGTTACAAATAGATGCTTAATCTCCTTTTTCTAGATGCCTGGCTTTCCTAAAATAATTCATGAATGAATCAGTCAATCCCTAATGTTGGTGAGTGCCACCAGGCTCTTTTAATATCAGGCTTGAAGATGGTATTTGGCCAGTATGTACTAGTGGTATGGCCCTACTGGTACTGGTTAATACATAGCCATTTCCCCAATCTACTGCCTCTTCCTAAGTGCTGTGCTCCCTTTCACCCTGGCCCTTTCCTGGACCTCCTACTAGCCCAGCAACTAAAGAGTTAATATCTGGCAAAGTAGTGAGTCTCCAGGATCCTGCAGTGCTCAGCGTTCTGTCTAACTGGTTGATGCACACGCCTTACCAATGTTTACATATTTTTCCAATATCACTCCTGGTTTTATTAGACATAACGTCCATACCCTTTTGTTTCCTTTCTTTCATATTGAGTCTTATCTTCGGTATTGAGTATAAGCATTAATATTAGGTTTCCTAAATTTGTTAGGTTTTCTTTCCAATTTGCAGCATTGTATCTGATGTTCAGATACAATAAAACGTTGGTTTTTTTGTTTTTTTTTTTAATTAAACCACTTTATGGAAGGGACAATTGAAACTGCCAATCTGTTCCATAGGTCACCTGCAAAGTTTATCTTACGGCTTTCTAGCTGGAGTCGGCCACTCTTACTGAGGGGAAAATGGGGACAGCCACACACAGGACACAGTGCAGTGGTTGTTAGTACACAGTCTTGTCATATGGTGGACATACTTTGTGATTTTCTACATACTTAGTCATTTTTGACCGCATGGCTGCTTTTGATAGATTTTTAAATTTATTTTGTATACTCTCAGCCAGGTAAATTTTTGAGCCATGCATATCATGGAGTTGTCACCACATGGTAACAGTTTTTAATTGCTGCATTCTGGAATTGTTAGACATTAATTGCTCAAAAAAGTATTGCTATCCACCCACCCTGTGATAACAGTTTAATGTCGCCTGTATGCCATGCGTGAAGGAAGAATGCGTGTTGATAAAGAATTTATTCTCTAGAAGTATTCATTGTGAGATATTACCTACAGTATGTATAGCTTCTGGTTTTTATTGATCATGAGATTAAATTAATATTCATGGCTGATGTCCTCAGTATTTTTTCCCAAGCTTTCTAGTGTGGGTGTAAATGGTGAAATAAAAATATGATATGTAATAACATATATTAAGTGCTAACAGCTTGCCCCCTTCTAATTTGAGGAAAGCAGCAGATTTTAATTTTGAGATGTTTTTTCTTCATTGTTTTTATATGGACTGGCAATAATACCATTTCACCTAACTTTAAACAGATGTCATATTTATTTTTCCCTTTTTGGAAGATGGAGTGTTAAGGAAAGATATATGTTAGAGAAATAAAAGACACCAAAAAAAAAAAAAAAGGCCTTGTACAATTAAACATGTTTCTTCCCCCAAAATGTAGCTGGCACACGTGACCATCTGCCCAATGTGGAAATCACTTAATATTTTTTAAATGTCCTGAGCTATGTTTTCTGTCCCCACATTCATTCCCCTATTTGACCTTACAGAAAATGATGGTTGTCCTTTTTTTTAAAGAAGATGTTGGGGGTAGGAGTTTAGTAATTAATTTATTTATTTTTGCCATGTTGGGTCTTTGTTTCTGTGCGAGGGCTTTCTCTAGTTGCGGCAAGCGAGGGCCACTCTTCATCGCGGTGTGCGGACCTCTCACTGTCGTGGCCTCTCTTGTTGCAGAGCACAGGCTCCAGACGCGCAGGCTCAGTAGTTGTGGCTCATGGGCCCAGTTGCTCTGCGGCATGTGGGATCCTCCCAGACCAGGGCTTGAACCCGTGTCCCCTGCATCGGCAGGCGGACTCTCAACCACTGCGCCACCAGGGAAGCCCTGTCCTCATTTTTACAAATGAGAAAACTACAGCCCAGATTGACTATTATCCCTTTTTCATGCTGCCATTGTGTAAAACAGGATCCCCCTATATACAGCGTGGCTTTTTTTTTTTTCTTTAATAGTTAGTGAAAGTTTGACCTTGAGCTGAGAAGCAGAACATGGGCTGGAGATAAGAATGTGGGAAAGAGTTACCTGCTGCTGAAAATATTCAAGGCATGCTTGAGGCTGGGTTTACTTGAGGTGACGACAGGTGAGCTGCGCTCTGGGGTGCGTGAGTGTTGGGAAGATTGGCAGAAAAGCAAGAGCATGTGACGGAGACTCAGAAAGGGGATGGGGTCCTCTGCTAACGGGGGAGGGCCAAGGGCTTCCGACAGGTGGTCCATAAAGGGTGGTTCCCTGCCCTGCAGCCCCAGCATCGCCTGGGAACTTGTTAAGAATGCAGATTCTCAGATTCCACCCAGACACACAGAGTCAGAAACTCTGGGGCTGGTGCCCAGTAGTCTGTGTTTTAACAAGCTCTTCAGGTGCTTCTGATACACACTAACCTTTGAGAACCTCTGGCTTAGAGCAAATAATCTGTATTGTCCAAAACCACGAGTGAAATTGTGAGTGAGGAAGACCTTTGTGCATACATCCCACACATAGCAGGAATTAGAATAAGATGTCCAGGGTGGCCAAATATAAATGTGGGTGTAGCTCTCCAGTGGTGGGGGATATTTAATGAGCACCTAGTATATGCTTGATCCTATGTTAAGACCTAGAAATACAATGGTGTACAAGACAGGCCTGGTAGTGGCTCTCAAAGAGTTTGTTGGAGTAGACAGTGGCAGTGAGGAAATGATTACACAACTGACAGAACAATTACAATTATGTTAATGGCCAAGAAGGGAATAAGAAGAGTGTACGTATCCTCTCTGGGCCACTGGGAGGTGGACTCTAAGATGGATTTAGAAGTATAAGAGAATTTTTTTTTTTTTTTTTTGAGGGAGAGGGGAGGAGATAACACCTTCAAAAGAGGGAGGATGTAGGATAAAGCAGAAAAGTCTTAGAGAGTGATAAAGTCTTGGCCAAATTAGTGAGAAGCTCCAGAGCACAGCCTTCCCTTTAAGACTCTTGTGTTGGGGGAGGGTGGCCAGGCACCAGAATCTGCTCTGGGCCATCATTGGCTGAGGGCGGCCCAGGAAGAATGTGACCTTAGTTCACACACAGCAGCAGATCTCAAATCCACTGGCGCCAAAGCTGTCAGCTAACTATGCTCCTCACAGCAGAACGTCAGGTTCTTTCTGGAAGGGACACGTGTGCAGCGCGTGCCGTGGGTGCTCCAGACCTTTTCTTGCACCATGTGGTTCCACTTCTCCATCCGTGTTTGGGGCCCCGCTCCTCCGGGGTTCCAGTGTGCCTCTCTTCCTGAAGCAGAACTTAAAAGAGAGGGTAGAGGGACAAACTGCAGCCCCTCTGACTGGAGTTGGTCTCAGAGCCACAGCTGGTCTTGGTCACCTCCCCCCTCCACTGACCATTTTAAACTCCCCTTGTTCAGCACTCATGTCTGCTGCTCTCCGAGGTTCACCTGGTGGTGGAATGCAAACCCTCCCTGGTAACTTTATCCTTTCAGGCCAGTATTGCTGCAGTTCTCCATTTTAGTCACAGTTGGGCAAGAGAGTTCTAACAGGGCCCCAAGTAGATCACCCGAGTTCCACATAGACTCCTTCCTGCCCTCCTGTGTGTCAGCAACCCTACCTTCTCTTGTCAAGATGGTGATTCCTCCTCTTGCCTTTTGATCCCTGAGCACAAAGAATCCAAAGTACACAGGCAGCAGCCATAGCTCATAGTGCAATGGGATGCTTGCTGTATCCTCTAGCAAGAGTACATGCCCTGGGGACCAGGACCTCTGATCACGCAGAGCCCAGAGTTGTGGGGACAGCAGTCACAGTCTTTCATCAGGTAAGTGGGAGCGATGATGGTAAGAGGAGAAACTCCTTCCCCCCTTGGTTCTCACTCTTCCAATGAGGACACAACACCGTACTGAAAACTCCTTTTCACCGTGTCTATCGCATCCCGAAAGATGGCCACACACCCTCACAGGGTAGTGCCTCCAGGTGTGCCTTCAGCCAGCCATCCTGTCATGCTCTCAGGCCAGCGAGTTCTAGATGGTGCAGCATACAAAGCAACTCATGGTCGTGGGCCCATTCCCAGTCCTCTGCTGAGAAGTTGGTCCCTTGGTCAGATGCTGTGTTGAGTAGCTGCCTATAAATCAGGCATTCTGTAAGTCCCTGGATAGTCTTGGAGGCTGAGGTTCTGCAGGGAAGAAAAGCAAATCCATACTCAGAATGAGTGTGTTTTGTGAGAATGAACCATATGTCTCCCAGGGAGGTAGGAACTGAGTTTCGTCAATTTGGTACCAGGTGCGAATAGCGCCATATCAGGGTCTCAGAGTCAGTCTCTGTTGCTGGCAGGTTCCACCTTAAGAAAAGTCGGTAGCTGGGTCAGCTTTGGCAATTGGGAGTCCATGCTATTGGGCCTTGACATAGCCTCCTCCTCCCAGCCGTGGCGACTCTGTTCTTGTACCCACAATGCCTCTAACCGGGTAGCTGGTGACAAAGGCTGGTTGCATCAGCTGGCCAGGTCATTTTCTATACGTGCCATCCCATGGTGGATGCTTCTGGTGGGCGTGACCACGTAACAGAAAGGTCACACTTCACACTGTATGCTTAATCCCATATGTCCGTCTTCCTGCTCCATACTTCCTTGTCTCTAAACCTGTAGCCTTTTATTCTCTACGGCCCCGACTACCCTGCCAGACCATTCACCACTGACCACAAGTCTCTGTGTGTTCTTACCTTGGGCTGCTTTGCTTTCTTAACAAAGTGTATGACATGCGGCACCACTCATCGTTGCATCCATTCGGAAAATATTCCCTAACCTCTGTCTTTCCAAGCCAGCCCTGAGTGTGGCTGTAATGCACGTGTAATGCAGCTGCTGTCCCTTTTCACCTTGCAACAGCGCAGCGTGCCGTCAGAAACAAGCACAGGTGTTTTCTTTCTCCTTCATCTGGACCTAAGGGCTCCCCTCCCCCATGTGGCCATAGGTGTGGGCTGAGGAAGGAGGGCAGTCCTGTCCTGGGGGGTGACATGGGGGCCTGCGCTACCTGCTCACGCAGCAGACTTGTGCCCTGTAGCCCAGCTCAGCTTGATCGCTGATGTGCCCTTCCCATCTGAAGAAGCAGTGCTATGTATGACTTTATGAGTTGGTGGCTTTGATAGAACTCCATTCTTAATGAGCAGTTCCAGATACTAGTCACTTGGTGTCTCAAGATCAAGTGTTTCTTCTCTCCGATGGCCCAGGATGACACCGGGAGCTGCTTTTCCAAGACGTGTAATTCCCCAGTACAACTTACACGCCTGACTTTAGAACCCTAGGAGCCTATGTCGTGATTTTGTCACCACCATTGCCATGAGTTCCTTACTACGTCTTTTCCTCCATCACTCTAGAGTGCATAGGACCCTAAGGCCAGTACGGATAGCTGGATAGTATGACCCAAGCCATACAGAGTTGGGCGTGTAAGAAGTTTATCAGATGGTAACACCTATGAAAGCTGAAGGGGGAGGAAACAGGACTGGACAGGGAAAGCCTTCAGCACAACTCAGTTCTGATACTCCTGTATGATACTCCTGTAAAGGAGGAAGGAGGCAAAATTAAGCAGGAGTAGAAAGGTGGTATTATTGGGGGGAACGGTGTGGAGGGCTGGGGGACAGGCGCAAGCAACTGGTTGTGGGAAGACTCTTTCCGGTCAGAGACGCTACCATGCGTAAAGAGCATCAACCCTGAGGTATAGAGTGATTCCTAGGGACCAAGATGAGACCAGAGTGGCTGATGTTCAAAGAGGAAAGAGGGTGGCATCAGATGAGGCTGGTGAAGGAAGCATATCGTACCAAGAGTCGCAGGCCGTGTCACCAAACGTTTCCCGTTCCTTTTAAGATGAAAACTTCAAATGGAAATAACAAATGGTGATTGTAAGGTGTATAATAATAAATGGTAAGTACCTGCTGTAGGAACTGTTAACAAAAATACACAGCGATGTGTTGATGGTATATTAACTCACCTAAGACGATGTGAATTTTAAGAGTCGCGTGTGACATCAATGCAGCGAGAGATAAATAATCACAACTGAGTTTTGTATGAAAATTTCCTCTGCTTTTTTGTAGAAGTATATGTTTGTTTTGTTTTTTAGAATATCGGGAGATAGGGTATTGAATTCAGTGATTTCATAGGCCCATAGTGTATGGAATGACAACCTAATGGATAAAAATAATAATTGCTCAAAAATAAAATGATTATAGAATGTGTATATAATTATATAACTATATAATATACAATAATAAAATAGATTTCTATAATAACCCTAACAAGATGTAATTTAAATGCTGTTTTACTTGAATTTTAAGGGTAGGAATTCTACGGTACCTTGATCGAAACTGAAATTATGTATTTTATTCTAAAATTCCGTGGATCTGAAGGTTTGCCACTGGGCCAATTGCAACGGGTCAGTTGATTTTCACTGGGATTCTAACAGCTTGACATTGCTGAGGGAGCCGAAAGAAATGGCGAATGCAGTTAAAGACTGTCTCAGTGTTCTAATTTTCCTGAACGTAAACTTCATTTGAAATAAGGAACGGAAGAAAAAAACCTCTTCTTTTTCATTGTAGCTGTCTCCCTTTTCCACCCTCTTTCAGGATCTCGCTTACCATTTTACAGTGTTCGTCTTCTACTTTGGAGCCTTCTTGCTGGAAGCAGCTGCCACATCGCTGCACGATCTACGTTGCAATCGAACCGTGGTTGTGCAGCCGCTCTTGAACGGTAACCAGTATAGCATCAACGTGGCAGCCACAGTAAGTGTTTGATGAATACAGTTTACTAGCGCTTCCCCTCCCCTGCCAAGGTCTCCAAGAAAGTCCTTCGGCAGCGATAGTTTTCTTTAGGAATAACCGTCAGCATGAGACATATAACAGCTGTTTATCTGTACAGTAGCCTTATGAGCCAAGTTGTTACCCCAGTGCTGTGGATGAAGAAACTGAAGCACGAGGAGGCTGACATTCATGTAAGATCATACCTGTCAGCGGTAGTAGTTGACCTTGCGCCCCAAAGTCTACTTTGTGAAGAGAACGAATTGTGCTTTCTACCTGGTGTAACTTCAGACATGGTTAGGGAGATTTGTCCTTCCCTTTCTCTCTCTAAGTGAAGCTGCCCTAGTAAACCTCTACATGCTTCAAGTTCTACATTAATCCCCATTTCATCCATACACTTCAGTAGACGTAAATCTTTAGCTTCTGAGTTTTAATGACAGAAGCTAAATGCATGAGCCGTTCATTTGTGACATTCCACTGAGTCCCTCACTTTTCTTTTTACTTCAATATACCTTAGAGAGGAAAACTCCTTTTCCCTAGTACGAGGTATCAAAAGTGGTCATTCATGCAGGTGCCAGGTAGCCCAGTGTGGGTGAGTGAAATCAGCTGAGCCTGACTCACAATGGGGAACAACCTCGCTGATCGGATCATCGGATGAACAAAAGCATAAGCGAATTCCTAGTCAAAACAGAAACTCTCTCCTTTCAGGTGTATACTCAACATATAATTAAAAATGCACCAGGCTTTCTTTTTCTTTTTTTGATGGGAGTCATTAGAGGTAGAATTTATCAGAATTCCTGTGCTTACAAGGCACAAACAAGAGCAGTACTATAAACAGAACCGGGGGGAGCCACGTGTATGCAGCCCCCCAGGATTCTGATATCAATGAGGATAACATAAATTCATAACCTGCCACTGCAAAGAGGACATGGAGGACAATTGTAACTACATGTGAGCAACTCAGAGTGTAGTTAAGATTTACACTTTGAGATTTATCATTTAAGAGTATCATTGCTGGGCTTCCCTGGTGGTGCAGTGGTTGAGAATCTGCCTGCTAATGCAGGGGACACAGGTTCGAGCCCTGGTCTGGGAAGATCCCACATGCCGCGGAGCAAGTAGGCCCGTGAGCCACAACTACTGAGCCTGCACGTCTGGAGCCTGTGCTCTGCAACAAGAGAGGCCACCATAGTGAGAGGCCCGTGTGCCGCGATGAAGTGTGGCCCCCACTTGCCACAACTAGAGAAAACCCTCGCACAGAAACGAAGACCCAACACAGCCAAAAATAAATAAATTTAAAAAGTAACAAATGTTCAAGTACAATTGGTGTCTTTAAAAAAAACAAAAAGAGTATCTTTGCTCAAGAAATTTTGAAATGTCCTGAAATTTTATAAATCGTGTATGAGATGTGATAGAGCATTTCCCAAATTTGACAAACCTACACTGTTTGCATGTCATTACAAATACGGTATAAAACTGAAATAAACTTTTCTAAGTTATTGAAATAAAACAAATTTTGATCAACCATGGAAGAGGAAATACTAGATTTTCTCCAAGATCACAAAATCTCTCTAATGCCGTTGTCTTATGAAGAGCACACTGTCTTGTGAAAAGGATATCAAAGAAAGTGGGTTTCCAAAAATAAGATGTATCAGGCAGGTAATAAAACAAGAATATTGTTGTTTTAGATTTGGGAATATTTGTGACATTTGTCAGCTTTTCAGAATCCATGGTTGTTGTGATTTCTTGTTCTAATTAAACATTCACATTTGTACTTTAAAATAAAGTGGTCATTCTCATTCAACAGAAAATGCCTAGATCAGAGATGTATCAGAGAGACAACCAGCAGAAGAAGGGTGGGGATAATAGCAGAATGGTAATTATGCTGTAAAAATGTTCTGTAGGTGGATCTGATATTCCTTCTCAGAGCTCTGGTTTCCTTGTAAAGGATTCCTGTACTACATACTATGTTTTAACATATTTAACTGCTTTGGTAGTTTTCTATGAATCATAAACCCCAAAAGGGTGAGGACAATACCTATTATCTGTTTATATGTACCAAATGTACTGATGTATACATAGTTGGTGCTAAAGAAATCCTTGTTGAATGCAAAGAACAGTGATTCAGAGCTAAGTACAGACTTGAGGACTATCTCCCACGCCAATCTGATGATTCATTTCTGTGGGTTTTCTCTCCTCAGCTCTAAGGTCACTTTCCATTGTCACAGAAATGATTTGCTACATCCTCAAGTCCTGATAGCTGCCCTTTGCTTGGCTGTGAGATCACTGTGCAAATAGACATCTCCTCGTGAATATGTACCATGTTAGGGGTTTCACCACTGCTTAACAAATGAGTCCAGTACGTGAAAAAAGGCTCACCCTGAGGCTGTCCACAAATGAGAAAATTATTAGGGGCCAGAACGTTGAAAAGAAAGGTTAATGGTGTGAGGGGATAAAATCATCAAGAAAAGAGAGAAATATAAACGATTCTCATTAGCATTGAAGTATCTTTAAGTAGGCTGGTCAGTCTTCAGACAGTTGCTCCTTTGGACGAATGTTCTCTTAAAGCCAGGGTTATGAATCTGATGTGAATTGTTGTTTCTTTTTTCTTAGATTTTTGCCTTTGTGACGACAGCTTGTTACGGTTGCAGTTTGGGTCTGGCCTTACGACGATGGCGACCGTAACACCCCTTACAAACTCGCCGCCTGTGTGTTAGTTTCATTTGTGTACTTTTTATGTCTCATCAATTTGGATACCATTTTGTCCAGATATAACAACATCCCCAAAGTAATTTGTTTAGTATATGGAGAGAATCTTAAGTATAAGTTTTGGTTCATTTCATGGATGGAATTTTAATTTCAGTATGATGTTAAACAGAGAAATAGCCTTTAGTTTTACATCTGTCTCTTTCTTTTTCTTATTTTAAAGAAAATTTCCCTTTACATCCATAAAATACACAGATATTGTTCATGAAAAAAAGGGGTATCTCTTGTGTTTAGTTACTGAGTCACCTGAACCTTAATTTTAATAGGTAACTAAAACTCCTCAAGAAAAACACATTTCAAATAAACTTCCCACTGAACTCTGTGTGTTAGTGTAAAACAGAGATCGACATTCTTTAAAGGTCCAGATGGTAAATATTTTAGGCTTTGTGGGCCATTCAGTCTCTGTCACAACTACTCACCTCTGCTGTTACTACGTGAAAGCAGCCGTAGACAGTAAGTAAATGAGTGAGTGTAGCTGTGTTCCAATAAATTTTTATTTACAAAAACCGGCAGCAGGCTGGATTTGGCCTGTGGGCTGCAGGCTATCGTTTGCGGACCTCTGGTATAAAACCTTGGTTATGGGTTCTGTATTTTATGGAACTGATCCTGAAAGGTATAAAGCGAATTAGAGAAGTCACATAGTATTTAGTCTCATGCAGTAATTACATTGCCTTTAGGTTAATGGTCAAATACTTACCCTTGAAGGGGCTATAGTTTCTCAAGCTAATTCAAGCAGAGTCCTGGGTACAGGAAAAAGTAATTTATGAAGTGAACCCTAGTTGCTTAATCCACCTAAGTGTTTCCTAACAACTGAGCAAAATGCTCATCTGGCGTCCTTAAAATGAGAGCCCCAGAGACCACTAACCACTCCTGGAACTGGTATCTAGCTCCTGATGTCTTACTGTGGGTTTATTTATGCTTCAAATGCAGCTGTTTACCCTGTGCTTGAATATACAGATATTAATGTGTGGATATGTGAGGCTTTATCCAGTAGAGCTCTCCAAAGGGTGAACTTTTTACTTCTAATTCTTTTACATGACTCTGAGTTAAATTTGAATAGAGTACGAAATATAACTTAAAGTTGTAGATCCTCACGTGTTTAGAGAACAGTCCTGACATCTATTGAATATGAGTAGCACAGGAAAGTATTTGAACCCTCCTCAGAGACCCTGGTCGTGGTGACATGCCAAAAATGGCTTGAAGGGGAGAACAAGCTAGAGTTAGGCCCCCAGCTCACACCACCCGTCCAGACAAGATACTTACCTCTTGCCTCAAGAGGGCTACCTCTGGGAAAAGAGGGCTTTTGAATATTTTATACGTTCAACCCTTTGCTTTTTGGCTAAATCATCCACTACAAGTGCCATGTATAAGCTGGGCTGTTAGATTTCATGGAATAGAACAATCCTGAATGAGTAGCATAATCAATGCTCAATGATCAAATCCTGTTTATGTGATAATCCCTTAGAAAGAAGAATCTGATTAGGGTTTGGTTTGTGATGTAACTACAGAGATAAAAGGTATATTTACTATGCGGCAAGAGGATATCAGTCTTGTGACTTTATACTGATGTCATAGCTTTTCTATAATATCCAACTTCCCTGGTTTTTCTAGCTCCATGCCACACTCTAAACCCTGAATTATGAATTGTATATTACAGAGTCATATATGTGCCATAAGGATATATTGTCCATTCCGGCTAGAATTGTTAAAAGTTAGTCTGCTAGATTTAGTTGTGAGATTGTATTTTTGTTTCCAAGGTATAACAGGTCCATGCTTGGTGGCATTAAATTAAATGATTTCACGAAACTGCTTTGGTGACACTTTTGTAAATGGATTGCTTCTAGGACATTAAGAACCAAGCCTAAAACTCATCTAACTGTGAATACTTAGAATTGTAAATTAATCACGATCTAGATTTGTGAGTTGACTGACAAAGCACTTGAACAAAAATTATGGCATTTGAGAATTTCTTTATATATCTTAGCTGTAAAAATGAGGAAGCGTTGGTTGGTTTTAAAATCTGGTTAACTCCATGATGAAAAGAAATTTATTTTATAAGTGTTATGACTCTAATAAAGTATTCATTTGATAATCTTTTGGGGCCATCTATTTTTTATACAATTTACTTTGAAATTCAGTTAAAGGTTTGATATAAACTTGACAGATTTGGAGCTTCTAGACTCATAATATATAAGAGTTCGGCTTTAAACATTTCTATGTAAAAGACAGTCTCTCAGGAAATGCCAGTAAATCTTTTTTCTTTGGTGAAGGTTCAGGAGGTGAGTCTTTGGAGGTGATATTATAAAGGAAGTTTAAATTTACTCTATTTTATTTATAAAGCATTTATATAGGTATAATATATGCCGGGCAGTGTTCTAAGCATTTTTTCAAATATTAACTCATTTAATCGTCATCGTGACAACTCTATGGAATAGATATTATTGTTGCATTTTAAAGACGAGGGAACCAAAACAGAGACCTTAAGAACACCCGGGGTCATGTACCTTGCAAGTAGGAAAGCTGGGATTTAGACCTCAGCAGTCTGGCTGCAAAGTCCAGGCTCTTCATGGTTGTGTATCACTCAGTTCTCCCGGATTTTACATATTTTATATATCCAAAAATATGACCCTTTTCTCCCAAAGAAGTTTTTAGAAGAATGTTGAATACACAAAACTGTTTATGACAGATGTCATCTTTTAGAACTTCTTTTTTGTCATAACCAAGGGCTCATGAGTTTAGCTGTAAGAACTTAGGCGAAACCTGCGTGATAGGGAAAAAGTTAGGCCGCTTTGGTCTGCAAAGTTCTCCAGAGCGCTTAGCTGCCTGAATTATTTCTCTGGTCCGTTAATTCTGGTTATGGACTATGTGGCTTCAGTCTGCTCCATTGCCTTGCATCAGGTCAGTGCTTTCCTGAATGGGCTTGGCTTTCTGATCATCCCCCGGAACTGACATCAGAAGGGTTCTCTAGTCTGAGATACACCATTAGACCTTTACACATAGAGTATGAATTTACACCTCTTCATATGTCAGAATCTGGAATTCTGGGTCATAATCACAAAGGTTCTATCCTCAACATCATGTTTCAAGTTTGTGACTAAGTGAACCAGTGTCTTAGGTGGCAACTTAATGTATTCATGGGGGAGGGGTCCAGGGTTTTGGAGAGGTGATCATCTTTAGAACATACGTGTGTGTGTGTGCGCACATGTGTGTGTGTGTGTGTATTTTAATGTTTTGAAAGCTCAGCTTTTTAGAGTGAGCACGTATTAAGCTGTGCCCCGGGCAGTAGGTCAATACAAGTTCCTCTCTCCAGAGCCCTGTTTTCTCGAGTTTTTCATGGCTTGCTTCCCCACCCTGTTTGGGTCTCAAGTCAGTTGTCACCGTTGCAGGGAGGCCCTCCCTGAGAACTGAGTTTAAACTTGAATCTCACACCAGCACTCCCTGTTCTTATTTTCTGCACTCTCTCCATGGCACTTATATATTTTCAATATAGCATATATAGCATATATATTTTGTTTATTTTGTTTGTCCTCTTCTCCACTGGAGTGTAAGACTTATAGAAAGGAATTATTTGTTTCGTTTACAGCTTTATCCTCAGTGCCTCGAACAGAGCATGGCAAATAGCAGGTACTCAGTAATTATATATTGAATCAGAGAATGAATGAATATTAATGACAATACCTTACTCTTGTGTTCCAGTCAATATATTCTATAAAAATTGATCTTATCAGCACTTGAAAAGTTCTGGTATAAAATGGCTAGGTGTTTTTCACCTAGCTCTGAATCTATTTCAAGTGAATCTTAACCTCATAGGTTGTCTACTAATTAAATATATGTATCAATATATTACGAAAATGTTATATAATCAGTCTTCCATAGCAGAGAAAATAATAACATATAAAAATTAAACATTCCATGTAAACTCATTAGGTCTTTATTCAAACATTTTCAAAGGTGTCACTGTGCACTCAGCTGACTTAGATAATCCTGAAAGCATCATCAGAACTAAGAACTAATTATCAAAGACTGTCATTTTTCTATAATTATGATGGGAGTGGAGGGCTGTGGCTAGTAGTTTTGGCCAGAGATTATGATAGTTACTGTTGTAAACCTAACAAGAGGTGGAGGTATCTGTATAATGTGGCATTTTGATTTTTCATGTCTCCCAACCCCAAGCTTTATCCTTGGATATGTATGTATGAGAGATATTCTAGATGAAGGCCATTGTTGAATTCCCTGTATATAGTTTAATGTGCCATTCTAAATAGCCCTGATGTCCTGAGTCAAGGTACAGTTTAGCTGAAGCAAGGACATTCTGATGCATCAGTATACTGGGCCGCATTGCTTTTTCATGAAATTATGCATGTTATTGATCGTTAAATATGCCATCCTGCTGAATACATTAAAACTTCTGTGTGGAAATGTTTTGAAGTGTGAGTAAATTCATTTATTTATATACATAAGCGTATAAAATACTTAACAGTGGATGAATAAAGATTTGTTACTTTTAGGCAATTTAGCGGTTGTCTCAATTTTTGAACATAATACCCTATTTATGTGTATGAAATGTATGAACTAGTGTCAACGTATATTAAATATTAGGAAAGCATTTTAATTTTAAAACAGAGTCAAAATATATTCTGTGTAAGATGTTATCTTCAGTATTTCTTAAGGTGCGTACACTCATTTGAGAGGCCACAGAGATGGATCATTGATTTGGAGGTCAGGAAAGTGGATTTATCTCCTTTCCTAGTTTGACAGACGTGTTAAGTAAATGTCTTATTTAGACACTTATTTAGATAAGAGAGAGAAGGTGTGTATTTTAGGGTCTGGCAGTCATAGGCTTTGACTTTTATCAATACCTTCGCTTTGGTTTCCTGGTGAGATGATAGCTACTCCATTTCTTCTGAGTGGAAAAGTTGTCTAAATATATTTTATGTCTAAAAGTAAAGTTTTATGGGGCAAATAAATTCTCGGCACATGGATATGCTACGTTCTCTCCCAATGCTAGTTGAGTATGAGTTGCCGCAGACAGTTTTTTTTATAGTTATGCTTTCAGTGTTCATTAGGAAAGTATAATTGGCACATCAGAGGCATGGTTTCATGGATATTATTCAGCATGAAACTAAATAAACAAATAGGAAAAAATATTCCATTAAGAGCTGTATGGTTTGAGGTGAGTCCATTTATCCAAGCCTACATTCTCATCGATCAATGGGGAGCATATTTACAGACCTGTGGCGGTAGGTCCTTTGGGAAGAAGAACCCAGGACAGAGTCAAAAGTACAAGCAATTTTTTGGAAGTAATGCCTATGAAATATAAAGAGGAAAGGGAAAAGGAAGCAATAGTAGGCAGGAGGAGTTCCAGACTGGGTTCCAGCTCTGAGAAAGTCTCAACCAAACGCACTACGGAGCTCCAGCACCAAGGTTGCCCATAGAGGAATCCCACACTAGCTAGAAGAGATGAGCCCTTGTACCTACTCCAGGCATGGGCTGTGGATTGCCCAGAAAGAGTAGGACCTCAGATCACTGCCTTAAAAGCTAAAGGACGATTGAAGGCACCTGCAGCTGGAGGCTGTCAGATACCTGCACTCCCTGTGGATGGCTCTTTGTTGGAATTCTGAACAGCACCCTTGGTGACGGCCACTTTCCACTCCTTGTGCCAAATAAATCCACCTCTCCATGCATGTCACAGGAGCCACTTCTCCAGGGTTCCTGTGGGCCTCTTGTCCTAAGGGAAGAATTAGAACAAGGAAGTCAGACAAACTACTAACCCCAGCACTGCAGGTGGTCTTGGGACCATAACCGATGCTCGTAATCTCTCTGTGATTATCCACCTTGAATTCCCCCAGCAGCTATCACCTTCCTCTCCAGGTCTTGGTCATCTCTCCAGTATTGGGACCCAAATCCTCATCCCTGAGGGGTCTGCACCATCCCCTGGGGTGAAGGGATTCTTTCTTATCCAGTCTTATGTTCTTTTCTTGATCAAGCATTGGTACACTGGCTCCTGCTAACACATGCTAGTTAAGTTTGCAACTGCTTTGGGGTAAAATCTCTTTATTCTTTATCAGACCCAACATGAATTCAGCTGGTCTACCCTGAGGGAGATGTCCAGGAGAAAGGTGAGGACACGTCCTCGGCCAGAGGTCTCTGCAGGGGAAAGTACTAACTCTAAATAAGGAGGGATGAGTCACCTCTGCAGCTCCAAGTATTTCAGGGAATTCCAGAGGACCACAGTCTTTGACAGTATCTGTCCAAACATGCCCATCGCATGTTTCAGTGTCCCAGGCTTTCCTCACCAGAATGCTGACCTTAGTGTTATAGATTTGCCCTAGTGGAGCCTCCTTTGAAGTTCGGTAAACCTGTCAGATCTTGAGTGTGTGCTTTTAGCTGCGTTTTTCTCCCATTGTTTCATTCCATGTGTTATTTCCTCTGTGTTTTCAAAGGCCTGAATTATCATATCACCCAGAGTATTCCTCTCCATTGGGACATTCTCCTATGTTAGGGAGATTGTATTTACCCAGTAAGATATTTGTGATTTTTATTTTATCAGCACCACTGACTATTCTTACAGAGTTGAATATAAATGTGTAATTGTGCTTGCTAGTAATCCAAAAAAGCACTATTTCACTCTAGGGTATCATTGCTAAATTTGCTAAGATTCCAATAGCTAAACATAACATGTTTTTAGTCCAGAGAGTTGAGTAGATTTGGTTTCCAAACATAGAAAAGAAATCCAGATGAATCACTAAGACAAAGTTGAGGAAAGATGTAAGGGCTTCCCCAAATTAGCATCAATCTCCTTCAGACAATTCTATGTCACCTGAAACCATTCACTTTTAAATCTACTTGTGGTATTTGTTCATTTTGTTTTGATAGTGAACACTCTCATCTTGGTAAATTATAAAAGGTCTCCTCCTGCCTCTTTCTTCTCTCTTTTCTTTCTCCTCTTCCACTTTTGAATCTATTGGTTATTTCAGGTAAGTCTGACAAGGGTATTTAAATTGTTTCAATATTTTATGGTGGTTAATTCGGGGGAATGCAAATGAATTGTTAGTGTATTGAATGCATTCAGTAGCTTTTTAAAAGCTAACCTAGTTTGGTCATTTATGTCATTGACACTGGATTTCTTTTTTGTCATTTGTGTCACAAATGACACAAGTAGCAGACTGATTTAAGAGACTATTCATTCATCCACTTATTCAACACATGTTGATTTTATTGTTGAATTCCTTTACGTGTCAGCTACGGTTCTAGATGCTACAGAGATAGGGGAGAAAGCAATGTCCCCGTCCTCATAGGGTTTACATTTTATTTATTTACTTTCTTTTTAAAAAACTTTTTAATTTTATTTTATTTATTTTTTTATACAGCACATTTTAATGTGAAGAGAGAGACAATAAACAAATGCAAAGCACATATATGAAATGTTAAGGCATTCATGAGTGCTACGGAGATAAACAAAGCAAGGTAAAGAGTATAGGAGGGGGCTTCCCTGGTGGCGCAGTGGTTGAGAGTCTGCCTGCCGATGCAGGGGACACGGGTTCGTGCCCTGGTCCGGGAGGATCCCACATGCCGCAGAGCGGCTGGGCCCGTGAGCCATGGCCGCTGAGCCTGAGCGTCCGGAGCTTGTGCTCCGCAAGGGGAGAGGCCACAACAGTGAGAGGCCCGCGTACTGCAAAAAAAAAAAAAAAAAAATAGGGGGGGAGGGGGGAGCAGGGGTATTTTTTTTT
>NW_020172779.1:4616503-4679848 GCF_003031525.2 Neophocaena asiaeorientalis asiaeorientalis
AATCAATAAGTTGGGTAGGGAAAGCCTAGCTTAGAGGCAATGAGCAGAATCCTGAAGCTAGGGGAGGGATACAAGCAGGTGTCTAAGGGAAAAGGCCTTAGAGATTTGAACAGTCCCTCCAAAGGACTGAGTTCAGGGCATGTCTGGTGCGATCCAAACTCAGCAAGGAGGGTAGTGGGTCCAGAGAGAAGTGAACAGGAGGAGTGGGGTGAGATGAGGCAGGAAGCAGTGCTGGAAGATGCAGCTTATATAGGGTCTCGTGTTCAAATGAAAGGACTCTACCTTTTTCCGTGTTGGTCGCGAAGCCATTGAAAGGTCATGAGCAGAAGGGTGGCATGATCTGACTGAAGTTTTAACAGGATCACGCTGGCTGCTGGGCTGAGAATGGGCTCTACAGGAACAAGGGTGGAAGCAGGGACACTCCTTAAGGGACTATTGCAATAAACCAGGTGAGAGAGATGCTGACGATCAGACCAGAGCGGCAGCAGTGGAGGTGGTGATAAGTGGTTGGACTCCAGGCCCGCTGTGAAGGGAAAGACAGCAGAGTGTGTTGATGGATTGGGTTTGGGGTGTGAGCAAGAGAGGAAACAAAACTGAGATCAAGGATGAAGCGGCCATCTTCTGCTTTACAGGAGGCTATGGGAGCAAGTGGTTTGGGAGAGAATGAAATGTGAGGTCTGGGCCACTGTGTTAGTTTTCTAAGACTGCTGTATTAGAGTGCCACAGACTGGTGGCTTAAGACAGCAGAAATGTATTCACTCATGTTCTGCAGGCTAGAAGCTTGAAATCAAGGCGTTGGCAGGACCCCGCCCTCTCTCAGACTCTGATAGAGTTCTTTCTTGCCTCTTCCCAGCTTCTGGTGGTGACTGGCAATCTTGAGGTTCCTTGGCTTGCAATTGCATCACTCCAATCTCTGCCTCTGTCATCTCAAGGCATTCTCTCTGTATGTTTGTCTCTTCTTCTTAAAAAGACACAGTCACATACATACACGACCAAATGTAAAATAGATAGCTAGTGGGAAGCAGCCGCATAGCACCGGGAGATCAGCTCTGTGCTTTGTGACCACCTGGAGGGGTGGGATAGGGAGGGTGGGAGGGAGACGCAAGAGGGAGGCGATATGGGGATATATGTATACGTATAGCTGATTCAGTTTGTTATACAGCAGAAACCAACACAACATTGTAAAGCAATTATACTCCAATAAAGATGTTAAAAAAAAAAAGACACAGTCACATTGGATTAGGACCCACTTTAACGGCCTCGCTTCACTTGATTGCATCTGCAAAGACTCTGTTTCCAAATAAGGTCACATTCCCAGGTATACTGGAGGTTACAACTTCAGCATAATTTTTTTCAGCGGGGAGGGGACACAATTTAACCCATACAGACATGTCAAGTTTGTTTTTAGGCTTGAGATTCCTTAGGTATCCATGCTGAGAAGTGGTTGGATATACACATCTGGAGTTCAGATGCAAGATCCAAGTTAGAAATGGTAAAGGGTTGTCAACTCTGGCACCCACTCGTTTACAGAATAAGTCTGGGAAAACTATAAAGCAATCCTAATTTCCTCCTCTATAAGACTGGAAAATACAATCCCTGCCTGTAAAGGGCTATTGTGAGAGTCTAATAGGACAGTGAATGTGAAGCCCTCTAAGACATTTCAAGTACCACCGAGCAAATGAATCAAAGCCCCTCATATTTTGTGGATAGCTCTGTATGCAGCTGTCATCTGTTGGAA
Source organism: Neophocaena asiaeorientalis asiaeorientalis (assembly GCF_003031525.2). Classification (NCBI taxonomy): domain Eukaryota; kingdom Metazoa; phylum Chordata; class Mammalia; order Artiodactyla; family Phocoenidae; genus Neophocaena; species Neophocaena asiaeorientalis. Next base: position 4,618,242 of record NW_020172779.1, read on the forward strand.
CAGGTATTTTCAGAGTATAACATGCTTTAGTATATCACTGGTTGTATTGAAAGCTAAAATGTCAGCTTGCTTCAGGGCAGCTGTTGTATACAAATAATGATAAATTATACATTGGTGGAGAGTCTTAAAAATAGAAGAAGAATTCTAGAGCAGTTGTTGACGTCAGGGCTTTTAAAGTGTTGACATTTCCTTAAGCAATGCCCAAAGGGTGACCTCACCACTAAGGTAAAATCAACCACAAAGTGAACCTCTCAAGTAGAAATTCTGGATTATTCCTAAGGAAAGTAAGAAAGTCTTTTCACCCATTCAAGCTATACATTGAGAACCTATTTTAGGACAGGCATTGTACAAGAGATGAAATTATGATGATGAATAAGACCCAGCAACTGTCCATAAGGAGGAGAGTCTATAAATAAATATGCAATAAAGATAGAAAAAGCTAATTTTAGAGATAAGCACAGGATGCTATGGAAGCACGAGAGAAGGCTAACTAACCTGGTTGTAGAGGGGAGAGGTGTTAGAATGCTTCTTGGTGGAAGTGATATGCAAGGTGTCTGAAGAATGAATTGAGTTAGTCGAGAAAGTATCAAGAGAATAAGGAGAGGGGCATTCCAGGCAGAAGGACCTGAAGCCAAATATAGCTTCTGTACCCTGAAACCGAATTAAATCTTGGAGACAAGAGTTTTGGGTGAAGTAGAAAAGAATAGCTTTAATTGCTTTGCCAGGCAAAGGGGGCCCCAGCAGGCTAATGCCCTCAAAAACTGTGTGTCCCAACCTGGAGGGCGTAGTGAGTTTTATAGTAAGGGTTCAAAGAGGGTGTGATCAGCTTGTGGACAGTCTTCTGATTGGTTGATGGTGAGGTAAGTGGGAGTCAGCATCATCAACCTTCTGGGTCCACCAGGTCTGGGGTCTACATGCTGGTGAGCACCATACCCTTAATTTCTCCCACCTGGTGGAGGTTTCAGTACCTGCAAAACAGCTCAAAGATATCGCTATGTATATCGCTTGAGGGGGAACCAGGACCCTGACCCAAGGCTGCACTATTGTTTCTTTTGACTGTTCTTCCCCTTTTCTCTGCGTCTTCTCCCTTCCCTAGTTAGTGTCTGTTTGAACCTGCCCTTGGAACTCATGGAAGGTCATGGAGACTGAATGAAGCCTATTTCCTGTAATCAAGAAATGGGGGATGGAGAAAGGCTTTTGTGCCCTGGAGCCCCACAGGGTCCTGCTTGGTATCAGACTCACTTGCGTAGAGGTCCAACAGAAAAAGAGATGCTGTGTTCCGGAAGCAAAGTGGTTCGGTGTGGAGGCAGCTTGGAATGTGAGATAGTGACGGATGCAAGGATGATGCTGGAGCTGTTGGCAGGCTCCCATTATGAAGATCCTGCCGTGTCACGCTAAGGAGTTTGGGCTTTGCCCCAAGAGGCTTAAGCCCACTCTAAACCAAATTGCACCTGCCCAGCTAACTTGTCATAAAATTCTCTTTCTTCACACATAGAACTTTCTTCTGCCTCAAGCGAGTGTTGAGATTTTCCCGGTTGCCCTGGACGTTTGTCCAAAAGTCTTGGCTGTACCACGTTAGTTTGAGAATTTTAGTGCTTCATTTCGGGAACATACAGCAGTGCATCCTCTGGCAATCAGAGATAGCAGGTCCTATTTTTGAAGTCCATCTTCCTTTCTCTTTCTACTAACTCACTCTCCTAATCCCCTGATCAGCTGTCAGCTGTCCGGTGTCCTGGTATTCTAACATGGCAACCTCACCTAGCACACAACTATCCTTTTTTTTTGTTTCTGAAATGAAGAATGGCCAGAAATCCCTCTCCCTTTTCAATGTTTGCTCACAGATTCGAGAGCAAATGTGCACATCTGATATGTGGTATAGTCACGTGCCAAGTCTTCTTTAGTTTAAACGATTGGAATGATGCTAAGATGAAAGGCAAGCACATATGGGGCCAACTTCCTGTCCATGTGTATAAGTGAAGCCCTCGAGGGGTACTTATCATTGCCTGGCCATTTTTTTTTTAACGTTTTATTTTATATTGGCATATGGCCAATGAACAATGTTGTGATAGTTTCAGGTGCACAGGAAAGGGACTCACCTGTACGTATACATGTGTCCATTCTCCCCCAAACTCTGCTCCCATCCAGGCTGCCACATAACATTGAACAGAGTTCCCTGTGCTATACAGTAGGTCCTTGTTGGTTGTCCTTTTTAAATATAGCAGTGTGTACATGTCGATTCCTAACTCCCTAACTATCCCTTCCCCCCACCCTTCCCCTCTGGTAACCATAAGTTTGTTCTCTAAGTCTGTGAGTCTGTTTCTGTTTTGTAAATAAGTTCATTTGTATCATTTCTTTTTAGCTTCTGCATATAGGGGTATCATACAATATTTCTCTTTGTCTGACTTACTTCACTCAGTATGACAATCTCTAGGTCCATCCATGTTGCTGCAAATGGCATTATTTCATTCTTTTTAATGGCTGAGTAATATTCCATTGTGTGTGTGTGTGTGTGTGTGTGTGTGTGTGTGTGTGTGTGTGTGTATATATATACAATTGTCTGACTTACTTCACTCAGTATGACAATCTCTAGGTCCATCCATGTTGCTGCAAATGGCATTATTTCATTCTTTTTAATGGCTGAGTAATATTCCATTGTGTGTGTGTGTGTGTGTGTGTGTGTGTGTGTGTGTGTGTGTGTGTATATGTATACATACATACATACCACATCTTCTTTATCCATTCCTATGTTGATGAACGTTTAGATTGTTTCCATGTCTTGGCTATTGTAAACAGTGCTGCAATGAACATTGGGGTGCATGTATCCTTTTGGACCATGTTTTTCTCTGGATATATGCCCAGTAGTGGGATTGCTGGGTCATATGGTAATTCTATTTTTAGTTTTTTAAGGAACCTCCATACTGTTCTTCATAGTGGCTGTACCAATTTGAATGTGCATTTTTTTTTTTTTTTTGCTCTCTGAATATTAGACACGTTAATGTCAGGGAACGATTTTATGGCTCCTCTGTGAATGAAGGTTTTAGCAGAAGTTCCCTCTCTTTTGACTGTAGAATAATATTAGCAGCTAACATTTATTGAACATTTACTATGTGCTAATCACTGATCCAAGAATATTGGATGTACCATACTTAACCCTCCAAATAACCCAAGACATACCCTTACGATCACCATTTTCCAGATGTGGAAACTGAGTTCGCTGAAACTTGGGGACTTGTGTAAAGGTATGCAGTTAGGAGCACAGCCACACCTCCAACCCAAGCGATATGGTCCAAGAAGCCAGGAAGTACTGGTACCTAAAACAGTTTACAATTCTGAATCTAGTACAATGAGTTGAGTAAATTTATACTTTTTAGATTTTATCATGGCCATGAATTTGGTAGATAAACACTGGAGAAATGCGAGAGCATTTTAAAGTGAAACACATAACATTTTCCATGGATCTTCAGCTACCTCTGTTTTTGCACTCCAGCCCGATACCAATCTTTTCATCTGCTACCAGGGTTCAACAAAGGGCACCAGGCTATGAAGTGAACAAATGAATGAAAGCAAATGCAACATTGTCCCGAGGCTCCATTGCATCCTGTCCTACAGTTTAGGGGACCTGAGACAAATCTACTCAGAACTCAGATGAGCTCCGGTCACTCACAGTCGATAGCTGTGGGACAACATTACTGATCAAATGACCCTAAAGCAAGACTTCAGTCCAACATTGGGATGCTTTTTCATGCAATTCGTTGAGTCTGGGTTTATATTTACACTGCAAAGTGACAAGTGAGAATTCTTTTTCTGTCCCATTGTTTTTCTCTCTTGACCACTTGGTAGTTTCCATTTCTATTAAATTCAGATTAATCAAAGAGCAGTCAATGCTGAAACCAATGTTCATCACTTTTCTTTTCGCTGTTCTCCCATCCAACCAGCAGAGGGCAGTCCGAGTACATTTTAGAGACGATAGGCAGCTGCTTAAGGGTGGGAAACGTCAGAAAGATTTTCCATTTTAATATGACATACTCTTGAGTCCCTTGCCTCAAGGTAACGTGTAAACTCACAGTTTCAGGCCATACTGTTCTAAGTAAGGGCTGAGAGTTAACGGCTCCTTTTAAGTCATTAAGCTAAGACATAATCATTAAAAACATAGATAGCAATAAATGTCATCATAATGCCCGTTTCCACTTGTTGGGGGTAGGGGTGTGAGGGGAGACGCTAAAAACATCAATGCCTTTCATGTCCTTGAGACACTCACTATATTACAATTACAAATCATCTTTTTCAACACCTTTCAATATTTTTCGCGGTTAATCAAAATACGATTTGGGAACATAGTCCCTGGGCTCCCCGTTTGCAAATCTTGGTCATTCCTCCTACTGAGGATGGGCATTGCTCTGTCAGCCTTCACTTACAGCCTTAGCGGTGGTTGAATTATTAGTAACACATTTGAGGCCAGCACGCATGTTATGTAATAAGCAAAGTAAAAAGGAAAAGTGTTGCATCTTGTAGTAACCTTCTACTTCTGTCTTTGTCCTCTGGATTGAAGTCACAGTTATTTTCACAACCAACTTGGTTGGGTGGTGCCATGGAAGGAACACAGAGCTGGGAGCCAGGTAGAACTTGTTTCATATTTTGGCTCAGTCGTGAGATTTGGGGCCAGTCTCGTCATTTCTGGGTCAGGTTTGTCTGCAGTCTGGAAGATGAGCAGCGCTCTGATTTTATTGAGCAGTAAGAATTGAAGCAGGGGCTGCTGTGTTTGCCACTGTTATTCGACCAGACTAGCTGGGTAAAGACCTGCGACGTCCCTCCAAGGTGTAGTGCAGCCTTCGCATTGTCCTAGTAGCACAGACATTAGCCCAAATAAATCTGGTTTTTATCAAACAAGTCAGTTTTCAATATAAAGGAGAAAAATTCAAATTTGTTTTCATGCACCCCAAAATAGTCATATTTCTCAAATTACCTCTTCTCTATAAAATCCCTTTCTTCCGTGTGCCTTCCTTCCCTTCAGGAATACCAACAGCAAAAGCAACAAGGAATAATAATGAAAAACCTTCTCCATACTTACTTGCAGTTGACTCTGAGTGTAATGGTTACTTCCATCTTAGAAAGGACCCTAATCTGGTCTTGAAGAAACAATGCTTTCAGCAAATACCACAAATATAAAGAAAATCTTTCTAACATGCTTTGCATATTACACTATGTTTTATATGTGCAAATTGCAGACAGAAACCAAACTATCAATTTAAACAAGACATTTTCACAAATGTAATTTATTTACAATAGTCTTCTAAGAAGACAGGTATTATTCACATTCTACCAGGAAATAAACGGTTGCTAATGGATCACACCATTAGCTCTAAACAGGTCTCAGAAGACAGATTTTCAGATTCCTAGTCCAGTAGTCTTGCTTCAGTACAGCATTGTTTTTATAGCCTGATTTCAGGCAATTTAAATAAAGGTACATTTATAAACAATGAACAAGTGTCCCACCCCTGTTCTCAGCAAGTGCACCAGTGTGACATCCTTGGTCACCTTAATACTACACAGCATATCCAGCAATCCCACTCCTGGGCATATATCTGGAAAAGACAAAAACTCTAACTTGCAAAGATACATGTTCATAGCAGCAATATGTACAATAGCCAAGGAATGGAAGCAACCTAAATGTGCATTGACAGATGAATGAATAAAGAAGATGTGGTATAACTTCCCTGGCGGTCCAGTGGTTAAGACTCCGAGCTTCCACTACAGGGAGCATGGGTTTGATCCCTGGTCAGGAAACTAAGATCTGCATGCCGAGAGGCAAGAAAAAAAACTATGATATCGCTTATATGTGGAATCTAAAAAAAGGGTACAAATGAACTTATCTACAAAAAGAAATAGAGTTACAGATGTAGAAAACAAACTTATGGTTACCAAGGGGTCAGGGGGGGATAAATTGGGAGATTGGGATTGACATATACATACTACTATATATAAAATAGATAACTAATAAGGACCTACTGTATACCACGGGGAGCTCTACTCAACACTCTGTAATGGTGTATATAGGAAAAGAATCTAAAAAACAGTGGATATATGTATATGTATACGTATATGTATAACTGATTCACTTTGCCATACACCTGAAACTAACATAACATTGTAAATCAACTATACTATACAGACATAGCAAACAAACTTATGGCTACTAAAGTGGGAAGGGGGGTAGGGATAAATTAGGAGTTTTGTATTAACAGATAAATACCCTATATATAAAATAGATAAACAACAAGGTCCCGCGGTATAGCACAGGGGGTGACTATGTTCAATATCTTGTAATAACTTATAATGGATAAGAATCTAAAAAAGAATATATGTGTATGTATACATATGTGTATGTATAACTGAATCACTTTTCTGTACACCTGAAACATTGTAAATTAGCTATACTTCTATTAAAAAAAAATACTAGGGGCTTCCCTGGTGGCGCAGTGGTTGGGAGTCCGCCTGCCGATGCAGGGCACATGGGTTCGTGCCCCGGTCCAGGAAGATCCCACATGCCGTGGAGCGGCTGGGCCCGTGAGTCATGGCCGCTGAGCCTGTGCGTCCGGAGCCTGTGCTCCGCAACGGGAGAGGCCACAACAGTGAGAGGCCCGCGTACCAAAAAAAAAAATACTACACAGCATAGTGGATTTATAACAGTCCATCCCTGGTACCTAAAAAAGGCAAATTCTTTGATCTTCAAAATAATAGTAACTTTGAGTGGCTGCTTAACTGTTGGTGGTCACAGCGAAGCTCCACGAGACTGAGGACTATATCGTGCACGCCCTCATTTGAAAGATGAGACCTAGAATTATTACCACAAAGAGCTAAGTTAGAACTATTTAGTTTTTCAGTATGACTGATGGGCATGTGTGTGTTTGTTACAATGTTCTTTATGCTCAGGGTATCCTAATGAGTGAGGGACGCCACTGGCACACTACACAGGCACTGATAATTAAAAAGAGATTGCTAATGAGAGTGTCATAAAGGTGTCATGTGTATTTTTAACCACGTGCTACAATAACATCAGGAGCCCAACCGTATGTCAGGGCAGTGTGCTAGGGGCTTTTCATATATTGTTTCATTCAATCTTAATGACAACCCTAAGAGGTAAGGACTATCATTATTAAGCCAGGACAGATAAGACACAGAAGACTCAAGGAGGACCTCTGGGCATGAGCCAAAGGCTTTCACAGGGAGATAATGAGAAAATGAGGTCACAGTGGAGGTCAGGGACAAATGATAACAGGTCTTGGATACTAAGCTACAGCTTTAATATTTTATTCTGTAAACTCTGGAGAAACACTGACACGCAGGATTATTCTAGCTGTAATGTGTAGAGATGGATTGAAGGAGGAGACACGGGATAGCCAGCAAGCTAGTGCTGTAATCCAGGCCCGCAGAGGTGATGGTTAGGGTGATAGGAGCAGGGAGAGGGAGGAAGGAAGGACTCAGATGATGGGGTATGTGGTGGTCCCGGAAGGGATAGATTGGGAGTTCGGGATCGACATGTACACACTGCTATATATAAAATAGATAACCAACAGGGACCTACTGTATAGCACAGGGAACTCTGCTCAATATTCTGTAATAACCTAAATGGGAAAAGAATTTGAAAAAGAAGAGATATATGTATATGTATAACTGAATCACTTCGCTGCATACCCGAAACTAACACAACATTGTTAATCAACTCTACTCCAATATAAAATAAAAATTAAGATACAAAAACAAAACAAAACAAAAAGATGTAAAAGCTGAGAGAATCAGGGCTTCTGATGCTGATGTAGAAGAAGTTGAATAAAATAAACTTATATTGATCTAGAAGTTGCTTTTTTAAAAAAAATCCACAGGTGATATTAAACGGTGTGCTTTTCCTCATCAATCTGAAGTTCTAAGTGTGGAAAAACAAACTAAATGTCTTCATATCTAAAATTCTGCTGATCCTCACATACTCGAGATGTTTCACGATTTGGGCACATGGTGGGCTTGTGCTGCTTAAGACCCAGGTGGCCTCAAAGATTCCAGACTACTTTTTTTTTTTTTTATGATTTCACTGATTATATTTAATTGGAAAACAAGTAAATCTAGTGATATGATGACAGATCAGAACAATAGACGCCTCCCGGGGGTAAGAAACTGTCTTGAAACAGACATGAGAGAAATTTTGGGGGTAATGTAGGTAATGTAAATGTTCTATTTCTTGTTTTGTGTAGTGGGCTAATGCAATTATACAACTTGCAAAACGGGGTATACAACTGTCATTGACCTGTAATTTTTGTAAGTAAATTATATTCCATTTTTTAAAGCCCCATGCAAAAGTGTTATGAATCAAAGCAAAACTTATTCAGAGGTACAGCAGTCTGTATGCTTAACTGTAGCTTCTGAAATGTTAGACAAAAAATAGAAACCCTTCTCAGACAATACACAGAAGAATGCTGAGTCATAAAAACTCAAGTGTTAACATTAAGTGAAAGAGTAAAATTGAAAATTACACATATACTGTGATTATAATTATATTAAGTATAACTGATTCACAAGCAGTGTAGTAGTTTGGGTTTTCAAAATTTCTTGGTATCTATGGATCTCTGAACTCTTATTTGCTTTCTACTGCAGAATAACGCACCTACCCTGAACGATACACTAGTCATTTGAGTCATGAAAAATCAAAAAATCATTTCCTAGATTTAATGGGCCAATATTTTACATTTTAGGAAAGTAAAAGGACATATTGAATGCCTTATAGGAGCCTTAATATGTGGGGTGTGAGTGTGTGTGTGTGTATATGTTTGTGTATGTGTTCATTCATTCCTTCATTCAACAAAAATGTATTGAGGGATATTATGGGTCAGGCATTTTTCTACGTAATAGGATATGAACTTCTTAGCCGCTGCTCACAAAAAGCTAACAATCCCGTGAAAAACTATAGACATTATAAAGTATGTTGTAATAAGGTCATAAACAGAATGCTATAGGTGTGCAGAGGAGGACCCTGATCCCAGCTGGGCATGATCAGAACAGCTTCTTGGAGGAGCAGCTGTCTGAACTGAGTCTGAATCACAAATGTAAGTTAATCAGGCATTTGAGGGGACGAGCCACTTAGAAAGTAAGGATATCCTGGACAAAGGAACAAGGCAAGATGGCTTCAGCATGTTGGAAGAACTATAAACAGTTCCTAGGATTGGGGCAAAATGTAGGAAGCAGAAGTGAGTCTAGATATTAGAGGGTAGTACATCTGGAGTATTTTCCATATAAAGAAGTTTGGGCTTGATCTTGAGGGTGAGGAAAGCCACATGATTTGAAACAAGAGTCGTGGCTTGATAAGATTTTTGCTTGAGAAGGATTTCTCTCATACTGATGGAAGTGGTAACTGGAAACAGGGAAGTGAGTTAAGAGACCCCTGAGTCATCTAGGCAGGAGATGATGAAGTTCAGAATTAAGACAGTGGCAGAGTAAATGACAGAGAAAAAGAAATATATAGGGAAGATATGAACTAGGTACACTCGATAACTTAATAGCTCTCAGGATTCTGTCTCAAGTACCTGAATGGATGGTGGTACCTTTCACTAAAGCAAGTTGCGTGCATGGAGGATAAGGGGAGGCAAGGTTCCTGCTGAAATTCATCTGCATATTTGAATTTGGAAATGCCTTCTCAACTACTGGTTCTGATCTCAGAAGAACCACAGGAACTAGAGACACAGCTTTGGAGATGTGAGCATCCAAGTGGTGGGCGATGCCTTGGGTAGGTGATCTATTAGCACACCATTGAGAAATTCGCGAAGAAAAAGAAAGAGAAACACCAGTATTTAAGGGTGGGTGGAAGAAAAATAGCCCAAGAAAGAAATCAAGGAGGATGAACCAGAGATTTAGATACAGTGTGGCTTGACACAAGTCAGTGAAAGACAGAGCCAGGAAAAGTGATCAGCTTGTCAAATGCTGTAAGGGCATGAATCTGATGTGGTCCATTCAGCGGAGAAGTTGACGTAATGGTAAGAGCACAGCCAGTGAATGGAAAGTATCCATTTCACAAAGAGTTACTGAACACCTACAAGAGACTAGGCACAGATGAAAAAGACAAGGATGTAAATTCTATGTCCCTTGATTTTAATAAGGGAAAACAATTCAATTTACTCACTAATACTCCAGATTCCATCTCTTTTCTTTATCTTTTCCAAAATGATCTCAATCAACTCCAGTACTTATAGGTCCATAGTTAGCCATAACTCCAAAATCCAAAAAACTCTGAAAACAGGTTTTGTTTCTTTTTTCAAAAATCTGACCTGACCTATTAAGAGACTATTTTTAGTTTTTATCTCTCAGTGTGAACATTGATGTGTTTTACTGCAGAAATATTGATATAGATGATTACAGATGATTACAGCTACACTATATCCCTCTTTTGGTAATATATGGTACGTGTTCTGTAATTGTTTTTCAAAAAAAAAATTGGATTCCAAAACACATATGACTTCAAGGAATTTATATGAGAAATTGTGAACATCTAGAATCATAGCACTCTATTAAAACACTTCCAAAAATGTACATTTTTTTTCCTTTCCGGATTAGGAACTGCTGATGGGAGCCATATATAATATTTATTCTGAGTGTGAAACTTTCTGGCGGAAACCGAGTTATTGCAACAAACAACAGTCTATTTATCCCTTTCTATGGCAACTATCACCGCTGCTCCAGTGCACTCACCCCCAGAGTACTCAGCAGAGACTGCAGGGTGCCCCTCAGCTTGCAGAGAGATGTCCTGTCCCACAGTTGACCCTGCTCCCCCGGGCATTCTCTTTGCTTCATTCATTCTATGGCCCAGGGTCTGCTGGCTTTTTTCCGCCCTGCACCTGGGCCTGCTTCCGTTTTCTTTTCCATGAAATCTTAGTCCAGAAGAATCTTCCCATTCTCATTTGGCAAGCTTGGGATCATTACCATTTCAGAGTTGGAAGAAAACTCAGAGAGAACATAAAGTTCAATCCCTTCCTTTTAGAAACGAGGATACCGAGGTGCAGAGAAGTGAAGGGACTCGGCGCCATCAGCAAGGTAATTTATGGCAAAGCTAAGACTTCCATCCAGGCTGCTGTTCTACTTTCCCAGTTCAAGGGATTCAAACATCAGATGAATGGGTGCAGAAGGTTCTAGGGTGGACATTTTTGTTTGGCTTTGTTTGTTGGAGTATTTGTTTTACTATCCAATTTTCCTCTGGAATATCACCTCCCCATCTCTATCTCTGTGGTTCAAGCAAAATTCACTCAAATCCCTAGTTCCACATAACTGGAGCCAGGCCAATCAGAGAATCACACCCTTCAAGAGCAGTGACTGGCTCAGAAATGAACTCCTGACCCAATCAGAGATCTGGGGAGTCTGGAAACTATTGCCAAAAAGTTCGTTAGGGTTTTTCCATAAGGTGTTACTGAAAAACCCAAACGAATTTTTTTTTTTTTTTTTTTTTTTCGCGTACGCGGGCCTCTCACTGTTGTGGCCTCTCCCATTGCGGAGCACAGGCTCCGGAAGCGCAGGCTCAGCGGCCATGGCTCACGGGCCCAGCCGCTCCGCAGCATGTGGGATCTTCCCGGACCGGGGCATGAACCCGTGTCCCCTGCATCGGCAGGAGGACTCTCAATCACTGCGCCACCAGGGAAGCCCCCAAAAGAATTTTTTGGCCAACCCAGTATAACTGAGAAAGGGGCATGTGTGTGTCTCTTTAATCCCCCATTGGACATCAGTGGAACCTAGGAACACGTGGCTTCAAGCTACTTAAAGCCAGCTCGCTATCACAAGAAACCAAGAGAGGAAGCCGAAGCTTAGAGGTGGAAGGACACAGAGTTCTGATGACATTGCTTGTCTCTAAATTCTCCCCTGCCTGAAACCCCCTTTACCTCTGACTTTTTCAGTTGTATAAGCTAATTAATTTCTTCTTCTGTTTACGCCCAGTCTGGGTGGATTATCTGTCACTTGCAATGTAGAATGCCTTAACCAATAAAATGACCTTTTACAAAGTCTCTCCAAACACTGTCCGTTTATGATTTGATAACTTTTTTCTAAAGGTCTGGTATTTCTGGAATCTCTGAAATTCAATAACTCACTGAACTGAGGTGAAGTGAGAAAATATGCAGAGCGAAACTCTTGCATCTCGATAACAAGTTATAGTTTTCTCCTCTACATAAAAGACGCCATTGCTCATTTTACCAAAGTCTGATTTTCTCATTAAACCATGAACGTGTGAATCTATTTGCCTAATTTGAAACTTACACAAAAAGCACCATCACTGTTTATGTTGCAAACTGGACTCTAGCAACAGGCTTTTCTGTTTGTTTATAAAAATCGTAATTTCCTGTTCTTAAGAACAAAGAGAGCTAAAAGGGCTCTTAAAAGTTAAATAGTTGTTTTTCAAAATACATGTCTCAAGAGGTTTCTTAAACTTCAAACCACTGTAAAAGAATGCTATGCTAAATGTAAATGAATCAGAACCTTCCAGATTAAATTTGCCTTCAACTCCATATGAGTTTATAAACCAAAGAGAAACATTTTGATTTCTAAGAAACCCCATGGGAAGATGGATAAAACGTAACTTGTTTGTCTACACTACATTAGGACATTTTTATTGAATAATTATCTTAATTGCATATGGAAAGTGTCTCCCCACGGCCTCCCAAACAGGAGCTTTCCTGAGTAAAATCAACAGAGGAAGGTCTGAATTAGAGAAGACAACTCATATACCACTGCTCAGATGGGGTGAGCCAAAGGTTATAAGGCAGTTTCAGGTTTAGGAGAAAAGGACACGGGTTACTTAAAGACATCAATAGTAACTGAAGAAAAGGGACTTCACCCCTCTCATTCAGTTGCCTGCTCATTTCTATTGTCACTCCTGGTTTTGGCCACTTGCTTCTCCAACTTTACTCCGTGCCACTCTCTGATTTTTAGTCCTATTTAGCTATATATCATCCCCCTTTCTGTATCTTGAACTTGTCAAGCTCTTTCATACCTCAGAGCTTTGCATTAGCCATTCCTGCTGCCCAAAAGACTTTTTCCATGTCTCTTTGCAAATTTGTCCGTATGCTATTCTCAGAATGACCTCTGCTCATCCCATCTCACATAGCCCATACCCCATCATTCTCTCTTATATCATCCTGTTAACATTCTATGTGGCTGTTATAGCGATTATACGTACCTTATTTATTTATTTGTTTTACTGTCTCTACTGTTAGAATATAAACACCTAAAATGCAGACATAATTTTCTTTTTGTTCACTTCTGTATCTCCAAAGCCTTGAATAGTGCCTGCCACGTAATGTACAAACTGTAAATATTTGTGGCAGGGTAAAGGAATGAAGGATGAAACTGAACAAATATGCCTCTTTTCCATCTTTCTCCAAAAATATTTCCCATTCACCTAAAGAATTGTTTGTAGAGGGGAAGGGTTACTGTACTTAAACATTAGCTAACATAGATAGGTTAGAAGGAAGAAGACTTTTCTTTACCTGTTTAGCTTCCATTAAGTTCCATTAAGAAACGCAGCATGTACCATGATCTCTTGTCTCACAGCCTAATCTAAAAAGATTAAAACATCATAGTGAATTCTTCCAACAATGACCACGTACTGTCCAATTACCTCTACAAATTAGGAAAAATCAAATATCTAGAGTTCTAGTCTACTAGAACGAGTTCTGTGATTTCCCCCCTGGACTTTCACTTAGGGATGAACCAGTTGTACGTTTACCCCTAGGTTTGAGGACAAATAACAGTGGCCCAGAGGAGCAGTGACTCAGTAGCAATGGAAAACAGGAAAGGTATCATGCTGGATATTGTCCATGATGAGGTAAATCATTTTTAAAACATATTAACTGACTTTTCCATCGATGTGCACTCACAAAATAAATTCAGCATAAACCACAACACATTGTTTCATTTGACTTTGTGATAACTCGAAGGACAAATGTAATAGTATTTCATATGCCCATTTTCCATAGGAGAAACTAACCTCTCCTAGGGTCCCAAGCCGGGAATCCTGGTGACTTACAACAAGGTTCCTACTAAGAGACCAGAACACTAATGATACCTGGAAGCCAAATGAAAAGAAAAGCCTAAAAAAAAGAGATAATAAGGAGCTCTTCTTTCTATTTCTCATATATTAATTAAAAATCTAGGGCTTCCCTGGTGACGCAGTGGTTGAGTGTCCGCCTACCGATGCAGAGGACGCGGGTTCGTGCCCCGGTCCAGGAAGATCCCACATGCCGTGGAACGGCTGGGCCCGTGGGCCATGGCCGCTGAGCCTGCGCGTCCGGAAACCTGCGCTCTGCAACGGGAGAGGCTGCAACAATGAGAGGCCCGCATACCGCAAAAAAAAAAATAATAATCTATAACTTACTGTGTGTAAAGTTTATGCCAGCTTTGGTGGGTGATATAAGAGCATGTAAGACAAAAATTTCCTGACCAGGAGCTGTCAGCCTAGTTGGTAAGATCAGGCAGACAGGCATGAATAAAAAATTTTATAACACTACAGAGCATAATTGTATACTGTAGAAAGAGTCAGATCATCGGTGTTAAAGGAATTGGGAGGAGGTGAGAAAGAAGGGTGCCAACTCCAGACTAGAGTAGAAAATGAAAGCACTTCATGGAGAAGGAGGATATTCGCTCAGTAGAATCAACTCAGACGCAAAACTTTGATGGGTAAAGTCTCAGCATAAAACACAGTGACAAGGGGAAATTGTGCCATGCTTCAGGAAAGGAACTGACTTGGACAAAAGTCCACCTTGGTGGAGAGGAACTGGGTTATAAAGGACACTGAAGCCAAACGACAGAGGTCAAGGTTCCCAAGGGGTGAGCTTAGAGGAAAACGCATATACAGAAGAGGAAGGGGAAAGTGAGAAAAAGGAAAAGCCATTGACAAGAAATGAAGGAAGGAGAGAAGGGGTGGAAAAAAGGAGAAGGGAAAAGGAAAGCAGGTTTATGATGGAGGGTGAAGCTGAGTTTTAGAAACCGCCATCTTTCTTCCAAGACACCGTGGACAGGTGACTGAACCGTTCTAAACCAAAACCAAAACCACGGGGACAGGTGACGGAACTGTTTTAGGAAACCCTGAGTACACAGCTACCATGTTCATAGGTCACACTTCTTAAGTGCGTAGCCTTCAAGGCATATGATTTTAGGTTAGAGCCTGGTGGAGTTTTTGTTGTTGTCATTGTTCTAATCGATACATGCATTCTTCAAGCAACTATAAATCTTAAACATATTTTTCAGTAAATCAGGCTGTTTTTGGAGACATCTACTTGTATGTATCTCGGCATTAAAGGAATGCAAAGTGGGGTTAGAGGCACCAGCAAACTGGGAATAGGATTAGAACCACCTAATTTGGAAAAATGGAGAGCTGACCATAGGAGGTGGACCTGGGCAGTGTGCTCTGGAGATGAAGGGATTGGTTACCAGGGAAAGGGAAATCAGTTATTGAGGGCCTCACAGGATGAGTGCTGGGTGAACTTGTTCAAGATCACATGTGAAGTGGTAAGTCCAGTCTAAGTCTTAGTATTTGAGGAATCCATTCCTTCCTGCTCACTCCCACCGCCATCATCTTGTTCAACTCACGATCAGCTCTTGCCAGGATTTCTACAACTTTTCACCAAACAGTACTCCTGACTCCAGTCCTGTCGCTCTTCAATCTGTTCTCTATTCTGCAGCCAGAGTGAAATTGTCAAACCAGAAATCAGATCACTTCACTGTTCTTCTGAAACCCTTTAAGGACAACGTGTCTTTCACTGACCAAAAGGGCAGACTTCTTGGCATTAGCTAGAAGTGGGCCAATCATACAATGTATTACCCAACCATAACATATATCATTTTTGAGAGTGAAAGGAGAGTCTATTAAAATTCATCTGGGGCAACAGGCATGAGCCAGGTTTGCCTCAGGTGAATTGTCACATGGAGTCACTCCACTATAGAGCTTTTCATGACATATTCTTTTTTTTTTTTGCGGTACGCGGGCCTCTCACTGTTGCGGCTTCTCCCGTTGCGGAGCACAGGCTCCGGACGCGCAGGCTCAGCGACCATGGCTCACGGGCCCAGCCGCTCCACGGCATGTGGGATCTTCCTGGACCGGGACACGAACCCGCGTCCCCTGCATCGGCAGGTGGACGCTCAACCACTGCGCCACCAGGGAAGCCCCATGACTTATTCTTAACTCTCCAGTCTTACCCTTCACCAATTTCCTCATGAGCAAACTGGGAATAGGATTAGAACCACCTAATTTGGAAAAATGGAGAGCTGACCATAGGAGGTGGACCTGGGCAGTGTGCTCTGGAGATGAAGGGATTGGTTACCAGGGAAAGGGAAATCAGTTATTGAGGGCCTCACAGGATGAGTGCTGGGTGAACTTGTTCAAGATCACATGTGAAGTGGTAAGTCCAGTCTAAGTCTTAGTATTTGAGGAATCCATTCCTTCCTGCTCACTCCCACCGCCATCATCTTGTTCAACTCACGATCAGCTCTTGCCAGGATTTCTACAACTTTTCACCAAACAGTACTCCTGACTCCAGTCCTGTCGCTCTTCAATCTGTTCTCTATTCTGCAGCCAGAGTGAAATTGTCAAACCAGAAATCAGATCACTTCACTGTTCTTCTGAAACCCTTTAAGGACAACGTGTCTTTCACTGACCAAAAGGGCAGACTTCTTGGCATTAGCTAGAAGTGGGCCAATCATACAATGTATTACCCAACCATAACATATATCATTTTTGAGAGTGAAAGGAGAGTCTATTAAAATTCATCTGGGGCAACAGGCATGAGCCAGGTTTGCCTCAGGTGAATTGTCACATGGAGTCACTCCACTATAGAGCTTTTCATGACATATTCTTTTTTTTTTTTGCGGTACGCGGGCCTCTCACTGTTGCGGCTTCTCCCGTTGCGGAGCACAGGCTCCGGACGCGCAGGCTCAGCGACCATGGCTCACGGGCCCAGCCGCTCCACGGCATGTGGGATCTTCCTGGACCGGGACACGAACCCGCGTCCCCTGCATCGGCAGGGGGACGCTCAACCACTGCGCCACCAGGGAAGCCCCATGACTTATTCTTAACTCTCCAGTCTTACCCTTCACCAATTTCCTCATGGCCTTCTTGTATTCCTGCTGTATTAAGCTACTGGAAATCTCTCCATCATGTTCTTTTTATTTCTGGGGTCTTGGCATACACTTTTTCATCATCTCACCCCTCTTTACCAATTATTCTTCATCCATTTAATTGCTACTGTCGTTTAAAACCCAAGTCAGAACTTGCTTCCTCTGAGCAATTTTCCCCAACTCCTCAAGGCTGGATTCAGTACTGGTTTTTATGGGTTCCATTTCACCATGTGCATGCCCCTAACATTACGTTTAATAGCCTACAGCAAAGTCTCCTATTTTCTTGTACATCTTCTCTAACTGGATGCCCTTTTAGACCGTGATTATATATTACTGTAATTATACACCTGGCACATAGTTCTATTGCTAACATACAGTAGATGTTTATATAGGGAGATTTAATAAACATACATTGAATGGACAGATGGGTGGATAGATAAATGAAAAGATGAATAAATAAAAGATATTTTCCAAACTTATAAACCTCTAGTATGATTCGGTCTTTGTATCCTTCAAGGCAATGCTTTCCTAGCCTGGCTATGCATCACTGAATTGGGGTATCAAATATTGGAGCTAAAGGATCTGTATTTTTAGCAAGATTTCTGGGGGATTCTTATGCAACCTTAGTCCAGTTGGTCTGGATTTAAGAAACTACATCTCTGCAATGAGCATCTCATAGATTTTATTCATTCCTAAGCCCTTTGTTTTGATGGAAGGAAATTTTAACCTTTAATTTGAAAATTAGAAGGAATTTGCCTTAAAGTTATTAGGTTGCAACCTCTGTAGTCTCAGAGTCCTTGGTACACTAATGTAGTTTTCTTAGAAGAGTTTGGTGTACCCAATTGACATAAAATGAACAAAGGTAGGTCTATTCAGATACATATCCTAGGGTTCCCACTCTGAATATTCATCTCTTCAATCTGGAGCTAGGTCCTACTGGCTTACTCCTAAGGTCAACATATTTTAAGATAAGAAAGAGTCCTTAGAATAAGTCAGCAGCTAAGAGTGGGAAGAAGGTAAGGGTTCTCCTTGGGGAATACACTAGCTGAATTTTTTAAAATCGCCATATTTCCTATCTATAGCATTTGAAAAATATTGACTCTACTAAAAAGTTTTAAATTTATGGCAGGTTACTAGGGCTTTCTCAGTGTAGCCTGATCCAACTATTCCCTTTGAAATAGTGCCTATAATATAGCGCACTTCACCAAAGAAAAGAAAAATAGCCTGTCTCCTTGAGAACAAGAACAAACAGCTTCAAACATGAATGGAAAGCCTACTTTCTGAGTAGAGGTACTGAGCTGTACAGAGCAAGTGACCAGCAAATCCATAACCTATCTCCGTCCCTCATTCAACGGCAGCTGGGAGACAAGGTGGGCCAAGACGTCTCTGCTGACTACTCAGAAACATGAGTCTCTGGTTTATCAACCTGCAGATAAGAAATCTCAAAAAAGGGAGAGTGGGTGGAACTCTTAATGACGGCAGGAAAATGAAGGTCAGAGGCCAGACTACACCACCTCTCCGGCTGCCAGTTTGTTGTAAGTGTCGGATGAAACACTCGAGTTCCGGGCTCAGTATTTTATCCCTTCATAGAAATAAGCCTTACAATACTTGCCCAACACGCCAGGCCTAATTACAAGAATTCAATGCCACAAAATGCTTTGCATTCCTTGGTGAAAGTGCTATATCAAAGCTCAAGATACCAGCCTGGGTTTGTTTTGTTCTTGGGATTCAAATTTTGAGATTAAGAATCTGACATGATTATTTTTAAAAAACCTCTCATACAAGGCTAAAGATAGAGAAATAACCATCTGAGGCTTTGGTGATCTCACCCATAAGCACTTGGGTGTATATGAGCAAGGATAATGACAGGCTTTGTGTCTCCATGTAGCAGGAAATTTGTTGTGTATAAATCAAAAGGGTCTCACTGTAGAGTATAAATTAGAGGGCCACTGAAACATGAGAAGCTGTGCATCAGAGGAAGAAGCATGGGTGGAAGTTAGAAAAAGCAGATGAGTGCATGTAAGTGGAAATTCTAGGCTAGAAAAGGGAAAAATGCTGATGTAGAGAATCTGAAAGAGATTATAGGTATTTAAAGATGTTAGGCAAAAGATCTTATTCATCGGTCTAATTAAAAAGACTTACTAAGCAGGTATCTTTTTCCTTCTCTTTTGAAAAAATTTTAGATGTACAGAATAGTTACAAAAATAGTAGAGCAAATTCTCATATACCTGTCACCCAGCTTCTTCTAATGCTAATATCTTTCATAACTATAGTACAATTATTGAAACCAGGAAATTAACACTGCTACCATACTATTAACTAACCTACAGACTTTATTTAAATGTCCTTGGTTTTCCCACAGTGTCCTTTTTCTGCTGTAGGATCCAATTTAGGATCTCATATTGAAATTCACTGTCAATCTCCTTCTCTAATCTATGACAGTCTTTCTTTCCTTTCATTTCCTTGTCACCTTCAAAGAGTACTGGTCACTTATTTTCTAGAATACTCTTCAATTTGAGTTTGTCTAATATTTCCCCATGTTAGACATGAAAGATAGAGAGTATTCATTTTGGGCAAGGATGTCACAGAAGTGATGCTGTGTCCTTCTCAATGCGTCAGATGGGGTACATTATATTGACATGTCTGACTACTGGTGATATATAAACTTTGATGAATTGGTTACCATGGTGTCTTTCAGGTCTGTAAAGTTACTCTTTTCCCCACTGTAATTAATGAATCGATTATGAAGAAAGACTGTGAGATAACGCAAATATCCTTTTCTTTAAAAAAAAAAACAACTTTGCATTTTTAGAGCTGCTTTAGGCTCACAGCAAAACAGAGATTTCCCATCTACCCCCTCCCCCCCCGCCACACACACACATGCATAGTCTCTCCCACTGTCAACATCTCCACTAGAGTGGGACTTTTGTTACAGTCAATGAACCTACACTGACACATCTTAATCACCCAATATCCATTAGGGTTCACTCTTGGTGTTGTACATTCAATGGGTTTGGACGAACATATAATGACATGTGTCTAACATCGTAGTATTACACAGACTATTTTCACTGCCCTAAACTTCCAGCATGCTCCACCGATTCATCCTTCCTCCACCTACCCCCTGACAACCACCGATCTTTTTACTGTCTCCGTAGTCTTGCCTTTTGCAGAATATAGTTGGAATCATGTAGTGTGTAACCCTTTCAGACTGGCTTCTTTCACTTACTAATATGCAGTTAATGTTCCTCCTAGTCTTTTCATGGCTTGATAGCTCATTTCTTCTTAGTACTGAATAATATTACATTGTCTTGATATACCACAGATTATTTATCTAGTCACCTACTGAAGGACATCTTGCTTGTTTCCAAGTTTTGGCAATTGTGAATAAAGCTGCTATAAACATTAGTGTGTAGGGTTTTGTGTGGACATGAGTTTTCAACTTCTTTGGGTAAATACCAAGGAGGGTGGTTACTGGATCATAGGGTAATAATATGTTTAGTTTTGTAAGAAACTTCAGGACTGTCTTCCAAAATGGCTCTACCATTTTGCATCCCTACCAGCAGTGAATGAGAGCTTCTGTTGCTCAACATCATCGCCATCATTTGGTGTTGTTAGCGTTCCAGATTTGGGGCATTTTAATAGATATGCAGAGATATCTCACTGTTGTTTTAATATACATTTTCCTGATTACATATGCTGTGGAGTATCTTTTCATACAAATATCTTTTTCATTATATACATTTGCCTACTAATTTTAGCATTTATCAAGGGTTCTTATCTGTAAAATTATTGCTATTGTTGTCTAAAGATAATTTTTCTATTTCCCTCATTTCTTCTACTTTAATAATTGGTACCATACTCTTCCCTGTTCAAATAACTGGTGTGGTTTCTGTCTCCTGGCTAGACTAGTTGATTTACCTCTGCACGTGGTGTGGCCCAGACTTCTCACAAGATGCGTTCCTAGAGAGAATGACTCAGGACTCATTCCTAGCTTAGTTTGTCTTCCCTGTATACGTCTATCCTTCAGTTATCTCATCCAGGACTGTGGTTTAAAATACCATCCATATGCTCATTCCCAAATTGCACCCCGGACTCATGCCCTACTGATCTTCAACTCATCATCTCCACCTAATAGATTTTTCAAACAAAGCTCTTCATTTCCCACATCCAAAAATAAATTATTTAAAGAAGGCACCACTAGTTGTTGAAGCTGAAGGAAGAGAAGTCATTCCTTGTTGTTCTCTTTTCCTTCGTTTACCCTCCCCTGATTCCAACTCATAAACAAATTTGTTCCCTTTTCCCTCCAAAGTGCATTGCAAAGCCACCCACTTTCCTCCGTTTCAAGTGCCACCACCCTAATCTAAGTGATAATCATCTCTCATCTGACACCCCAGTATTCTTAACTACCTCTAATGTTTTCTTTATATACCAGTCAGAATAAACATTTAAAAAACCTAAATCAGATCATGGCACATCCTGCTTAAAACCCCTCAACGATGTTCTATCGCAACTAGAATAATTCCAAATCCTTTAGCCCAGGCTTCAAGAACCCAAACCATCTGATTCATGGCTACTCCTTTAAACTCATCTGAGGCTTCTTCTCATCACTCTGCTCCAAGCACACCACCCCTCTTTTAAATTCCTAAAACACCTAAAGTCCTTTCTTTCCTCTGGATTTCCAGAGGTTGTTCCCTGACTGTGACGCTCTTTCTCTGCCAGAGCACATGGTTCAGGTCTCCTTCAGATGTCACTCCCTCCAATCTCCCTAAATACGTTTTCACTTTGCTCTGTGTTTCCTCCTTAGCAGGATTGATCACAGTTTTCAATTAACTCAGTTTTGAGAATCTAATTACTCGTTTATGGAATGTGAGCACCATTTATCAATTCCACAAATACTTCCTAAGTTCTTACTATGTTTCTGATATTTTTCTGGGCACTAGAATACAATGATCAATGCCCTGCCTCCTTGGAGACTGCATTTGATGCAGATAGTCAACCAATATCAGAGTGTAACAAGGAAAATCCAATTTTATTTAATTCCAAGTAAAAACAAATAGCAGAGCCTAAATCTGAAAGGAAAGTGTCCATCTTGCTTAGATTGCTAAGGCTCTTTGATAAGTTTTAACTTTGAGCAATAACTGAAGGGGCTCTGGTAGACAGAGAATCATCCATGTGAAGAGACTGAACTTTTGTCTCTTATGCAGATGCCATCAGAAATCTCCTTCTATTTGCCTAATAAGATTGTATTATAGGCTGTTTTTTGTAGGCAAAAAAATATATCTTTCCTCACTTAGATTAACAGTCTTTTCTTGGTTCCTAAGGTAACCCTCCTACATTCTTGGTGGGAATGTAAATTGGTACCACCACGAAGGAGAACAATATGGAGGCTCCTCAAAAAACTAAGAATAGAACTACCATATGATCCAGCAATCCCATTCCTGGGCATATATACAGAGAAAACCGTAATTCAAAAAGATACATGCACCCCCGTGTTCCCTGCAGCACTATTTACAATAGCCAGGACATGGAAGTAACCTAAATGTCCATCAACAGAAGAATGGATAAAGAAGATGTGGTACGTATAACAATGGAATATTACTCGGCCATAAAAAAGAATGAAATAATGCCATTTGTAGCAACATGGATGAACATAGAGATTATCACATTAAGTGATGTAAGTCAGACAAAGAAAGGCAAATATCATATGATATCACGTATTCATGGAATCTTAAAAAATGATGTAAATGAATTTGTTTACAAAACAGTAACAGATTCACAAACTTTGAAAACAATTTCGTGGTTACCAAAGGGGAAACGTAGTGGGGAGGAGTAAATGAAGAGTTTGCGATTAACATATACACACTACTATGTATAAAATAGATAATCAACAAGGACCTACTGCATAGCACAAGGAACTCCACTCAATATTCTGTAATAACCTGTATGGGAAAAAAATCTGAAAAAGAATGGATATATGTATATGAATAATTGAATCACATTGCTATAAACCTGAAACTAACACAACATTGTAAATCAACTATACTCCAATATAAAATAAAAATGAAATTTAAAAGAAACAAACAAAAAAACCCCAAAACAAAATAAAAGAAACAAAATATGTGACTTAGAGTAAAAAATAATCTCCTTATATGCTTTATATGTTGCAATTTTGTCCAGAAGGAAAGCTCAATGACTTGGGGATTATTTCACCACATGAAGCACTTACAATGGCAAAGCTCAAAAGAGAATAGCTTCGTCTTTCTTTGACCTGAATTGAAAGTGAGAATCTATTTAGTATTGCAAAGGCTGAACGTATGGACCTTAGCTGCGAGGTCTAAGAAACTGCTGTCATGTACAATAAGTCAAACTTTTAAAATTTGACTACTGGTACTTTGAATGATAAAATTAAATTTGGAAATTTTAATATTTATTCTTGTGTCCTGGAAATTCAGTCCATTAGTCTTCAGCTTCAGTTCTGGCCAAACATGGATTTTAACCCTTGGTCACTTAGCATTCAGCCAAAATGTGTACTTGGGGACCCTATCCCATGTGTTTCATGGGCTTATCCAGGAAGGTCTGCCATGTAATATGGTTTGCACTGTGGTGAATAATCAGGAAAGAGCAAGATTCTTGACAAGAAAGTTCATGTATTTAATTAGCATAATAATCACTCTATGATATCTGAAATACGTCTAAGAAAACCAACTGGGGAAGAAAAAACACAGAGAAAGCCCCTGTGTCGAGCTGAGGTTCGAGTCAATTCTACTCACAGAGAGATGGAAGGGGGCGCTGACTATAGAGGGCCCTGGAGGAGGGTTTGGCCTTGGGTAAGAGACAGGTCACTTCCCTCCAGTTACTGAGAGGACAGAGTGATGGACTAGTTCTTGTTTTATCATGTTTTGTTTGGTTTCCATTTCGAGATTGAATACATTTGAAGCTGGGTTTCGTCTTTTGAGGACTGATCTGTTTCCAGTTGACCCTCACATCCAGGGTGTGGCCTTGTAAGGCTCCGAATTCCAATTATTGCCCTGCCAGCCCTGTGTTTAGCCCAAATCTCTGCTCACCTCCTCAACCCCTCTCCTGCTTTCAAATTTACAAATGCCTTGGAAAAAAAAGGGGGTGCCCATGTTCCTCCCTTGCATCTTGGACCCACGAATCCTGGCAGTCTTAAAAACACTCAGATACCTTCAAATATTTTTTTTCTTTTCTTTATTCAACTATTCTCAGAGAAAGGTTTGATCTGATACAGCTAGTCAGCTAGTTTGTAGCAGTCTAACAGTGTATTTCCCCCATATTACATATAATTCTCTCCACGAACGCATAGGCAAAGATTCTGATCTGGGATCACGTATAACTTTTTAACAACCCATGGGAGATTCTGAATGGCACCACTCCCCATCTTCATCCTCCTCCATTGATGGTCTCGGGTTCAGAGACTCATTTCAAGAAGCAGCCTGGGACTCAGACATTGGCAGAGGCCTAATAGCCTTCACAGCAGCTAAACTTCCCCCAATCTCTATCACCTTCTCTTTAGACCCCAAAAGTCGGTGGATCCCACTGGACACCTGAGAGTAATTATTTCCAGGTAAAGCCAGGTTTTAAAAGAGCCCTTAAAATGCAGGAGAATTTTTTTTTAACATTAAATAATTTAATTTTTCTTTCTGTTTCCCAAAAATCTCCAAGAGAAGTTTCACATTTCCCTGTGTAGTTTATACATTAACTCATCTGCCTCAGAGTGTTTTGCCTAGAGGGCAAAATAGATATTCTTGGATTTGCAAAAACACATGCCTCCAGCATCACCAAGTCGGAAAACACCCTGCTCTCCCATGGC
Source organism: Neophocaena asiaeorientalis asiaeorientalis (assembly GCF_003031525.2). Classification (NCBI taxonomy): domain Eukaryota; kingdom Metazoa; phylum Chordata; class Mammalia; order Artiodactyla; family Phocoenidae; genus Neophocaena; species Neophocaena asiaeorientalis. Next base: position 4,643,209 of record NW_020172779.1, read on the forward strand.
ACCCGACAGGTGACTGGAATACATGCATCAATTGTTCTGATACATTCAGAAAGGAAGGACATGGCCTCAGGGAGAGTTCAAATAGCCACTTACCAAATTAGAAAATAAACCTTTCATCTGAAAGACACAGATTACAACTTCTAGCTTCCCAGAATTTTTCTAAGTGACCGCAAAATAAGAATTATTGGAAAATATGGTTTTTTTAAACACGTTGAGAAAATCCCCTGAAACCTTATCAAAAACACATACTTGTATTATCCTGAACTCTATACCTGGAGATCTCCTGTCTTAATGCAAGAAGCTAAGGAAAAGGCAAAGCAAAGCACTCATTCCCCCAAAGAGCTGTGCTGCTTGCGGGCATGGGGTGAGGGGTTCCATTCAGCTCATGTTTTATGCTAGTGTGTCAAATACCACCCTGTGGAATAAAACCTCAGATGGAAGGTGATCACCATAAACCCTTTCTCTGAGATTTAAATAAGCCAATTACTGAATCCAAGGACTTAAGCCTGCTTTTCTAAGACAAAAAAAAAAAGTCATGTTGACTTAAATTTCACAGCGTGACACAGAAAGAAGCCTTTTCAACTGAAAATCTGAAATACACAGCATCCATGAAAAATATCTGTAAAATTCTCTTTCAAAATAATCCATAGTTTTTTCACGACACTGCACACATCAGAGGAAATCTAGACAAGGACATGATTGTAACTAAGACCATCTATTGCTGGAAAATATCCTTACTTTTATAATATACATAGAAGATCTCTATTTCCCAATTTTCTACAATAGCATTATTTTACATTTACGCCAAGAAAAGTTATATTTAAAAACCTTTTAAAGCTTTGAGCTATTCATCTTGGCTCTGGGCTAACGGGTCCTATTGGGTCAGAGTGAGCTTGGCAAGCTTGACTGAGAAAAGCATTTATCATCGAGTTATCATTTGAAGCTCTGCCGTGTCCTGCTCAGCATTGACAGGACATCCACTGTGAGTTCATTGCTTGTCCAAAACTTAAAAATGTGTGATAAGCTCACCTATCAACAGGGCTACTCTTCCTGGTCTCTCAAAGTAGAAGAGAGCTTGGATTCTAGCCTACTGGATTCTCAACAAAAGAACGAAGTCCGAGAACTCAGTCTCTGCTTTGTCATCATTGCAGAAAAGAGTTCATTCCAAAATGATCTAGATGCATATTATTCATAATGTGGATTAACCTGGATCCAGTCCATACCTAGGAGCCAACTGGATGATGTAACCCCAAGGGTATCGGGCAAAAACGTGTTTCCAAGAGGTTATCATTCATATTAGTCATCCCTTTGTGTTATCCTAAGGTGGCTCTTAGCTGACATTCAACCATGTTTGCGCGTATAAGAAGGGCTTTATTTACATGCACCATCTCATTTCTCTTCACAAAACCCCTATGAAATCAGGCACTTATTATTATTGCCATTTTTAATGAGGAAATTGAGAATTAGAAAGATTAAGTAACTTCCCAAGGCTACAGAGTTAGTGTATGGAAAACTGAAACTCAAACTAAGGTCTGGCCTGACTCCCATGATCCACATTCATAACCATCTTGCTTTACTGCCTCTTCCCGTGGCCCCTAGGAAATTTCAGGAAAGGCAGTAAAAATAAATAAGTGTGTGAGCTACTGAATGACGTTGGCAAATTACTTAACCTGAGTCTGAGTTGCCTCAGTCGTGAAATTGGCATAGTAACAATTCTTATTTCAAAGGGCCGTTGTGATCATTAAAATGCGATGACGTACACAAAGTGTTTATGACACAGCCTAGCACACAGAATGTTAGATACAAAAAATGTTAGATACAATTTTTTTTGCTGCAAAGATTAGCTCATTAACCCATTCTTACCATTTGTAATATAAAAACTCTTACAAAATACAATTTAAGTGTTAGAGACATCGTTGCTGTTTGCCACTAATCTATTCAGGGCCAAACTATAACTAGTTCTATGAAAAATCCTGAGTAATGCTAACCGGACTTCCATTTAGTCCACCTTTCTCCACTGGGTCTTTATGGAACATGGGAAACTTCATTACTTTCTTTATCAAAGTCTAGACATACTCTGTCAAGGCTATTCATTTTCACGATGAGCGTAACCAGTATAGAAAACTCATTAAAAAATAAAGAGAAAGGAAAACAAAGACATGAGGATAGCTTTCTCTGTATAGGGTGGAAAAACACTTCAGGCTTCTCTAAATTAACACATCCAAAGCTTAATCCCTTATCCTTGCCTAGAAATTGGTTGTTCTTCTTTCCTTCTGTCACACTGAATTATATCACCATCACCTGGGCACTCGGACTAGGAACAGGGAAGTCTCAAAGTTTGCTTTTTGTTCTTTATCTTAAGTATAGATAATGAAAATTTTCAAGCATATTTATAATGAGAGAATAAGAAACACTATGTACCAACCACCATTCAAATCTGCCAAATATTAATATTTTGCAATATTCTCTTCAGATATTTTTTTCTAATTTTTTCCAAAAAATACATTATAGATACAATAAAGTTTTCTGTGTAAAATTCCTGACTTCATTCTTTTCTCATCTTTCCATCGAGATAATTATTATCCTGAAATGTTTATCACTGTATGCTTTATAAATTTTGCTACACAGGTTGATATCGATAAATAATACACTTTATTACTTTGCATGTTGTGCCAAAGGCATCATACCATACATATCTTTCAACATTTTTTAAACTTTATATTGCATTTTCCCTATTTTAAATTTTGGAAAATCTTTAATGTATGTGTGTATATTTGATTCTTTTCCTTTACCAGTTTTTAAAATAATGAGTTTGTTTTCTTGCACCCTCCAAAAGTGACCAATGATATATTTTTAAATACCTTTATAAACTCATGTACCATATTTGGTGCTTTCATTAGTTGCAGATATTCTCTTTGATGCTTAGATTGGTATCATACTCTTAGGCACCATTGATGGAAGAAAAAACAAAATAATTGACTCAAGTCAGCCAGTTAACAACTTAAAGCATGGTGTGAACGTCAGAAGGCCTCTTTAATGGCACTTAAGAGAAGCAAAACTTCAGAGGAGCCTGAATTAGCAGCCCCGACAAGCTTCTAACCAAAGTCAGAGGCCTGATTAGAAAAGAGTCAGACCCAAAGGTTTAGGATAGGGCAACAGGGTATATGTACTTGAGAATATTCCCTGGAGCCCTCTGTGTCTGCATCAATAGCTATTTCTTTTTGCTAGAAGACAGCACTCAGCTCCCCTATCGGCCCCCCAACTGCCCTCCCCTTCCTGCCTGAAGGCTATGCAAAGGCCTCAACCAGTACCTTTCAGGATCTGCCTCCACCTCCCCTACTGACCATTGGGCGATAACTAAGTTCAAGTATCAGCGTTGCATACTTGTGCTGCCATGCTAAGGTAGGGAAAAGGTTGATTATTCACCAAAAGAGACTACAGAACTTGGCTACTTTGAACCAGTAAGACATGAGAAAGCATGTCTGGGAGAGAACATTGAGGTACTGAAGAGCAGTGACAAGGGAGAGGGTGTGTAGAATAATACGACAGTGGATAAGGTATTCTGTAAATCCATGGATGGAAGTTTCGGCAGAAACATTGCAAACAGAAAAGACAAATCCAAATCCAGAGTGACTTTTCCAGCAAAACCAATGAGCTATCCCTTCTATGATGAGAGTGGCCTAGTGTAATTAACCTGCCACCAGGTAGCTAGCTGGGTGATCACTCCAGGGAATGAAGTCCCAAATGACTCTCTCTTGCTTAATTTGGGTTTCTACTCAATGCAGATCTTTGCCCTGGAAGCAGGTATATCCTGATCAATTTCAGAACTTCATAAGACCCAGGCTGCCCCAGCATCATCTGATCTCTCTTTGGTCCTCACTCCTCCATGAATTGGAGTCTATTTGGCCTCCTCCCAGTTTTAGCCACTTATTTCTAACAGGGTCTCCCAAGAAGGCCCTGTTTCTGGAAATGACTACTTGTCAGTGATTTCTGAGTGCTTCAGGTCAAGGGGTTTCAGATATTCCATTTTTTCTTTTTTTTATTCTCCACTTTTTTAGTATCACATGAGGTATTTTGGGTTTTGCTAGTTTGGCCCCATTTATATTTTGAAATTCATGAGGATATTTTGTTATCTAATTTGGTTGAAGATGTTTTCTGTGGTTTTTTGGTGGTTGCTTTGTTTATTTTCATTTAATTCAAGGAGCTTTAAAAAATACTCCCCTGACACCACCACCTTTCTTATATTGTACTATATTATATCATATTATATTATTATATTATATTATATTATATTATATTTGTTCATATTAATACAGGGAGTTCTGGGCCGTTACTTTCTGTTCTTGTGAGATGTTTTATTTATTTATGTATTTATTTATCTATTCTCCAATTGAGTGACAATTATTTTCCAAATAGTCACATTGTAAACAATACTGCAATAAAAAATTTTAAATATGTATATATATTTTCTTTGCACAAATGAGAGTTTCCCTAGTGTTTTAAACTAAACATGTTTAAATGTTTAAACTAAACGGAATTTAGGATAGGCACACTTTCAAGTTTGTAAATATCCCAAATTGCCTACAAAGATGTTCTATATCAATTTACATCCTAAGCAGTATCAGTCAGCGTTCAACAAGAGACATAAACCAGGGAATTCCCTGGTGGTCCAGTGGTTAGGACCCCGCACTTCCACTGCAGGGGGGCCTGGTCAGGGAACTAAGATCCTGCAAGCCGCATGGCCAAAAAAAAAAAAAAAAAAGAGAGAGACACCCAGTAGGAGACATATATTAAGGGATTTGTTGAAAGGAATTGGCCTATGCTATTGTTAGGGCCTCGTTAGGTAAATCCAAAATCCATAGAGTAGACCATCAGAAAGGAAGAACTGAACTCTTGGACACAAGCTACACCTGCAGTAGACAGGCAGAATTTCTTCTTTTTCCAGGGAAACCTTAGTTCTGCCCTTAACGACTGTCAATTGATAGAATCGGGCAGATAATTGTAGAATTATCTACAATAATCTCCTTTACTTTAAGTCAAGTGATTATGAATGTTAATCATACCTAAAAAGTAGCTTCACAACAACCCCTAGGTTAGTGTTTGAATGAATAACAAGGGACTATAACCTAGCCCAGCTGACACATAAAACTGTCCATCATAGCAATGTATGAAGTTTCTACTATTCCACATTTGTATCAACACTGGAATTATCAGACCAAGGGAATATGTATAGGAATCGAACCTAATGCTGTTGAACCAGAGTGAAAGAAGTATGTTGATATTATTCACTGATATGGATAAGTAGAGTCTGGATTCAGTACACTATTTCAAAGGTCATGGATTGGATTTATCACTTCACTTGGTTGGTTGACTCAAACCTCAACCTAAAGGTAGTGTTACACTAAGTGAAATTTAAATGCCAGAATTTTCTTGCATAGTGTAGAATAATGAGTCTTAAGATTTAGAATGCCTTTGGAATGCTAGGGTGGATTTTTCAAGTAAAATCTGCTCACCCAACACCTAACCACCTTCCTCCAGTGAGTTCAAGGTACACTCCCTTGAAGAGCTATCTGATAGCTCTTCTCTGCAGCATAAGTATGACAATGGGAACCATCAAACAATGCTCCCTGAATTCAATCAATTTAACCTATTTGTTATGTTTATAATTTATTTTTATCATATTTTGGGTAATATTTGTCTGTGTGGGATTGGAAATTTTTTAAATAAGTGGACCTATTCCCCCAGCTGAGTTTAGAAACGCTATTGTAAATATTTGTACAGTAATCTTTCAAGGATTCCTGTGTGATACAAAGCATACAAAACACCAATTATCTAATTAACTAACATTTAACAGGCACGGCGGATATACTTATGTTCAGTACACAATGAAACTACAAGAATTTTTACAAACTGTTTTCCTTTTATACTTCAATGAATATAACTATAATGTAAATAAGCAATGAAATATGGTTACATGTTTAGGGTACATAAAGAAACCAAATAACATTTTTTTTTTTTTTTTTGCGGTACGTGGGCCTCTCACTGTTGTGGCCTCTCCCGTTGTGGAGCACAGGCTCCAGACGCGCAGGCTCAGCGGCCATGGCTCACGGGCCCAGCCGCTCCGCAGCATGTGGGATCTTCCCGGACCAGGGCACGAACCCGTGTCCCCTGCATCGGCAGGCGGACTCTCAACCACTGCGCCACCAGGGAAGCCCCCAAATAACATTTTTTAAATTTTAGGAAGAAACCTGTTTAGTACTGATTAAAGAGTTGCTTGAGTGAGGTTTGGGTTAAGAAGCGGGGGATGGAGTCACTGGAAACTTTGGTAGTGACCAAGGTTAGCTAGAATGAGCTGGTGAGAAAAATAAGTGAAAAAGTAAATGTGTGAGGTTTACAGACTTCACTTATTGACACCCAATACTTCAAAAATATACGACCATCTAAAACCATAGACAAAGCATTGGGACAGAAGTCTCATTAGCAACCATTTTGAAGTCCTTTGGTTGCAATTATACAGCTCCTTTTAGTGTGAGATGGTGCATGTCATCACTTTTTAAAATTTGATATTCCTATTCAGGTCAATGTCACCTATTCAGGTCAATATTCAGGCAATATTTGTCTACATCACCTAAAGTTTCTTTTAAAGATTTATCATCTACCATTCATGGTTCTTCCTCTTTTTCGTCAGTGGTTCCTTCTATTTCACTGAGAAGGATTGATTCACCCTCACTATTAGTGGAAACTTCTTCCACCATAATCAATAGTGCCTTTAGACCTCAGCAAACCTACCCTGGGCCTACCTTTGGCCCTCCTTCTTCCAGACCCCTCCTCACAGAGCAGGTAGACTTAGAGTTCAAGAAGATGTAACCACCTAGTGTCTCTGCCCCTCATTTAGACCAAAGTCAAGGTACCTAAAAAACCCAGAATTCCCTGCCCACATGGACACAAGCTCACTTCCAGGGCCTGCACAGGCCTTTCTCTAGACCAATGCTACAAAAGTTGGATGCTACATGAGGAGTGGCCATGCATAACTCTTTGTTGAGCCTGGGCTTGGGAGAGAGTCAATGGATGGAGCTTTGAAGTGTGGGCCGGAATGTTCATATTCAGGTGGATGAGACCCTCCAGGATGTGATGGAGCTGGTCAGGAGAAGTTTGGGTGAGCTGTGGGCTGGATCTTCTTTTACCCCAGGCTCTGCAAGTGTTTGGAGAGGGCCTGCCAATAATCCTCCAAGTATAAAATCTTACACCTTCTCAGATTTCTCAAACCATTCCTGACTTGCTTAGAAACTCAGCTCCCCCACCTAATCACTCCCTCTCTCCATTGCCTTCTTCAGATCTTTAGAGACGTCTAGTGCCTTCTGCTATCTCAACATGGTGCTAAATGGCATCCCATGCTGAGTGTAGCTCTCAAGCCATTACAAAAGGTATTTCTCTAGTTATTAAAAAATATTATGCTGTTCTCAAGTAACACAATGGAGCTTTCCAGCATCAACAACACTTCCACAATATTTATTTTGTTATCACACACACAATAGGTCCAGACCTGTGTATGGCCAAGTTTTATATGTTTAATGCATTCACTTTGCTCTATATACTTTATCACCTCCAGCATTTCTTTTAACTGTATGAGCTTTTTAAGTGTATGATAACTCCTTTCTTTATAGTTTTTTTACCTAATTCTCTTTAAAAACGTTTTTACTTAATAATGTCAGGCAGATGATAGCAAGGATACAGAAAGTGGTTTTAAAAGAGGAGCATGAGACACCATCCTGTCAAAACAGAGAAGAGGTGAAAGCAGCTCCCTCTGAATCTTCTTGTCCAGATTTCAATCTAAACAATTTTTGCTAGCCCATGTGTGTAACTTCATTAGCATGGATTTCAACTAAAGTAGTAAGTTTGGGGTAAATATTTTACAAGTAGTTATAGGGAATATTTGAATAGCGAGCATTCACATAGTGAGGGATACCTGTACTTCTCTCTCCGGTTTACTTTCTGTGCTGCCAGAAGACATGTTTCCAACGTAAACGCTATTCTAATCAATATTTCCTTCTTTAAAATCACTAATAGTTCCCCACAATTTATGAAAAAAAATTCTAAATCATTCACATGCCATTCAAAGCCACTCATAACCTGATCTCAACCTACATTTCCAGCCTCATCCTAACCTCCTCCAATTATATCTAAACCACACAAAGCTACTTGTTCAAACACACATATAGGGCTTCCCTGGTGGCCCAGTGGTTGAGAGTCTGCCTGCCGATGCAGGGGACACGGGTTCGTGCCCCGGTCAAGAAAGGGTGTGGTGAAAAGCAAACCCTCGTGCAGTGTTGGTGGGAATGTAAATTGTTACAACCAGTATGGAGAACAGTATGGAGGTTGCTTAAAAAACTACAACTAGAACTACCATATAAACCAGCAATCCCACTACTGGGCATATACCCCGAGAAAATCATAATTCAAAAAGAGTCACGTACCACAATGTTCATTGCAGCTCTATTTACAATAGCCAGGTCATGGAAGCAACCTAATTGTCCATCAACAGATGAATGGCTAAAGAAGATGTGGCACATATATACAATGGAATATTACTCAGACATAAAAAGAAACGAAACTGAGTTATTTGTAGTGAGGTGGATGGACCTAGAGACTGTCATACAGAGTGAAGTAAGTCAGAAAGAGAAAAACAAATACCGTATGCTAACGCATATGTATGGAATCTAAAAAAAAAAAAAAATGGTAGTGTTGAACCTAGTGACAAGGCAGGAAAAAAGACGTAGACATGAGAATGGACTTGAGGAGACTGGTTGTGGAGGGGGAAGCTGGGGGGAAGTGAGAGTAGCATCGACATATATACACGACCAAATGTAAAATAGATAGCTAGTGGGAAGCAGCCGCATAGCACAGGGAGATCAGCTCGGTGCTTTGTGACCACCTAGAGGGGTGGGATAGGGAGGGTGGGAGGGAGGCTCAAGAGGGAGGGGGTATGGGGATATATGTGTGCATATGGCTGATTCGCTTTGTTGTACAGCAGAAACTAACACAGTACTGTGAAGCAATTATACTCCAATAAAGATCTATCTTAAAAAATCGTTGCAATGTGCTTCTCCTACAACAAAGGAACCTCTTTGGGTTCTGGGAAAAAGCCCATTCTATACCTAGGAATAATTCTCTCACCTACATACTGGCTGACGTGAAAAGGAGCCAGCTTTTAGTGCGACCTAGAACATGAAAGAGCTCTGACGCAAGTCCAGGCTGTGGGACAAGCAGCCTTATCACTTGGACTGTTCATTCTAGCAGAGCCCATGTTATTGCAAGTGTCTGTAGCAGGAACAGATGCAGTGTGGAGTTGATGGCAAGGACAACTGGGAGTACTCCAAGGCAGGCTCCTAAAGTTTAACAGCAAGACCATGTCCTATGCAGGCAGGAGTTATTTGCCTTTTAAGGACAGCTCCTAGGGAATTCCTGGGCCCTGGCAGAGATGGAATACTTGACCATGAGACACTAAGTAAACATTCCAGAACTTCTGATCAAGAGCTGAGTTATATTGGAACCAGCAAGTCATAAAATCCCACAGGCCCAGCAGCAATCCATGCTAAGATAAAAATAGTAGATACATCAAGGATTAAGCACTAGCAAAACCAGGGGGCATAAGTAAACTGCAGGACCAAGCATCCCAGACCCCCATGGTTGCGTGCCCTCTATCAGCTCCTATTAATGGACCTATGGGAAGGTGGTGTCTACAAGACCACCAGAATAAGGAAAAAACATTATAAACTTAGTTTATTAAGTTCATTCAGTATTTAAGTGTAAGCCAAATTAAATGATGGCTGCATTATAGCCACACTCAGAAATGACCTTGAAAGACAGTGGAGAAGAAAAATCTTCCTAATGGGCAGAATCTTTAATAATATAATTGGCTTATCCACTTTTTTTTTTTTTTTTTTTTTTGCGGTAGGACATGGCTCTCGGGGCCAGCAGCTCCGCAGCATGTGGGATCCTCCCGGACCGGGGCACGAACCCATGTCTCCTGCATCGGCAGGCGGACTCTCAACCACTGCGCCACCAGGGAAGCCCATGCTTGCCTACTTTTAACAGAAAGATAAGTGGCTTAAGGTGAGAATGTATATGGAATCGACGGCAGTGGCATATGACCTGGCAAGCTAATCAGGAGCCTGAAGAAAGAGACTAGAAGACTGGAGTCAAAAATTTTGGTGTAGAAGCGTAAGAATGTATAGACAAGCGTGAGTGTCATGTCTAAGGATATTTGTATCATGTGTTAACCTCTTCCAGAAAGTATTCACCATTGAAAAGACACTGAATCACCAAGCAGAAATATTGGCCCAGCCAGTTCACCTCGGTCAGTATTTTTCATCAGCCACCCTTGCACTGGCATGCTGAGTCCATGAATCAAGTGGCTACAGAAGCAGAGATGAAGACGAATACATGGACTCCCCTTTCCCAGTGCCTCTGTATTTCTGACCTTTAGAAATAAAGCCTGAAAATGCATCCCCAGTGTGGCACTATTCCTTGAGGAGACCAGCTTACCACTTGGTGGCAAGATGACTCCTACTGGACCACTGTGATCACATGTTTGTTCTGCATCTGCCTCATGAGAATAATAGACTCTATTTCTCTTTCTCTTTCCAAATCTCCTATGAATGCCTTTCATTGAAAGAGTCTAACCGGGAATCAGTTCAGGAAGGGAAAGTGGGAACTGTAGTTCCTACCTTCTCTTCTATAATGTAAAGGGCACCTTACAGGGAGGTGGCCATGAGGCCAAGTTAACACCAGACCCTTGGAGCGTGGTCCATCCCTTGTCAACCTGGCATTTATACATACCCCTGCTGCTCATAATTAAACTTCTGAGTTGAGATAATAACAATATGTACAGATGAGAATACTCATGGCTGTCTTTCTAACAATTTTAAGTATGGTATGAGTATCAATGAAGAAAAAAAAGAAGAATTTGACCAAGGGAAAATAAACAATTTACCTATTGTTGAGAGAGTTGTAGACATTCTCTTTTTGTCATGTTTAAATAAGTCGGACATCTTTAGGAGAGTTAGGAGAGCATAGTGAAAAGCATGGACTCAGAAGCCATATTGTTTGAGCTTAATCTTATCTCTCATCCTTTCTAGTTTGTGACATTGGGCAAGTTACTTAGTCTCTTGATACCTAACTCTCCTTCTCTATAAAATGTTAAAACACCTAGATCAGTGCCTATCATACAGTGAATACTCTAAGTTTGGTTGTGATTATTCCCATCTTTAAGAAAGTTTGTGGCTGTGCTTGCAGGCAAAAGAATGACCAAATGACCTCTCATAATCTCTTAATGCAGAGTTTCTGTTCTGTTCTATTGCTGAACTAGCCCAGCCCTAATAGTTTCCCCACCTCTCCCACCTCATCCTCACCTTCACGATCCTCTGCATGGACAGCATGCTCGTAGAAGTGTATGGGCAGCATCACTGGTTCATGCTGTCCTCTGCCGTCATCACTGTAACATCCACTGCCATCAATCAGTCCATCTGGTCAAGTCACCTTCTAATTAACCTACCATAGTCTCCTTTTTTTCTCCCATTTCAAAAAAACAATTTCCATGCCTCTTCTGGTTTTTGAGGTTCCTTCTTAAGTCTTCTTCCAAGACAGTACCCCTGGTTTTGTCCAGGGAAGAATAACGTCAAGCATACTCGTGGGATGGAAATTTCAAAGGCTCAAATGTAATGCCAGCATTCTAATTTGGAACCCAGAGGTCAGGAGTTCCATAGTTAGTGTACACTCAGCACTTTGCTCCCTTGCATTACTGGTGCACATCAGATCATAAACTCTTTTAAGGACACAACTTGTGTTTTATTCATCTTTGTAACTTTCCTAGTATCTGGCACAATGTTTTGCTCAATAAAGGATTGGTAAATGAAAATAAATAGAATAAAATGGAACTTAACATTCTTGGAAACTCATGAGCAGTTTAATTGCCTAGCAATTAAAGGTTATTTTCTTTTTATTTGAATAACATTTATTAATATAGAAAAATTGTAAATATAATAAAATTATAATACCACAATCCAGAGATAGTCACTGTTGTTACTTTTCACTTCATTCTAATATTCTTGATACATTTTTTACTTAGATATTAATTTTTTTTTGTATGCTGTAGAGGCTTTTTTTAACTGAATTTATTCTCTATTATTTACCTTAAGAAATAATACTGGATACATCAGATCGAACTTTAATTTGGTAAAGGTTAATCGTCAAAACCTACTGTGAACCTTCTACAATTGGACAAATGTCAGATGAATTCTATTTTTTATTTAGAAACAGACAAGAACATAAATAGTATTCATTCACTTACTCATTTATTTGTTTACTTTCAACAAATAGTTACAGGGCCTCTTCCTTATGCCAGACACAGTTATGTGCATTGAGGATATAACAGTAAGCAAAACAGACAAAAAATGTCTGCCCTTATAGCCATCACATTGGGGAGAGACAGAAGTAAAAAAAAAAAAGATATATGTCACAGACAGTGTTAAGCAGTTATAACCGCTATAACTAGCGTTATAGTCAATTAACAAGTAGTTATAAACGTTTTAAACATAGAAAAAAATAAAGCAAGAAAGTTGTATAAGAAGTGCTTGCCTAGCTATGTCCTGTCCATTTTAAATATCCTGAGGAGAGAATATCTAAGCAAAGACTTGAAAGAAGTGAAGGAGTAATGCAGATACTGAGATAAGACTTTTCCAGGCAGATATAAAATTAAATGTAAAGCAGAACTTGGACTAGAGTGAGGCAAGTGAGGCGCCTAGTTTGCAAAATTTAAGGAAGCACCCGTTCTCAGCTCAAGCAAATACAGTTGATCCTGGAAAGGCCCTCAGGCAAACTGTATCTGGCAAGTTTCAGGAATAGAAAGGTGCTCAGTGCGCCCGGTGAGAGGAGACCAACGTGGAGAGCAGCTCACTGAGGTAGGAGGTGTAAGGATGCCACCGTAAAACCTCCTAAGCATTGGCAGGATGTTGACTTTGGTCTGAGTAAGATGGGCAGCCATTGTAGGGTTTTGAGATGAGAAGTGTTTTAATATAATTTTAAAAAGAAAAAAGAGGAATAAACATATAAGAGAATGAGATGAAACTGCCATTATTGGCAGATAATATAATTAACTTAGAAAACCAAAAAAAATCAACAGAAAAAAATGTTAGAAAAATCAGAGATAAGCATAGTTGCTACATTTGAGACCAACTTATGAAACCAGTTGTATTCCTCTATGATGAAATGATTTATAAGAGCATATTTTTTTAAAACCTGTACAATATCTAGGCACTAATTGAGCAAAACTATGCATGGTTTATATGGAAAAAAAATTTAAACTTTATTAAAGTCATAAAGATTGGAATAAATCGAGATGTGTCTTAGGCTCAGAATTAGTATTTAGAGATATCAACTATATCCAAAGAAATCAACAAATTTAATACCAAAAATTCAGTAGTGTTTCCTCTACCAGTAATAACCAATTTGAAAATATAATAGAAATTAAAATACTCCATAAATAGCAACAAATCTTATCAACAACTTTATAAAAATTGATAAAGACTTCAAGAAATATTTTAAACTCTATTAAAATATGTAAAAGAAAATTTACAAAGTGTAGTAATATACCACAGTAATGAGTGTGACTAGTTAGCATAACCAACGTTACTTTTCCCCCAAATTAATTTATAAATCTAATGCTATTCCAACCAAAATTCCAAACAAACTTATTGCAAAACTTGGATGAAAATATAAAGATACATGAATAGTTCTTTGTTTTTAAAATGAACAGGAAAGAGAGAAGCTTACTTGGCCAGACATGAAGACTTATAATAAACCCATAGAAATGGTTAGGGTGTAGTACATAAGAACAAATAAATAAACCAATAAAACATAATAGAGAGTCCAAAACAGATCTATGTAAATATGGGAAACTGATTTATCATTGAGGTGGTGCTCACTAGCTGATGGGAAAAGTTGAATTGTTGAATATATAGGATTGGATAAAATGGCTCATTATTTGAAAACAGTTGGACTGGATTTCTACCTCACACCATATATAAAAGCACATAGGGATTTAGCCCAATCCTGAAAGGGAAAACTATAAAGCTAACAGAAGAAAATGTATGGGAACATTTTTATGATTTTGAAATGAGAAGAACTTCTTAAGTCCCAAAAACACAAACCATAAGGTGAAAAAATTATACAGGAATTAAGAATGTCTATTAAATAAAAGACATCATTGACAAAATTACCCCATGCAGCCTTATTGGAATAGATACCTACAATGTGAACAAGTAACATAAGGTTAATATCTAGAATATTCAAAGAATTCCTATAAACGTACAATAAAAAGAACCGTGAGATATTGGGTAGGCCAAAAAGTGCCTTCAGCTTTTTAAGTAAAAAGAAAAGACACATTTTTCATTTTCACCAAGAACTTTATTGAACACCGTATTCACCCTTTTGTTCCACTGCCTTCTGCCATTTTTCAGGCAACTTCATAATTCCATCTTCCCAAAACTTTTTATCTTTTTGATCAAAGAACTGTTCCAGGTGCCTTTTACAGTCTTCCAGGGAATTGAAATTTTTTCCATTAAGAGAATTTTGTAAAGACCAAAATCAATGGAAATCCAAAGGTGCAATGTCTGGTAAATATGGTGGATGAATCAGAACTTCCCAGCCACGCTGTTAACAGTTTTTGCCTTGTCATCAAAGGAACATGCAGTTTTGCGTTATCTTGATGCAAGATTATGTGTTTTCTGTTGACTAATTCTGGACGCTTTTCATCGAGTGCTGCTTTCAGTTGGTCTGACTGGGAGCAGTACTTGTTGGAATTAATCATTTGGTTTTCTGGAAGGAGCTCATAACAGAGGACTCCCTTTCAATCCCACCATATATACAACATCACCTTCTTTGGATGAAGACCGGACTTTGGCGTGGTTGGTGGTGGTTCATTTCGTTTGCCCCATGATCTCTTCCATTCCACATTATTGTACAGTATCCACTTTTCATCATCCGTCACAATTTGTTTTAAAAACAGAAAGTTTTCATTATGTTTCAGTAGGGAATCACATATGGAAATATGGTCAAGAAGGTTTTTCTCGCTTAACTTATGTGGAACCCAAACATCAAAGCAATGAACATAACCAAGATGGTGCAAATGATTTTCAACACTTGACTTGGATATCTTGAGTATGTTGGCTATCTCCCGCATGGTATGACATTGATTGTTCTCAGTTATTGTTTTAATTTGATCGCTATCAACTTCAACTGGTCTGCCCAACCGAGGAGCATCGTCCAGTGAGAAATCTCCAGCACGAAACTTCGCAAACCACTTTTGACACATTCAATCAGTCACAGCACCTTCTCCATACACCGCACAAATCTTCTTGTGCGTTTCAGTTGTGTTTTTACCTTTCTTGAAATAATAAAGCATAATATGCTGAAAATATTGCTTTGTTTCTTCCATCTTCAATATTAAAATGGCTACACAAAAATTCACCAATTTTGATAAGCCTTTTTTTAAATGCACGCTGATATGACAGCTGTCACATACAATCTAACGAAATTGTTTCAAATGAAGTTAAAGACAACTATGTGCTACTAGAACCAGCTTATGGAAAAAAATGAACCAACGTTTTGGCCCACCCAATATGATGTACCTTGTATTTATGCAAACTTGAAACACATATAAACATAAAACAACATTCATTTTTCAAAGAACCATACATCTTTAAGGGCATTAGAGTGAATGCCCATACTGGGAAGATGAGAATGGAAAGAAGGGTGATAAAGCAGAAAAGACTAAAAAGAAATAAAATAAGAGCAGAGCATTGCAACTAATGACAACATTGAACTATTTGGGAAATACGATTAACTCAGTGCTTTATCCATGAGGTCTAGAGGGAAGAAAATAATTTAAATAAAAATGTAGATAAAATCGGGGGGAGACTAGATCATCTATAAAGTCAGTTCTCTAATATTCTGGTTTTCTATGATAAATGAGATCCTTCTGCACTGTGTAAGCCTTGAGAGACCATTTGTATCATTTTCCATTAATGGGATGAAGCCAAACACCTGCAAATCCAGTAAATTCAGACAAAGTAGGCTCAAGGGAGCTAGTTTCCCATCATCTGTCAACAAGGACATCAAAGAGAAGGTGGAAAATCAAAATCATCTGTCTCCGGGCTGCAAGCCCTGGCTATGACTCCCCAGACACCAATCACAGCAATTCTCAGTGTTCCTATAACCCTCAGCATCTGTTAATTGTTTGGGACTCCATATTCTACCCTGGAGGCCTATTGGTGTTTCCAGTTGAGTTAAGGAGAGAACTAAAAGGATAGACCAGTAAGAAAAATTATGGAGTCCCTGAGCAAACATTCCGTCTCAAGAATCCACAGTGTGGTGTGCAAAAACTGAGTTTTTATAGATGATTTTAATCCAATAGGGTTTAATTAGGACCCCAGAAAGGTGCTCATGGGAAGATGGAATTCTACTCAGTATGATAGAAACAAAGTATCCTTAACAACTGGAAGGGACAACAGTGAAATTGGCAACCACAGGATTTAGTTAGGGACCTATTCTTGTGCACCTTTCCGGTAGAATCAAATAGGCTTAGAAATGGTACGAAGGGAATCTATCACGGGGAGGCTTTCTGGACGACAAGTCTCTTTAAGAGCCCTTTCTGACATGGAGGTTCCATGATTCCCTGCTGTGTGTTTTCTGTGTTTGTGTGTGCGCATGCACACTCAGAGACCATAGACTCTTGGTGTTGAGGCCATTAAGCAGTAAGACACTGCTGCAGAGGATGTCGAATAAAACTACAAACAGAGCTCACCTTTATAGAGCTCGTTCTAGCTATAGAACTAAAAAAAAAAAAAAAAAAAAAAAAAAAAAAAAAAAAAAAAAAAAAAAAAAATAAAGCTCTGGAGGATTTTTTTGGTTTGTTTATTTTTATAATCCGTATAGAAAAATGTATTCACCGTCCAACACTTTTCAGCAAAAAAGCTATATTCAGAGTGTACACTGCTGCTACAAAAACAAACAGAAAAATACTGGAAAAGGATGAAAAGTAAGTGTGATTTGCCGACCCTATTTCACTGCGCTCAAAACCAGGCATGCAGTTTCCGTTAGCTCCAGAATAAAAGGAAATGAGACTGGGACTGAAATAAAACTACATGCGATGAATATTAACATCGGCGAAATTCACTTGTATGTTCACCCAACAAAAAATCCACCAGAGAAGCCTCAGGATATGAATGTTAAAGAGTGCAGACCAGAACAGGAAACATTCCCTTGGTAGATTAATAAACCTAACAACTTGACTCCAAGGTTATTGGTTATTTCTGGAGGTGATCACATACTGGTCCCTGTGTGCCTTAGCTTCTAAATGAAGAGGAATGTGAGACTGAATGTGTTACTTATTATATGTCCTTTATAGTTTATGTATATGTGTGTAAACAGCATACTGCTCTCTTAATTGAGTGTTGGGTTAAGCATGTCAACAAATATGTATGTCATCTTTATAAAATCCTTAGCTAGAAACAATTTGGGGTATTGCTATGGATACAATCCGAAACTTCCCTGATATTTAGAATCAGTACTGTGGTACGCAAAGAGAGACA
Source organism: Neophocaena asiaeorientalis asiaeorientalis (assembly GCF_003031525.2). NCBI lineage: Eukaryota > Metazoa > Chordata > Mammalia > Artiodactyla > Phocoenidae > Neophocaena > Neophocaena asiaeorientalis. Next base: position 4,660,857 of record NW_020172779.1, read on the forward strand.
AGCAACACCCATTAGGTCCAAGATTCTGTTTGGAAAAGACTTACATCTATCCCAGGAGGTGCTATGCCCTCTATTAGTAACTCCATAGTCCTTGAGTCCAGCGGGCAGATACCAGGTAGCATTCTGCACTTAGATTCTTGCCTTTCTTTTCTGAGTTTCCTTAGCACTTCTCTGAATCAGCAAAGCTTAGTCAATCTGCAGACTCATGAATATGAAAATTACTAATTTTAAAATTGTTTGTTACACAGTCAGACAATTCATACCTTAGATACTTTGTACTTTCTACATATTCAAAACTTCCCCAAACACAACATCTCTTTGAAAGATGGTTGCTGAGAGTTCTGTATAATTGTTGCAGCTACATACTATAGCAGAGTAGCTATCTTTGGTGACAGAGAAATCCTTCTCCTACCCTCCAAAAACTCCTTCAAAAGTTAAACGAGGGTTCCCCTGGTGGCACGGTGGTTGAGAGTCTGCCTGCCGATGCAGGGGACACGGGTTTGTGCCCCGGTCCGGGAAGATCCCGCGGAGCGGTTAGGCCCGTGAGCCATGGCCGCTGAGCCTGCGCGTCCAGAGCCTGTGCTCCACAACGGGAGAGGCCACAACAGTGAGAGACCCGCGAACCGCAAAAAAAAAAAAAAAAGTTAAACGAGGTCCCTCCAGCCCATATTCCCATGAGGATGAAAGAAAGAAGAAAGGAGAATGCAACTGCTTTGTTAAAAGTTAAAAGAGCATGGTAGTCCCTGGGACTGTGTCCTATTCTATGATACTTATGTCTTGACAGTTTTGTATAGTCATAAGAATTGGAACCCTATAGGCATTAATTTTCTGCATGTGTCTGTTAGTGGAGAGAAAGCACAATCTCCCCTTCATAAATGAGACCTCTTGCAAATCTAGTCTAAACAAAATGAGATAAAAGTCTTCATAACTTCATCACCAATAGTCAACATAAAAATATGAAGGCTGGGGGGCTATTGTAAGAAGCAAGTGGAAATGTCACTCATTAGGGTGACCTCTGAGGACAGCATGGAAATTATAGCGAGGTTGAAGTCTTGGGGAGAGAAAATAGCTCACTGTAGATTAAAATTTATGCTCAATATCAAAACTACATGTGTTTACCTACTACCACCAAAACTTGGTTGACCAGGAAATTAGATCTAGAAGAAAGCAGTGATGTTGCTTTCAAACAGATAGATTAGGTGAATCTCTTCACCTCCTTGAGCTACAGTATCTTCAACTGTAGTTTAGGGATAATAACCTTATCAATATCAGACCGACAATTGAAGCAAATGAGATTTTAGAAGACAGATTTGAAAACTGAAAGGAACTCTACAAATTAAATGAAACAGGATAGTAATGATTAGGACATTTTATATCGTATCTATTCCAACACAGTTCTATACTGAAACTCATAGTTCTGTATTTAAATGCTAACTTAGTATTTTGAGGGAAAAAAAAATCTTATTGGAAAAATAAATAAAAATAAACAAATAAAAATGAAAACACATATATTAAAAAGAGGAATCAACCTATGCTATCAAATAGTTGAAATGTACTTGGTGGGATTGGTTGTCTCTGATCTCCACCTTGTGTGGGTCAATCCGTAAACAGTGTAAGACAGTGCCTGTAAACCAATGCCATAAGATTTAACTTTGTTTCACTCCCATTTCAAGTGTAATTCAAGTGCCTTTCAACAAAGATTTATTTTGAAGCCAGCTCTTTCACATCCCCTTAAGTTAGTGTATTTTATTTGCATGAAAATCCAAACTGACTTGATGTTGATATCCAGCCACTCCATGAGTAGGAGACAGAAAAGATCTGTTATGTGTAAAAATTGCCAAAGGGGAAACAGACATAATTTTTGAGATTTAGCTGTAAACAGCACTCTTTTTCCATTATCAGATTGTCATTAGAATTTCCAAAGAGCTGCTGAAGGACCAGCCTGTATCCAGTTTAGATTCCAAACTTTCACCCTGCTTGACATCATTCTCGGAGTATATGCTCTGCCCACCCCACCCCTCCCCAAAAAGAAAAAAAAGTCATCAGCTGCCACCAATGAAGGAAACATATTAATAACAGTGTATAGAGTGTTCCACACAATCACATCATTTAAAAGATTTGGGGTCCTCCCAAGTAAATTCTCTGTCAATGGTTATCCGGCTTTCTGCTTTGTTGGAATCTAGTTCCTCAATTCCATTGTTTGGGTATATAATAATGTGAGAGTTTGGTTTTACAATGTATAAAGAAAAGGCTAGGATTTGTTTATAAACTATAAGTATATATTTATACTTGCATTATAAACTATGCTTGTTCAATAGCACAAATATTCCTCAAGATTCCAAGCTATAGATCAGACCGTGGCTATACGATATTGAGAAAAAGCCAGAAAGAACAGAAATGGAGTCCCAGATAATAGAAATAAACATTTATTGAGAGATTAGCACATGCAAGTACTTAATCGGATGATTTGTCTGCATCTGCCCAGACAATCCTCATAATTATGCTCTAAGGTGGAAGTCATCCCCATTTTGTCAGGACAAAAGAGGCTCAGAGAGGCTGTGTCTACTGTCCAAGGTCACACAGCCATTAAATGGGAAAACTAGTATATAAAATGGGGTTTCTTTTTCCCTTCAAATCTCACTTTCCTTCCATTGAACTCTATACCCTCAATGATCAGCAGTCCAGGTTCAATGATATAGCAGTCAGAGGTCCCATCAGATAACCAAAAAGAGAAATAGGTAGGAAAAAAAATCCTGTAAATTGGCACTTTGAATACTTGGGGGAAGAATTTTCTTTGTTAGAAAGTTACTACAACTGGTGACTTCAACTAGGCAAAGTGAGAATGTGACGATTTGAGTAAAAGAAGAGAAGCTTAACAGCTATTAAGAAGGACACAGTCACTTGGATCTGGAATAGATAATGACAATGGAAGGAGAGGAACACAGAAGAGAGAGGGAGCTAGACCACTCCGCAGTGTCCACAGCCTGTCAAGAAATGCTGTCCGTGAGAAATCGCCAGTGGCAAATTGTCCAGAAGATTTTTCGTGACAGGGATCTGCCTAAGTTCAGTGTTCAAGTGATTCACTGTGTAACTCTACGAAAGCATCCTTTATCTTCCGGTAATTATCTACTCCACACTCTACTCACAACACTTGTATGAGGGGTATCTGAAAAGAAAACGAGAGGCTATTCCACATCTGTATCAGAAAAGGCTGGTGAGAGATGAGTAAGACATAGGGTTCAGAAAGCACTGGAAATTAGAAGCAGAGATGTCCATGTGATTGTGAGGAGGTCACTGTACATTCCAGGGATATGGAAGAGGGAATGAGTTAGTTTATATAAAAGTCAAGGACATTACACACCTGAATTATATTCAATCAGCTAAATTCTGTTTGTCCTGACGTCAGTTTTCTCAGCCTATCAGCGGTGTGTTAGTAAAGGAAATGCCTAGAAAGTTAGTGACATCATAGCTTTCAATACCCTTTCAATAGCTTCTGACACATGGTTGTGATTGGCAAATGGTAGCAAATTCCTCTCCCACACACCCAGTATTCCTGTTGATGTAACCTTCTGCTCTCCTATGTCCTTTTACTCCCAGAGAACCATAAAGAAATTACAAGAAACTTTTGAGATAAGAAGTTGGGGATCCATGGTCTAGGAAATCTGGAGTTTCGTCAAGTGTTGTGCTACGTACCATCAACGGTACTTCTATCACATAAGTTACAGCTCCTTTGCAAAGGGTCACCCAAATCACTCTTTCTGCCAGATTGCCTTAGAGCATCATATTCTCCTCCCTATAAACCTCTGAACACGTAAGGATTTCTGGCCACCAAGCTTACTTATAGAATACCTGATATAATAATAGATGCCAAGAATACTTTGTCCAGTAGTCCTAATGAAATTGTTACTCATCCTCTTGAACATATCCAGTGACAAGAACATTACAGAAGGAAATTCTATCTTTGAATAATATGAACCATTAGAAAAGATCTCCTTATACTGAGACTAAATTATACTTCTGGTCCTAGATTGGCTCCAGCATCTGAAACAGCATAGGTGGTATTCTTCCATCTGTCTGTTCTTCAGTGATTTGATGACAGCTCTCATGTCACTCCCTAAGTCATACTAAATGTACTCAGTTCTTTCAATCATTTCCAGATGGTGTGTCATACAGGGAACCACTTCTGCGTCCATTCCATGGGCCAATGTTCCTCGTAAATGTGTGGTGTGCAGAAGGGAAACCTATGCTCCAGATGTGTTCTTAACTGGGCAATATTCATTGGTACTTTTCTGAAAATTGGTCCTTTAATAAAGCAAACTAAGATGACTTTAGCCTTTCATGGCATTATATCAAACTCAAATCATACAGAGGTTGCCATTGCCTTGTTATTCAAACTGATTTTTTCTGATGTATTTAACCCTATGTTGCCTTACCTACATTTTTCACCCGTTTGAAAAGTTTAACATAACTTGTACAATAATATGTCCCATTTGATAATATTGTGGTACCGGGACCTATGTCATAACACTTGTAATCCTGGGGTAATGTAAAAGGGTCAAAGATTATATAACTAGTAGAATTTTTCAAGTCATGTGCAATAGTATTTTTAGACTCATGGCTCCAACCATGTCATAAAGGTCACAGGGCTCAAGCACAACTCAGAGAGAAAAATTTTTACAAAGATTTTATATGTCTTGTTAGCATCATATATCGCTGATTCTATGCTTCAACTTTTCCTTCTTGTCTACCATGATTATTCCCTTAACAAAAGCACTATCTTATCCAGGAATTTTATCTCTTCCTTAGAGACTCTTGTTGAATACCATGAGTCAACTGAATTTTCTGTATTCTGTACTCTAAGAAGTTGTTCCTTATATCAGAAGGATATTAGAGAAAAGACCATAGTATTGTTAAGAAAATAACTGGGAAAAATAGAAAAGACTATTATTCAAATACATTATAACACACGGACTAGAAAACAGTATTAGGTAGTGAGAGAAGAGAGAAAGATGAGCTTCTGTGAGTTTGCTTCTAAGACTGCTTTAATATTCAACCTCTGTATAAACATGAATGCCAGACCTCTGAGTCACTGGGCCGCTTTTCACAACACTATGCTTCTTTTTATATCATCTCAAAATAAGCCCCACCTCTGTCATAAATGTTAGAATAACTTCCAGTGTAACGCTTCCAAGTAATCATCTAGATTCTGCTTAAAAGACCTCACGGTAGGAAACTCACAGATGTTAAGTCGGCCCAGCCCATCACTGAAAAGCTCAAACCTCATACTCTTAGAAAGCTATTGGTTTATTGTTAAACTCAGAAAGTAAAATATAGAACTGTGTCTCGTCCTCACAACCACCACAGAGATTACATGTCCATATGAACGAAGACTAAGAGAGAACGGGGACCAACGACAGGAGCAGTGGAGCCGTATATGAAATGATTTTTAAGAGTTCTATTTAGAATCAATAATGTTGATTATGGAAGAGGAAGAATGGTATTCTTTTTATTAAAACAAAACTCTATCTCACTGCATTTCCAGTGCCTAAAACTCTACCTACCACATAACATGTAATAAACATTTTGCAGAGTGAATGAATGTAAGCTCTTCCTGTTAATATTACATCAAACCACTGAGACTTTACACAACAGGTATATTTCCTCTTCCACAAAACAGGTAGCATGTTCTCTGAGGACTTCCTTTGCCCAGGATGAGCTTTTCTTATTCCTTCAAAAGGTGCTAAAATAATATATATTATTAACCCCTTTTATTGATTGCCCTCTCCAATAGTATGTGTCAATCAGAAGGCAATATTTCAGGTGGGGTCTGGCCAAGGTAGGTGTTGGGAAGGGGAGGGTAAGGGTAATTGCCATAAAGAGAAACCAAATTTTTTCCACCCTTTGCCTGACTTGCTTTCTCAGAACCTTCTGATGGCATTTCATAGTATCATCCCTCCAGATGAATTCTCCACATTCTTTTTCCACCCCCAAAACAGTCACATGAAGACATTTTACCCCCTCCCTCTCCTCTGTCATGGAGTTGGATGTTCTTTCCAGATTCTTACAGGGTCACAGGCTCCCTCACTCCCTCAATTCTTTCCTCTGATCTCCACTTCAAATGTTCTATGATGCAAAAGCACATGAGAAAATGGGAACTGCCATTCAAGCACAGATTTTAACTGTTTGCTCTTTCATGTTTAACATCTTTTTTGACCCTTGGAGAAGAGTATAATGCACGGCCTCTTATGTATCTCCAAAATGAATTTAGCAAATTAATCCTTGGGAGACCTACCATGTTTCTCCCCTTTAGAATGAAATACAGCTTAACGCTTGAGTTATGTATCTAAGAATGTGGTTTAGCAAGACAAAAATGAAAAGAGAAACACTCTAAGCTTAATTTTAAACTACAAAAGCATGGCACCCTCAGTATCTGTGGGTAAACTCTAGAATGACAGCTTTAATTAACTTGGAATTTCACCAAGACGTAAATTTCCTCCTACCTATTTTTAAAGACAAGAATATTGATTTTGGATCAGCAATAAATTCCTGTAGTATCTGTCCTTAGTAGAAAGCCAAGACAATTCTAGTCCATTTCTTTTCGTCTTGGAAACGTTATGCCAAAACCATCATTTTGTTGGCTGCATACATTTGATTTATATTCAATGAGAGTTGTAAAAGGCTTTTATAGAGGAGACAGCTGAATGACATTTTCCTATAAATCACGACCATTTTTACTGCCACAAAGTTCTAGGGTTGAACTTCAAATATAACCTGACTGTAAACTCTGTGGATGGAACCGCATTCTTGCTGAATGAGAAACACGTTTCCCCTTCCACCGTGAGTGACTGCACATTCCGATCCATCTCTGGCAGATTTTGAGAGCATCACAGAAACCCAGGGAACCGTGCTCGGCTCTGATGTAGCAGCCCATGAAATGCAGGTCACCCAGGCCACCTCCGGATACAGCTACGCTTTCAGCTTCGTGAATCACTCAGATTGGTACAGAGACTGGGTGTTAAGCTGAAATACATGAGGCATTAAGCGTAACAAGAGGGAGAGGAAGCCAATTTTGGCAAACATCAGTATTGTGGATCAGAAATACAACCCTAGAGAAAGGAATCACATTTCATTCAATATGAATCCTCATGAGAACTTCTTCTGGCCACGGAAATGTCATCTTTGTGCACAGTTCTTCTAAACCCTCCAGCGATCACACCTGTTCAAGTCAAAGGTAACTCACTTTTGTGAGAAAGATGTGCAGAGCAGGTGAGGGAGAAGGGTACCAGGGATTAGAAGCTCTGAATTTTCTTTCAACCTGTCTTTGTGAAAAGAACTTGGGTTTAGAAAAGAGAAGCATGGCTTGTATGATATTGGAAAATATATGAAATCTCCCGGTGCCTAGATTCCTTATCTATATAAAACGTTTGTTCTATTAAAAATATAGATGGAAGAAATGTCGCTGTGTTTTCCCCCCCTAAGTCAAATTAAATCCAATTTGAGTAGCCACTTAACTAAGATTAGCAAAACTTCAGTATCACTTTTGGAATTTCTCTACCCCGCTCTTTGTCAGCAGTAGAACCCAGACTTATGAAGTACAAGATGAATGTAACAGAAGCCTTTGGTCTTCAGCCCAAAGTGGTAACCCCCGTAACTGCTTCTTTCCCAAGACTGTCATCCATTCAAACATACATAGCTTTGTGGGCAGTGCCATGTGCTTCAGGGCGCCTTCAGATACAGAGATCTTCACCTAGGTTCCCAAGGGCCTGCAGCTTGGTGCCTAGTCTCTCCTGGCACCAGCAGAATCCCCTCCCCCCATCAAAGATCTTCCTACCTTCATTGCATTATTATGGGCAGGAATACTCCAAATCCTTTACCCTTTGTCCACCTTTGCCGTCTGATGAAACTACTGACCTGGCTTCGACCAGACTCTATTTCAACCCAGGAAAACCACAGCCGGCATCCCCATTTCGTCTCAGACAACGCAGCCACATCGTATTGAAAACTCTGGGCATGCACAAACCCAGGTTTGCACGCATGCCTGGGTGAGTGCGCGTGCACACACACACACACACACACACACACACACACACACAGAATTCAATGGCCCTTGAGAATAGGAGCATTCAGACCAGCTGAATTTTCCTGGAAGAAATGATAGAGAGGAAGAGGATTTCATTTTATTTTTTGGTGAATCCATAGCAAGAGTGTGTGCTTTTGTAGGGTGGGGGAGAGTGGGGGGGAGGGGAGGGGACAATTACATTTTATTCATTATGCAAAATATGGGGAAATCTCAGCTACTCCCTTGGTATCAATCACCAGTTAAACACGTTCCGTAGCGAGACCTGCCATCTGTTTCTCTCTCCCGAGCTCCATCTCTCTGTGTTCAACCCAAGCTCCTCTTGGCAACACATCAAAAGCCAAACTCATCATCTCTACTCCACTCCACCAACCTGCCCTTTCTCCCGTGTCACATACATCTGTGAACGGCACCACCATCATCCAGCCAGAAACATAGATAGCATCCTTGAGTCCTCCCCTTTTCTCAGTCCGTGTACAATCAACCACAAGACCTGCTCACTTTACAAGCTTAAATTAGCTTAAATCTGTTCACCCCTCTTCTACCACTCCAGGTCAGCCCACCATCATTTATTTCCTGGGCTGCTACTATAGCATCTGAACTGGTCTTCCTATTCCCAATGTTGTTCTGGGCTTGTTCCCATCCAGACCACATTATAGCCAAAATGGTCTCTCTAAACTGTAAATAGTTGCAGGGTGCCCATTGTAATCTCTCTGTAATGCTTTTAGTCTGATTTTAAAATAGCTCCTCTACTTGCTTTTGGTTACCTTTTCTCCCACTATATCCTTTTCCATTTGAACTTTATAGAACAAGCTAAGATACTGTAGCAAATATTAAGTAGACCAAAATATAATAGTTCAGGGCTTCCCTGGTGGCGCAGTGGTTGAGAGTCCGCCTGCCGAGGCAAGGGACATGGGTTCGTGCCCTGGTCCGGGAAGATCCCACATGCCGCGGAGCGGCTGGGCCTGTGAGCCATGGCCGCTGAGCCTGCGAGTCCGGAGCCTGTGTTCTGCAACGGGAGAGGCCACGACAGTGAGAGGCCTGCGTAAGGCAAAAAATTTTTTTAATAAAAAAATAATAGTTCAATACAATAAAAGCTCTTCCTCCACCATCCCCAAACAGTCCTGAGTAGGTATCAGTTCTCTGAAGATGATTCTGCTCCAAGCTGTTATTCAGGGACCCCGGTTGCTTCCATCTGTGGCTCTGCTATCGCCTAGGGTCCACTCCATATCTGAAGCCAGACAGATCAAGGTGAAAGGGCATGGTGGGCAGTATAGAAGGATTAATGGACCAAGCCTGGAAATGGAAGCTAACATTTCCACTCACATTATACTTAGCCACACCCAACTGCAAAGGAGGCTAAGTGTCCAAGAAGGGTGCATGAATTTTGCGGATGGCCAGTACCTTTAAGTTAACAGACAAAGAAAAGGATTCTTTACCACTCTTGCAATTTTTTAAAAAAAGTTTACCTAAGAGCAATAGCTTCTCAGGTGTCTGAGTGGCAAAGGGTGATAGTGTAATTAAGAACATGGACTTTGGAGTCAGACTTAAGTTTAAATCCTGGCTCTGGTGCTTACTGTCTTGGGTGATTTAGAATAAACTACTTAACATCCATGAGCTTCAGTTTGTTCATCTATAAAATGGAAATTATAATAAGGTATGAACTTTTTGTAAGGGGTAAAGGAAATATTTAAATCAACTAGCTCAGTACCTGTCAAAAGCAGTCTCACTAAATGAAAGTTATTACCATTAGAGTTACTGACTGAGTGAAATGGAAACTAGAAAGAGAGATTAGAAAGAAAGACTTTAGAATCAAGTGGATTCTGCTTTGTGACATTTGGCAAATTATTTAACATTACTTAAATTATTATCTAGACCTTTATTTTTTCATCTATAAAATGATCATAATTCTTATAGCTCATAGAATAATGTGGGAATTGAATGAAATATGAACATAAAGTCTTTTATATTATGTTCCACACATAATAAGCCCTGTACACAATAATTATGATGACAGCTATGATTAAAGAAGGAAACAGTGTCCAGAAGAAGAAATCATTTACATGGGAAAAATATTTTTCCCTTTCTAGAGAGAATAACTGACAATTTAAAACTCTTCCCTCCCTCTTTCAACTCCTGTTAATATTGTTAAAATTTTCAAACCACAAAACTCAAGTATGCAAAAAATGTAAGTATTTTTCCTAGCTTCTGTTCAAAACTCTTACGGCACCTAGAGCAGATTGGATTTTGCAATTTCTAGGGAAATTCAGTCACTTAAGGGTTTTCTCAGTCAATTCTAAGTAAACTCAGTGTATGGCTCCACACCTGCCCCACCTTACGGTGACCTCCAAGAATCAAAGGTGATTTAGTATCCAGAGTAAGACAACTGGTTCTTGGTCACTAGCTGCCCCTGCTGACTTTCACTGAGGTTTACAAAGCCCTGTTTGAGCCAGGGTTTCCCTTAGACTTCCTTGGATGTCTGTGGTCCCCTTTGCTGTCACTTATGTCTCATCCCTGTCTTCCAGCCACTTCTTGCATGCACTCCCACGCTTCCATCCACCGCTGCTATGGCTGCATGACCACATGCCACAGCTGGATTTTCTACCACAATATTTTGTAACTACAGACAATTGAGTAAGACTATCTCATCTCTCTCTGCCCCACTCCCCATGAAGGCACTTGTCCTCAACTGTTTCTGTGTCATAATCACTTGGAAAAATATCTGCAAGGCTGCTGGTTCCCAGGGTTCAAAGGGCGAAATCCAGGCATTGTCCCCTTTATTTGAAGATGCCCCCATATTACATGGAGGGTGGAGATAAATCTCCTCCCTCTTGGGGGCTTATGACTAATCCCAAGAGAAGGGAAGGAGTAGAGCCCCTCTGATAAGCATTGGCATCAAACTAATGTGCTTCCTCTCAAAGTCTCTCTTTCCTTCTCCAGCTCAGAGAATTGTTCCAAGTTTAAGGATATTCCATTGTACTTCACTTTTGAAACTTGCAAGTCATGAATTTTATACCTGGAGTTTTGTTCCACTGTGACATTTTCTTCTTGAGGAAAAGAAGGCTTTCCTCAAACTTCCAGGGTAACTCCATGCCTATATGAGATCACCTCCTTGTCATTGAGAAAACAGGGGCATCAAAGAATGATATTGTCCCATGGTCACCAAGCTCAGGACACTTGGTGCATCCACACTCATGTTTAACTTCCAGCTCTACTGATTAAGTGCCCTGACCCTAGGAGAGATCAGCCCCTCATGCTCTGGGACTCATTCACAGTCCCTTTGCAAGGTCTTCTCACCAAGTAAATTCATTTTTCTTCTACATCAGGGATCAACAAACTTTTTTCTAAAGGCCCAGATAGTAAATACTTTAGACTTTTTGGACCATACATTCTCAGTTGTGACCTCAAACTCTTCCTTCCCATCACAAAAGCAGCTACAGACAATACATAAAATAGTAGATGTAGCTGTGTTCCAATAAAACTTTATTCATGGACACTAAAATTTGAATTTGTATAATTTCCACATCACTACATTTTTTTTCTAATTTTTTAAACTATTTACAAATGTAAAAACTATTTTTAGCTCATGGGTCATCAAGGTGTCTACCAAAATAGGTAACTGGCCAGATTTGGCCCATGGGCCATAGTTTGCCATTCACTGCTCTACATTATTTATCTCTCATTACTTAACAGGCTATTGACAAGTGGTTATTTTATACACTCTACTGTCTTATATCTTTTTTTTTTTTTTTTTTTTTCCACTGTCTTATATCTTTTTAAAAAAAAATTATCTTCTCTTAAAGGGAACCCTCTTACACTGTTGGTGGGAATGTAAATTGGTGCAGCCACTATGGAGAACAGCATGGAATTTCCTCAAAAAACTAAAAATAGAGTTGGCATATGATCCAGCAATCCCACTCCTGGGCATATACCCAGACAAAACTATAATTTGAAAACATACATGTACCCCTATGTTCACAGCAGCACTATTTACAATAGCCAAGACATGGAAACAACCTAAACGTCCATCAACAGATAAATGGATAAAAAGATGTGGTACATATATACAATGGAATACTACTCAACAATAAAAAAGAATGAAATAATGCCATTTACAACAACATGGATGCAACTAGAGATTCTCATACTAAGCTAAGTAAGTCAGAAAGAGAAAGACAAATGCCATATGATATCACTTATATGTGGAAGCTAAAATATGACACAAATGAACCTGTCTATGAGAGAGAAACAGACTCACAGACATAGAGAACAGATCTGTGGTTGCCAAAGGGGAGGAGGGGGGAGGAGGGATGGATTGGGAGTTTGGGATTAGCAGATGCAAACTATTATACATAGGATGGATTAACAACAAGGTCCTACTGAAGAGCACAGGAAACTAACTATATTTAATATCCTGTGATAAACCATGATGGAAAAGAATATGAAAAAGAATATATATGTATAACTGAGTCACTTGTCTGTATAGCAGAAATTAACACCATGTTGTAAATCTACTATACTTCAATAAAATATTTAAAAAGTGATATGCGAAAACAACAAAAAGAATTTTCTTCTCTTGATTCTCCAAATCTTTCTAACTACTATATTAATGCTCTGTTGATCTTCACAGCAAAACTTCTTTAGAAATTTCTATGCGTTTATCCCACATATTCATCTCTCAATTATTTTTCATATCATTCTAATGTAGTTTTCATTTCACCACTATTTAAAAAATCTTCTCTTGTAAAAGTCATCAACTATCTCTGTTTCCAAACCTAATGACACTTTTCAATCTACAGTTTATTCAACTTCTCAGTAGTTTTCAACACAGCTGACTCTTCCCTCCTTGAAACATTGTCTTCTTGCTTATGAGACTTTTAGTCCATCTACCTCACTGGTCATTCCTTCCCAGCCTCTGCAGCAGACTCCTCCACTAATGTCACAATCCCAGGCATTCTTTCCAATTTTCATTCACTCTCTAGGTATCCTCATAACCTTGGCTATAAGCTATATTTTAACATTCCGAAAATGTGTACGTCTTCTGCCCAGACCATTCCTCTCATATCCAGACTCATGTAACCAGCTATCGGCTTGGTATGTCCCTGTAGATGTCTAAGAGGCAACTCAAAGTTGACAAGGCCAAACAGAACTATTGATTTTTGTCCCTACCCAAATCCTCTTTTTTCTCCAGCCTTCCCAGGTAAATGGCTCTACCGTCTGCTTAGATACTCAGATCATCTTTGACCTTGATTTCTCTTTTCCTGTCACCTACCAGACACATGATAATAATCAATAAATCCTGTCAACACAACCTCTAAATTATATCTTGCATCTACCCCCTCCTTTTCATTTCCACTGTGTAGCTCTTATCCAAGTCACCACCTCACTTAACTAAATTATTGCAATTACCTCTCCGCACCTCCCTTCTGCACCCCTGCCCCTCTACCTTCTCTCTACACAGACTTGAAAGTCATCTTTCTGATATGTGAATTACATCACGTTGCTCATCCACTTTAAAGCCTCCTATGGCATCCCATTGCCCTTGGGTTAAAATGCAAACGGCCTCCCACAGTCTGCAACATCTTGCAAGACCTGCTCTGTTCTCATTTCATGCGTTCTTTTCCCCTTGATCACCGTCTCCCAGCCACAGCCACTTTCTTTCAGGTCCTCAATTATAGCAAGCTCTTTCTGACATCAAGGCCCTTACATATGCAGTCTTCTCTACTAGGGACATTCTTTCTATGGCAATTCATTGTTTGCCTTGAACTTGAGGTCTTCCATGGACCAGACCCAAAAGAGCCTTCTACCCGTGACATTTACTTTCTAACCCAGCTTAGCTCCTATTACTAGTCATATTATCTACCTATTATAGATAAAGCTTCATAAGTTATCTACTTATTGTTTATTTCTTGTCTCTCTACATTCCATGAGGTCAGGATCATACCTGTCTTGTTCAGCATTGTATGCACAACGTCTTGTACAATACCTGATGCACAGTGGATGGTTAATAAATGAATGTCTGCTCATTTCTTTTTCTAAAAAAGGTAAGTCTTAGAATGTTAAATTTGACAAAGACTATTAGAGATACTACATATCATCTAATTCCTTCATTTTGCAGATAAATAAACTGAACCCCAGAGTGTTGTTAATGAAGTGAATAAAGTCATTACTTAAATAGGACTACACAGGACTAGAATCCAGTTCTTTCATTTCCAGCCCAGGGCTGTTGTTTCTACGTCACAGAGGGCAAGGCCAAGATCATGGGAGTAATCCTTGTTCTATATTTTATTCCTTTTTCTTTATTAAAGTTAATGTTTTTAACCTTTCAATAAGTTCCCAGAGGATGGGGACAGTCCTTTTAATTTGCCTGACGCAGCAAAAAGGGAGATAGCTGCATAAACTTTTCCAGACATTTTGTTTATAGCCCTTAAGTTGGTATCCAATAGAATTTAAATTGAATTTAACCTATTTTTAATATTTCAAACCACAGTTGGTTCATGTTTTCCATATAAAATCTGCAGTTCTGTCTTCGCATTCTGCATTTCCATCGTCTTTTTCCACCGTCAAGTGGTCTGGCTCTCCCATGAGTGTGGCAGCCAGATGACAAGTGCTCTTCCAAATAACCTCAGGAGCGCTTTCTCCTTCTGCACCAGGGTCAGGCAGCCAGCTCGGGGAGTGGAAAGAGCAGGGCTTAGAAACCGGGCGCCCCACTTTACAATCCTGGCTCTGCCACTAATTCCCCTGTGTCACTCTGGACAATTTGCTTAAACAGCCTGGCCAAGGCCCCCTGACTTGTAGAATGGAGGATTCAGAATCAAATCTTCCCTAAGTTTCCAGCCAGCTCTAACCTATGTGTAATTTTCTATCTGTATTTCCACACATAAAATAAAACTTTGCACCATACGATTAATTCATCTCATCTGCTTCCCTCTCTCCTATTTATATCTCATTTACTTTCTTCCTTTATAATGTGGCCTTCTTAAGGAATCTTAGGATTCCTAAAAATCTCAGGAATCCTTAGAACCTCAGGGTTCTAAGATTCTAATCTTAAGGAATCTTCTCAAACTCCAGATCACTCCTAAGAATGTTCAATTGCTTTTCACAGTTTGCTTCAGCTTCCTTAAGTTGATGCCCTGAGCAAGAAAATGCTTGATGCATCATGGGAATTCATCACCCAGTAGGCAGCCTCGGAACATGCTCCTGGCACCACTGAGGTCAGACTTTCTCCTCAGGAATTGCAATTTCTGCGTATTTCTGGAAAATGCCTGAGAAAATTTCCAAACCCCTGTAATCTATTCTTCCACTGCCGAGGGCAGACATATACTCAAACGTCCAAGAAGGATGAACACTTTTCTCTAAACTATTCCACTCCCTGCTTAAATTGATACTAAAATTACATAATCATCCTCCTTATCTAGGCCAGGACCACTCTATAGACAGGCTGCCGTTCGTTCTCTCAGTCATTTACATATTTAACAATTTTTTTCCGTAATTACTATGTGCCAAGCATTGTGTTAAGTACTGGGGACATAGACATGGATAAAACACTAATCAATGCCCTCGGAAAACTTGGTCTCCTGGCAATGCTGGATAGGTAAATATGCAAGTTCAAGGTAATAACTACTACAATGTCCTTTTACAGACTCCATGGCTATTTTGAATGATGTACTGGGGGGTCAGTGGGTCTGGATGGCATCATGGTATTTTCAGTACCCAAAAGCTATAAAAGACTTAATCCAGCTGTGTGTTTTGTGCAAATTATCAATACAAGAAGGGTGTAAGATAGGAAGGTGAGGGAGTGGTGATTTCTTCCTTATGGTACTGGGGAGTCTTTGAAGATGCTAACCATATTTGGACAGAGTCCAAGATCCCACAGTCTTATTTTAAAGTGTCAGACCAATGGCACAAATTCTATCCAGCAGAGCTTTACTGAAAAGCTACTGCCTGCTCTTCTCATCTTAACTCTTGAAGTCCTGCTGGAGTAGATTCATGCTTTACCATAGTGGAGATTCTCAACAAATCCAGAGGAGTTCCACTACTTGGTAGTCCAGATCCCAAAAGGAGCCAGGGAGATGGGGTACCACACCAGGTCTCCCCACCAACTGACACAATGTTGCATGGCACCACTGAGAGTTTGTGTGAAATTATCATCTCCGTAGGTAATTTGGGAAAGGAGGCTGTTTTTGCCCTGTTAGGGTAGAGTTTATATTTCAGTCTACAATGCTTTCCAGTTGCCTTCGTTCTTTTTTTTTTTTAATAAATTTATTTATTTTATTTATTTATTTTTGGCTGTGTTGGGTCTTCGATGCTGCGCGCGGCTTTCTCTAGTTGCGGCGAGTGGGGGCTGCTCTTCGTTGCGGTGCGCGGGCTTCTCATTGCGGTAGCTTCTCTTGTTGCGGAGCATGGGCTCTAGGCGCACCAGCTTCAGTAGTTGTGACATGTGGGCTCTAGAGCACAGGGTCAGTAGTTGTGGCGCACGGGCTTAGTTACTCTGCAGCATGTGGGATCTTCCCAGACCAGGTATCGGACCGTGTCCCCTACATTGGCAGGCAGATTCTTCACAATTGTGCCACCAGGGAAGTCTCTCATTCTTTCACTATAGTACAGAGCCAAAAGGTATGCTAAACTTTGGGATAACAATAATAGTAACACAATTAACATTTGTTGAGCATTTACTATGTGCAAAACATGGTTTTTAGTTCTTCAAGTGCCTCTTCTCCTTTAACCCTCCCAACACCCCTATGAGGTAGGTACTAACATAATCATCCTCACTTTTCAGATAAAAAAACTGAGGCATAAAAAGAAGTTAAATAATTTGCTTTATGTGCACAGCTATAAAGTGGTAATGCTGAGATTTTAACTGAAAGTCCATCTAGTCATAGCTTGCATGTTTGCCTACTAAGCTAAATTGCATCAAATTTTTTTAAATGTATATTCCTGAGATATCAATTACTGTAGATGCTAACAAATTTGATACATAATGGTTATGTTAAAAAATGGAATTTAAAAAAATGAACAAAACAGAAATTTCAGATGAAATCTAATGATGAAATAGATCTCAAATATGCTGTATTTTAGTTTTAGCTACTGAGTTTTTCCTATCCCAGCCCTCTGCAGCCCACTCCTATGGGTATGAATACACTTTTCCTTGCTCTTAGAAAAAAAAAAAAACTTTCGATGAGACAGAGTAAATGAATCAAATCTAAGTGCCTCATCCAGTTTTTCCATCTCAGACATCATTTCTTGCTCTGTTCCAATGAACTGGTTATTTGGGGAGGCAGGTCTACTGAAGTTAGTTCCAGGACTTCCATCCCACTTTTCCAACTGCTTAGAATGCCCTCCGCGGCTATGTGAATCATGACTAGTAAGTTCCATTTCTGGCAGCAACACCTCTGAACCAACACGTGAGCGTTACTTAATTTGAAGATTAATAGAATTGGGCAGTTAGATGGGTGGCGGTATCAGAGTCAACATGTACACTAATCCTGTCTAGATTGACACAAGAGTTTAACTAGCTTGCATGCAACATCTTTTAGGAAGGGAATGAATAATGATAACCTTAGGGCAACCAATCACAGAAACTGAGTTCCCCACGATAAAAGATAAGAACCTTAAGCTCTCATGATCTATGGCACTCGCTCCCGCTGTAGTGGTCCATGGTCTCTTCACACCCTCCTAACATTTGAAGGTTTAACCTCTGGATGGAAACTCTGGACCTCAAAGCAACTATATATCTTGTTCTTGGCTCTATCCAGACTATCAATCTATCCAGCCACTGGAGAGAGAAACAGAGTACGTTTACATCTACAAGACTATTAAAGAATCATCACAGCCATCCATCTAGAGCTTTAGGCACTGAGACATTTTACTCCTACAGAAGGATGTGTGTGTGTGTATTTGTGCGTGTGTGTGTGTGTGTGTGTGTGATATGTGTATTGTTAGAAAATTTTGGCTTAATTAAACTGAATTAATTTTATATTGAATATGGTTATCCACTTGAATATAAATATAATGTAAATGATTTGAAATGGCTACCTGTGTTTGGTTTTTGCTTATTGTATCAAAGACAGCAGAGTCAATACAAAATGGTTCACTGAAGGGCTTAGACTGCCTGTAGCTTTTCCATTCACCCATCTCCTTTCTGCCTGTACATTTATGCTACTTTTTCCAAGCCCATTCTTCAGCATTTACACTTACAGTTTATTCCACATTCAAGGTTTCCTGCACTTGTTTAAATTTTATAATTATGTTGCATGGGAATTTCTAACTTGCCCTTTCAGAGCACAAGGCAGACATTTTATTGAATATTTACTGAAGGAATAGATACTGGCCAAATGTTCAGTGAGTTGAGTAAGAGATTGACCGAATGCTTAGAATGAAGAGAACACAACTACAAAATTTTGACGTGTGTCGATAAAATTCAGCACATGCAAAGCAAATACATGAATGTAATCTAATGTTATAAAGGCCCATTAGCTTGTACATTTCAAATTTTAAAATTACATAGTAAGATAAGAGGAGATTGGGCTCTTCCCAACTTGTAGATGAGAAACACGAAGCAGAATGCAATGATTTGACTGAGCTTTTTTCCACTTAATTTCATTGCCTGTTAAAAATGACGGAAAAAAAATAAATGACGGAAACATTAGTGGAACAACTTTGCTGATTCACTCAAAAACTCGTCCTCAAGCCATTGTGATTTCTCATTTCTCTTTTGGATTAAGTATTTTTGTGTCTGCAAGTGAAGCAGAAGTGTAAAATCAATTAAGAAGGATGGAGACTACTGCAAGTCTGGATCAGAGAGAATTTTTTCACCCTGACTTGCAAGGGAAACTCATTATTCCTTGATGAGGTGCTTTCCTTTGTTTCAAGCTTCAAATTTAACACTTACAAAAAAAAAAAAAAAAAAAAAAAA
>NW_020172779.1:4679879-4718330 GCF_003031525.2 Neophocaena asiaeorientalis asiaeorientalis
AAAAAAAAAAAAAAAGAAAGAAAACGGTTTGGGGTATAAAATAATATTCCACACAGTATTAAAGTTGAGAGATGAGAAAGGAGACAAAAAATTAATATTTATTGTTACTTAATAGAGGTTTTTAAAAGTTCAGAATCAACATTTTGAAAGACTGACTTCTAAGTTACAGAAAATAAATGGAAAAGGCTGGGGTGCTGTTGCCAGGCCCAAGCTACTCAAATGCTAGGCAAACTGACACTGCAAGTTGCTGACTAGTATGGTTTTTGACTGCTATGGGTATTCGTGTTCTCACCCAGAGCACAGGGGTATGAGAAATCTATATAAAAGTCAGTAATTTTTAACCTACTGTGGTAGACACAATAATGACCCCCAAATGTGTCTATGTCACAATCCCTAGAACCTGAGAACATGTTACTTTGTATAACAAAAGGGACTTTGCAAGTTTTCTTTTTAATTGAAATATAGTTGATTTACAATGTTGTGTTCCTTTCAGATGCATAACAAAGTGATTCATATATATATGAATATATATATATTCTTTCCATATTCTTTTCCATTATAGATCATTACAAAATATTGTATATAGTTCCCTGTGCTATACAGTAGGTCCTTGTTGTTTATATTTCTTTGTTTTAACTGACAATTTTTTTTTTTTTTTTTTGTGGTACACGGGCCTCTCACTGTTGTGGCGTCTCCCGTTGCGGAGCACAGGCTCCGGACGCGCAGGCTCCGCAGCCATGGCTCACGGGCCCAGCCGCTCCGCGGCATGTGGGATCTTCCCGGACCGGGGCGCGAACCCGCATTCCCTGCATCGGCAGGCGGACTCTCAACCACTGCGCCACCAGGGAAGCCCAACTGACAATTTTTAAACTGTTAAGAGGGAGTATTTTTTTCATATTCTTATTAGCCATTTCTCTTTCTTCTTTTTTGAAATGGCTGTTCATGATCTGTGTACATTTTTCTATTGATTTGTTTACATTTTTCATACTAGTTTATTGGAATCTCTCACAGGTTAACAATATTAACACTTAGTCATATATCTTGCAAATATCAGTACAATTTGTTCTTTCCCTCCTTAGTTCATTAAGATTTTTAATTGGAAATTTTTTTTTCTTATTTGTGTAAGATTAAAATTTTGTTAAGTCTTTCTTTGGTGATGTATTTAGAAAATGTTGTTCCAAGGTCATGTATACATCCCTACCTATTTTCCTCCAAAATTTATTGGCTTTACTTTTTCATTTAAATGTCTTATCCACCTGGAATTCATTTTACCATATGATGATGTCAGCTAGAGATATAACTCAATTTTTTCTAAATTGTTAGCCAGTTGTACCAACACCATTTACAGAATAAATCAAAAACTTCTTGTGATATAACATCATAGAATTCATGCAGTTAATATTTGAGTATTTCCCCCAGTGGTGGTGCCCCCTTCATTCTCATGTGCTCAGTATCCTTGTAACTTCTCTCTTCTCCTACTAGAAATTGCTCTCAGGAAAGAGTCTCATAAACTCATTTTCAATACCATCTCGAAGTATTGAACACCCTCTGATAGGTCAGGCTCTGAGCTAGGCTTCTGAGGATACAGGACTTAACAGCCACAGACCTTATCTTCAAGAAGTCTATAGTTTAATGGTGAGACACACAAATAGAAGCAGCAAGAGTTTTAAGGTACAACAGTAATATTAAAATTTACAGCTATTTATTGAACGCTTACTGTATGCCTCTCTCTAAGCTAAGTACTTCACAATCATCTCATTTCACCCTCAGGACAATGTAGGGACTACATTGATTCTCATTTTCACCACCCACTCTCCCTTTACATGTGATTAAAGGAGCAAATGCTTCAGATGTTGAGATTGACGGACATGATGCCATTTTTAGTCCAAGCCAGTAGTCAGTCCTGAGAAAATATAAAACAGAGAAATTTGTTGACAAAAACAAGGCGAGGGAAGAAATCTGTAGGTCGTCTCTACAGTTGAGCCCTGGCTTTCGATGACCCGCAGAAGTTAACTGTATCCCCTAGACAACTACACAGCATTGTGGATTCTGTAGCGACCAGGAGCCACTACAGATCCCACAAGTTGTGTCTTAATGTTGCTCAACCGGGCTTGCAGCTCCTCCAGGCCAGCAGCTTCTTTTCCAGCTACTCCGAGGCCAGTGCCAGGTATGTGTGCAGCTTCACGGCAAAGGGCACCAGCTCCTTCTATTTCACCAGCACTGCCAAGGTTGGAGGGAGTGAGGGACTGATTTATATTCTGATTTGTCATTCTGCTCCACTTCATGTCTAGCTCACGTTCCTGACTGCCAGTCTTACTCACCTACAATGACTTGGGCCCAGATGCAGAGGCAATAGGCTTTCACTTCTTCGACAGCGCCTACAACCGTGTAAAATCAAATCCCCATCATAAATCCTTTATGCCATGTCACCCAAAGTGCTTCTGTTTCTCTGCTGGAACACTAACTGATACAATATATTTGAATGTTACATAACAAATAGGGGTTAGTGGTAGCCTCTGAGGAGGGAGGGGGGAGAATGAATTGGCTATAGTTGAACAAGGTCTTCGCTGTTATTTATGGAATAAAATTAAAATGTGTGCACAAGGGCTTCCCTGGTGGCGCAGTGGTTGAGAGTCCGCCTGCCGATGCAGGGGACGCGGGTTCGTG
Source organism: Neophocaena asiaeorientalis asiaeorientalis (assembly GCF_003031525.2). NCBI lineage: Eukaryota > Metazoa > Chordata > Mammalia > Artiodactyla > Phocoenidae > Neophocaena > Neophocaena asiaeorientalis. The sequence goes on from NW_020172779.1 coordinate 4,682,547, forward strand.
CCCCGGTCTGGGAGGATCCCACATGCTGCGGAGCGGCTGGGCCCATGAGCCATGGCTGCTGAGCCTGCGCGTCCGGAGCCTGTGCTCCGCAACGGGAGAGGCCACAACAGTGAGAGGCCCGCATACAGCAAAAAAAAAAAAAAAAAAAAAAAAAAATGTGTGCACAATGTATTTGTTACAGCAAATTATATTATATATTATAAAATTGTGTATATTATACTCAGTTATAAAATTGTATGTTATAATAAATTATAAATTAGGCTGGTTGCTGAGTATACAACCTTTCTTCTTTTCAATTTCTTCATCTGTAAAATAATAGGATTAAATTATATTTGTGTGTCTTCTAGGTCTAAAAATTCTTGAGCTCCATCAGTACAACCTGTTGATTTATAATATGTCAGGAAATAAAATACCTGTTCTCAAATATTTGAAGACCATCATGGAAGATGGGGATCTGCTTTAAACTATGTTATTTTTGAGAGCAATGGGCTATATTCAATATGAGAAATAATTTGCCACCAATTAAAATTGCCCACCAAAAGAAGAAGATGACTTTGGGGTAATGTGTTCTCTCTCCCTGGAAAAATCCAGGCAAAAGACAGATCATTATTTATCACGGAAGCTACTGAAGAGCTCACCATCATGGGAGAATGATCAAGCTGGATGGCCTCTAATATCTCCCTGAACTTGAACTGGCTAAGTTTTTTGCATAAATATTTTCCATTTAAACTATTAGCTTAGATGGTTACCGAAGAATAACCCCGGTCCAATTTTTTTTCAATTATAATGGATATAGCATTACAGTTTGTAATAGTTGATCAGGGCATACACAATTCCTTGCTTGTGAATTTGAACATGTAGCCAGGAATAAATAGCACACAGTATGTGTAATGCAATCTTAAAAGTGTTTTATTGGAACAATTCTTAGACCTCATACAAGAAAATGAAAAAACAAGAAATGTAAATGAATGTGATGTCAGACTGTGAGGCAAGTCTCCAGAGATCCTTGGAAGTTCGAATGGATTTTAAAATTCATTATGATTGAATTATAAAATAAATGAAAACCAGCAGGGTTAAATATGAGGTTGATGAGAGCAGGAAAAGAAAGTTCTTTGGATACCCATGACAGCGAACAAGTTCATGTTCACCTCCAGGACAAGGAGAAATTTTCTTTCAGTCTCTTCCCTTTCAGTGTTTACTAGTCACCAGACACTGTGCTGGTCACTTGAAATACAAAGACCAAGAAAACACAGAATCAATCATTTAGAAGTCCGTGCTTTCAAAGCAGGGGCAGATGTATACAACTGAGCATTCATAATAATAATAATACTGTAATAGCTAAAGCCACTTGAGCATTAACCATGTGCCAGATACTTTTCTAAGCACTTTACTTAGATTAACTCATTTCATTCTCACACCAACCCTATGGGGTAGATACTGTTATAATACCTGTGTTACACATGCTGAAAGCGAGGCACAGACAGGTTTAGCAGCTTACTCAGGTCACATAGCTTCTTAGTGGCAGAGCCAAGATTCAGATCCAGGCAGTTCTAGATCAGAGTCTGTGCTACTGACAATACACCTTATTGCCTCTTTCAACATGGTGATATTTCAGGGCTAAGGAGTCTAGAGATTGCTACTTTAAAAATCTTTATGGTTATTCTTGTTGTTGTTTTAATAAGCTGTTGTTTAGTAGCTTTGAAAATAGAGATTTTCAGTACATAGCTGAAAGGAGATAGGGACGTTCCATACAATTTAGCACAGATTAAGGCATAGACGTGTGTGTATCTGATAGTTCAGGTCTCAAGAAACTTATTAATGGCAAAATTCATAGCTCATTTCAATTTTATACCTATTGAATAGCAACACTATACCAAGCATTGCTTGGGGAAGGGTGGAAGGATAAAAATAAGAGAAATTTCTTGACTTTAGGAAGCTTAAACTCTGATAGGTAAGATGAGCCAGTACACAAATAATTATAGTACAGAGCAGGTTGTGATAAGTGCCATGAAAGCGGTACAGAGTGTCAGAGAAGCTAAGAGGAAAGAAATTTTCATTCAGCAGAAGGATCAGGAAAGTCTTCCTGGAGGAGGTGACATCTTAAAGTCTCTTGTGTGCCAGGTAGGATCTTGGTAGGTGAGAATGAATAGAGGGTTAAAGGCCTTCTGATAAAGCAAACAGTTGAGTAAAAAATAGAGTAGAAACCCAAGATGTATTCTTAGTAATGAATTAATCATGCTGATTGGTTGTAAAAAGTTGAAGATATGGATGAAAATGTGGGTTGGACCACTGCGGAATTTTTAGTACACAATTGACAGATACCTTTGAAATTAATTTAATTGAGTGGCATGACTGTTCGTTAGAACAGACAACCCCTCAGTAGTATTCAAACACGACTATCACCTCTAAATTATTACCTGACCTTTGGGATAACACATTTCAGTGACAGCAGCTCAAGATTTCATCTTTTATTTTCCTTCAGCCTAACTCGTATTTATTAAGCATTCACCATCTACACTGTATTGTGGCTTCAGGCACTGCAGGAAGAAACGGCCCCATGCCAGAAAGACCAAAAGGTACAGCTACAGGGGCCGAGGATGAACCTGGGAAGCTCTAGGTTTCATCTTATTGTAAAATTTCTCAGTCAAATGCCAACTTAACAACCTATTCCCACTTTACATTAAAGGTTCTACCTATCTAAGTTTCTTTTTCTCTGAGAATCCAATGTTCTTCAGTTACCTTTATGGCCTTCTCTTGCCCTACAGTGTAGTGGTTGCTGTAATGGTGTAAGTAAAAGACGAAAAAACAAACCCAAACAAAGCAAAAGTAGGCTGTAGATGTAAAGGAAAGGATGGTGTTAAATAATTTAAAAGGCAGATTCAACTGGTCTTGGACACCAATGGGAAATATTGGAAAGTGGGCAGGAAACAATCCAGTGTTCTTTCAAGGTTTCTAACTTAGATGAGCATGGTAGAATCATCCATTCTAAATAAGAGTTAATGTGTGGGCTTCCCTGGTGGCGCAGTGGTTGAGAGTCCCCCTGCCGATGCAGGGGACACGGGTTCGTGCCCCAGACCGGGAAGATCCCACATGCCGCGGAGCGGCTGGGCCCGTGAGCCATGGCCGCTGAGCCTGCGCGTCCGAAGCCTGCGCGTCCGAAGCCTGTGCTCCGCAACGGGAGAGGCCACAACAGTGAGAGGTCCACGGATTTAATGTGGAAGCAACTTTGGAGTGGGAAGAAAAATACTGAGTTTTAGTTGAGGTCACAGTGACCTTGAGATATTTATGGAGCACCGTGGTATCTAAGAGACAGAAATATAAAGACATAAATTGAGACATATAAATTGGGATGCTTTAGGTGAAACCTGAAATTATTGGCTTGGATCCAATCAACCAAGGAGAGTCTAACAATGAGACGGTCGAGATACAAATCCTGAGGAATATGAAAAATTGACAGCATTGCTACAAAAAGAGGTGACTGAGAAGATTAAGAAGTGCATAAAGATGTAGGGAAAAAATAGAAAAGAGAAAGCCAGGGGAGGAGAGGAGTTTCAAGAAAGAAGGAAAAGCAAACACTGCTGGATGCTTTGAAGCCTCCATCAGTAACGAATAAAAAGGATTTGTTGGGTTTTAGTAGTTCCAGGTTTGTCAGTGGCTTCTGCAAGAGAAGCTGCAGAGGAGCAGTGAAATGATGTTACCTTAGGTCCAGAAGAAAGGTGCAGGTAATAAGTTGTAACTTCAAGTAGACACGATTCTTTCAAGAATTTTAGTTAGGAGAGGAGTTAAGGAGAGAACAGGAATAGTTCTAGCCGGGCATAGGATTCAGTTTACAGGAGAATAAATTGGAAGTAAAAATGCCTTTGTCTCTTTTTTTCCTTTAGTCTCTTGTTTGTAAAGTGCTTTTTTCTGTGCTTATGAAGAAATTTCTGAAGTAAAGATTTCTGTAAAAATTTACGTGAGACTCAACAATCATCATTTCAATGAATGTGAATTAATATAAAATATCTTCTCACTGATTTCCATATAACTGAATTTACTGGAATCCTAAAATTACATTTACCTGTAATTAGCATATTTTGAATTTATTTATTAATATGAAGTTTCTGTTCAGAGTATTGTTTAATTAAATATCAAGAAACAATAACAATAAACACAACTATAATTTTCTGAGCATTTACAATATGTCAGGCACTTTTCTAAGTGCATGTATTTTATTTATCTTTACCTCTCCTCCCAAGAATCCGTGAGGTAGGGCCTGTTTTTTGTCTCCATTTCACAGAAGTACACAGGGAGGCTCCCTTCCCAACTTAGGAAGTAGCAGTTCTGGGTTCCAGCTCTGTGCCCATGCTTCTAACCATCACACCATCTTGCCTCTTGATCATAAATTGTACTATCATTACACCTAAAGAGACATGTCAGGTGATAGAGTTTTGTTCTCTAGAGACTTCTGTCTTCACCAACTTTCAGGAGCTTATTTCTCCCTCTTGAATTCAGCCTGAACAATAAAAAAAGGGTAGCTAAGTCATTTGTGTAACTATACCAAAATTCAGACAAATTCAAACTTGGATATGTTTATCCCTCTGTTTAAGAAGTTTCCTTAGCTACTCCAGCTCACTCTCCAGCTGGGAACTGAAGAGGGATCCTGGCATCAAGAGGTCATGGCCATCAGACCTTTGGGTAGGGTATGTAACTGGGAGATTTTAAAATGGGTTCTGATTGTCAAAATTAGAACTGAGGTCCAGGGGAAAAGCAAAATTTATTTCCCATGAAAACCATTCAAGACATTTATACAAAATACAAAAAATACTGTAAAGAAAAAAACTATTCACACTTGGGATCCAAATGTTAATAATGTTTCAATAATAAGAATAAAACACAGGGGAAGCGACTTCTCTCTCAGCTCATATTAAATGGATGGGTCACAGTTTGCAGCATGATTGCACACATATTTTTTTAAATTTCCTTATTATGAGCTACACAGTTAGCAACACAAAATAATATAACTTTTAAAAATAAGTGAAAAAATATGAAGCCAAAATTCTCCAATGGAACTGAAAGAATATATAGAAAAACTGATGTATGGACATCATGATAGGAGAGGGGTTCAATGATTTTCTAAGCTCTTCATAATTCTAAATGTATAACATGTAAGAAATACAGGTATTCCTATCATCATCCACATATATGCTACTTCAAGTAATTCATAAACATGACATCAAATTAGCCTTGAACAAGTTCTAATCTAAATACACATTAGTCTACGGCCATACCACCCTGAAGGCGCCCGATCTCATCTAAAAACACATTAGCTCTTTCATACTGAGCACGTAGAAATTAGTAAATGAAGAAAAACATTTAATATTTTAATTCAAAGAACAATATATCTGCTAGGCATGCCTTTTCACTAAAACCTTTGGAGACAAAGCTAAATTTACTAATTGGGAAAAGGAAAATAACACTTGTTATAAGCCTTTAGGTACCTTAATGTGCACTAAAAGTTTTACATACTCTGCCTCAGTATTCCTCACTACATTTCTCTCTCTGGAAGTTTCTAATTGCTCCCAATTTGAAAAGAGTTAAATAACTAGTCCAAGTTCACTGAGTTATCAAGTAGCAGAGCTGAGACTGGAACCCACTTCTGTCTGATTCCAAAATTTCTTCCACTTCAAATACTCCCTCTGTGAATAATAAGAACCATGGTCTCTCAAAATCTGGATAAAATGGAAAGGTAGAAATTAAATAATAGATATTAAATAGCAAAAAGTTGAACTCAGATTTAAAATAAGTGGATAGTAATAGATTTCAGTAATGTTCTTTTTTTTGGTGGTACGCGGGCCTCTCACTGTTGTGGCCTCTCCCGTTGCGGAGCACAGGCTTTGGACGCGCAGGCTTAGCGGCCATGGCTCACGGACCCAGCCGCTCCGCGGCATGTGGGATCTGCCCGGAACGGGACACGAACCAGTGTCCCCTGCATCGGCAGGCGGACTCTCAACCACTGCGCCACCAGGGAAGCCCGTAATGTTCTTATTTTACATTAAAAAGTGAAACAAGCCACAGAATAAAAACGAATTTGTTTGCAGAAATATCATTTACCCAATGATAGCCCATGCTAACCACAGCATAATTATTAAGAGCTACTAATTTCCTTATTAGTGATTCCAAGACCATATTAACTTCAGAGTTTGATTTATACTAGAAAAAAAATGAAATATATGCCATACCTAATGGCACAGATTCCATTGATTATTACGCTAGTGGAATTTCTGGGTAAAATTATTGAAAGAATAATTCTATTTCTGTCAATATATATTTAATGTAAGGTGGACAAAATTACATGCTCAGTGAAAATTGTGTATAAATTAAGATTGTATAATTCAAGCGGCAAAATCCCAACTTAAGCTAGTTTAGACTAAAAATGAAACGTGTCAGCTCACATAATGCAAAAGATCAGAAACAGTTTCAGGCAGAATGGATCCAGGGGCTCAAAAAATACCACGCAGAACTTCATTTTTAAGCCTCTCTCTGTTCTGTTCTGCTCTTCTTGATCTTCAGACTCCCCTTGAAGGCTCTCTCAGCTCTCCTTATAGAAACAATGGTTCCCACAGATACAGACTTCACGACCTCATCTCATATTATTATGGTGAAAAGTGATGGTCTCTAGTAGTTTCCACAGAGAAAAGACAAAAGCCCCAAATTGTTGTACATTTCATTAGCTCTGGTTGGACTTCCTCACTCCCTATGAGCAGGGGAATGAAATATAAGTATTGACATAAGCCTCCAGGGTTGCTACTCTATAACTGGGAGTAGACATCCCACTCAGAACACTTGGACTCAGAATGGGGGAGGGCTAATATCTCAAATGAGAGCTCAGGATACAATTAAAATGGGAAAACGGTGTTTGGTGTCCTCCAAATTACAAATGTCCAGTGCAAACTGAAAGATTTCTGGGCAAGACAATAACATGAACACAGAACACAGGTAATCTCATAGACTGAAATAATACCCAATAACAACAATAAAATTAATAATTATACTGGGTAATAGGTATTGATTGACTACTAAGTCAAAAGCTGAGTGCTTTACATATTTGCTTGATTGAAACCTCACAACTACCTACGAGGTAGGTGTTATTAGTATACCTATATTTTACAGATGTGGACATTGAGGTCCAGATATTTAAGTAATTTTTCCAATATAAAAAAAAGGATAGGGACTTCCCTGGTGGCGCAGTTGTTAAGAATCTGCCTGTCAATGCAGGGGACACGGGTTAGAGCCCTGGTCCGGGAAGATCTCACATGCTGCGGAGCAGCTAAGCCCATGAACCACAACTACTGAGCCTGCACTCTGGAGCCCATGTGCCACAACTACTGAGCCCAAGTGCCACAAGTACTGAAACCCACACACCTAGGGCCCATGCTCGGCAACAAGAAAAGCCACTGCAATGAGAAGCCCGTGTACCACAAGGAGGAGTGGCCCCCGTTCATCCCAACTAGAAAAAGCCCACGTGCAGCAACGAAGACCCAACACAGCCAAAAATAAATAAATACATACATACATACATAAATAAATTTATTTTTTTTAAATAAAAAATAAAAGGTTGAAAGCCTCCATCATCTCTGTCAACTATGGGAGGGAGCCAACTAGAGGACAGAAAATTTGAAGGAATATTGCTAGATATAACACTGATAAGGCTAGATTCATTCAAGAAGTATTCATTGAGCGTTTGCTACAAGTAGATACTGGGTTGAGCACTAGAGGCACTGAGGTGAGTGATGAATGGAAGAAAACCCAACTTGTGACTCCAGCTGCAATCAGTGTGCCCAATCTAGACTTCTCTTAGTGCCTCAAACCCACCAAACTTCCCTTGCCTCATGGCCTTTGTACATGCTGTTCTTTCTACTTTCTCTCCATCCATAAGTGTCCTCTCTTCACGTATCTCCTCATCCTTAACATGCATGGTCCATCACTGTATCATCTAATACCTAAACTCATTGTGCCTCTGTCAATTTGTAGATTAGTTCCCCCATAAATGGAAGGTTGATAATCTCAGATGGGCTCTCAATGCTACCTAGGGTTGTACTAAATCTCTCTAGTACTCAGTTTCTTGCTTTCTTCAATTGTAATTTCAAACCTTAGCAGTCTCCTCAAGTCTTTGACACTACCACCTTCTCTTACCGTCTCTCAGCAACCTACCTCATCCCCTTCTTCATGAAAAAATAAAACTATTAGACAGGAACTTCCTCATGTATATTCCTAACCCTAACCCTAGCCCCATCTGATGTGGTGGGTTCTCAGAATCTTATTTTTCTCATAAAACTTCCCCCTGAATCCAATTGAAAAAACTCAAATTGGACAACTGGATCATGCTCCTGAGAAATTAGAATTGAAACTAAAGAATTAAAAATTCAGTTACATGCTTCCTTTTGAATGGAGGAGATGTAGAAATGTGAGTAATGTGCTGTGACCATCTTCCACCCTAAGTATAGAAGCCAGTATGCAAGATAGAGAGGAAGGCAGAGAAAATTTAGAAACAGAGATGAGAAATAAAAATAAGTAAAAATAAGTCCCTTCTTGGTTTCAGGCCCTTTCTAAGTTTCAGCTATATGCCTTCATTTCCTTGGAGACATCCCTGTAATCGTATAACTAGGTTAGTTATGCTAGTTTTGGATGGTTTCTGTCACTTCTACTAAAAATCATAAATATAAAGCATTTACTTTGCAATTGTTTCTGAAACTTTGTTTTTCCTCCCCATCTCCACTGCCAGATTCTGGTCCAAGCCATCATCATCTTTCAACTGGACAATAGCAAAGGCCTTCTAACTGGTCTCCCTACATGCCCTCTTGCTCCATCCAAACAATCCTCTAGTTGGATTAGATCATTTGACTCTACTACTTTAAATCTTTTAATGGCTTCCCTTTGTTAAAAAAGCCGAAGCTTAACATAGACTGCAGAGACCCATATTACTTAGTTCCTAACTGTATGGACAGCCTCGTGCTGTAATAGTCTTCCCATTGTTCATTGCCCTTCAGCAGACCCTAGAACTCACCAAGTGCACTCTGCTTGAAGACTTTATCATTCTTCTCCCTCTTCCTGACATATCTTTTCACTCTTTCAACTGGTTAGGTCTACTCATCCTTCAGATTTTGCATTAAATGACGTTTAAAATTAAGTGTTTATTTTTTTAAGAGCTGCCTCCCTCTAATTAGACTGCAAGACTAATAGGCTACTGGCCATGTTTTCATCATCGTTGTATTCACGGTATCTGGCACATGGTAAATAATCAATAAATGTTTGTTAAGTGAAGGTGTGAGTCAAGTATAGGTGGATATACTACCTACATATCTAGGAATCCCAAAAGGAGGCAATACTGAAGAAACAATAAAATGAATGAAAAACTAGAAGAAAACTTTACAGAGACGAAGTAACTTAACAGACAGAAAAGTTGCCTAAAAATATAAAACATAGAGACTAATAGTTTGATATTTCATCCAGGCAGAGAGAAGAAAAAAACAACTTACCTTCCAGTGAAGAAAAATATGACTTGTCTCAGTAGTATTGTCTCTAAAAGCCAAGAGACAATGAATTAACACCTCTAAATACCTAAGATACAATAATCTCCAAATGACTATCTAATGAACAATGTGCTGTAGTGGTTATGATTGTAGGCTATGAAACAAAATTGCCCAGGTTCAAATTTTGACTCCTTCAGCAAGTTATTTAAGCTTTCTGTCCTTCAGTTATACCATCTTCAGAATGGAGATAATGATAAGAGCTTTCTCACAGAGGAATTAAATGAGTCATTATATGGCTAGTGCTTGCAACAGCTCTACCTAGATATAGATATTATCTAAACTGAAAATTTTGTCACCCAAGAATTCTGGGTCCAGCCAAGTTGCTCTTCAGCTGTAAAGGACATCTTCATGTGCAAAGTTCCTCAGCAAGTATACAACTTACTTATCCCTCCTGGAAAACTAAAACATTAATCAAAGTGAAGAATGCAAAAAAAGGGAAGTCAAGGCTTAAAAAAAAGTAAGTCATCATTGAAACTATCATCAAAGACAATGTGTAAGTAGTTATTTTATGATTATAGCTTAATGAAAATGTTATAATTTACTCTTATAATAAAAAAATATAATATAAAAATTTCAATAAACAAAACTTAGGATGAGAAAAAAGTATATTTCCAATCTTATTAGGATAAAATAAGAATAAAATAATAAAAATAAATAATATTCACTCTTCAGCTAAATAATTAACATAAAATAGGCATTTTCATTTAAAGATAATGACATTTTCATTTAAAGATAATAAAAATGAGTTATTTACCCTCTAAGTCACTTGAGGAAAAAGCTGAGGTTAAAAACAAACAGAAAAAAGAAAAACAAGAAAGAGAAGAATAAAGCAAGATATCACAAATATTATAAAACATAAAACAAGATAAGCGAGATAGGAAAAATCTTGTCAGTTATGATAATAAACATAAATGCATGAGTCTCACCTATTAAAATACAGAGTCTATGTATGTGTCAATGAGAATAATTAACAATAATACCACTATGGTGTGCTGTTTGAAATACAGAAGTATACACACCTGAAGAAAAACAACACAGGAAGTTTAAAAATCAATGAATTATCACGGATACATCAGAAAAACAAGAAGAAAAATAAAGTGGGAGTTGAAATATTTGGATTAGACAAAGCAGAATCCAAGAGAATATTATTTAAGGGTACAGTAGGAAATATTTTATATAGAATATATAAAAATGTATAATTTATTGTGAAAAATGTCATGTACTCTACACTTTTAATATGCTGAAAATGTCATAAATACACAAAGAATACAAATAAATGAATTTCATAAAAAATATCAACATAATTCTTTGTCATAAAGTATGTGAAAAATTATTGATCTGAGTTTAATAATATCAGTATAAAATTAATTATCATGTTAATAATGTTAATTAAATACATGTACATATGTACAACATTATAACCATGGAAAATGAGCTTTCTCAAATTCTATGAAACATTTACAAAAATTACAGTGACTTCTTTTAAACTTTGGAGAAATAAATGATCCACAAGCAAAATAAACTCTTCCAATACAAGTGAAAACAGGAGAGCTTTCTAATTCATTATTATAAACTAACATCAAATCCTAACAAAGATTAAAAAGAAAAAACTATAAATTCATTTTACTTATGAATATGAACACACAAATCATAAAAAAAACTAACAAGTCAACTTAGCAGTTTACACCATAACAACCAACTCAGCCTTTTCTGAAAACACAAGGACGATTTCATATTAAAAAAATCAATTCATATAATATATAATATAAATAATTCAGTAAAAACCCTACACAATAAAATGTCAACAATTTATTCAGTAAAACTCAATAAACATTATTGGCTTTAAACATTTTCTTCAAAACAATAGTTAACAGGACCCTTAAGGTAAAATGCTAGAGGAATTGCCATGAAAGTCAGGAAGGAAACAAGGACATCTGCTACTATCCCAACAATTAACATTATTTTGGAAGTTTGGGGCAATGCAGAAAAATAAATAAATAAATAAAGAGAAATGAGAAATAAAATGTCCAAAAAAATCAGATACAAATTATTAATATTTGTAACTAGTATAATTGTCTAAAACTGCAAGATAATTAAATGTATGAAAGCAATTAGAACTAACGATAAATTTCAGTAAAATAATCATATGTTAAATATATAACAAATAATGTTTTAGACAATATTGTCAAAACAATGGCCACAACAAAATATTTTGAACAAATTTAACAAGCCCAAAGCAGTATTTATATGAAGAAAATGTTAACCTTACAAAAGGGACTTTAAAAAAATATTGTGTTCTTGGGTGAAGAAAACAACAACAATAAAAGTAATTAACTTTTTTTTTTTGAGTACTTCCTACAAGCCAGACGCTCCTAAACACTTATAAGTATTACCTCATTTAATCCTCATAAAAATCCCTTGAGGCAGTTCAATAATTATTTCCATTTTAAAAATGAGTAAACACTTTTTTTCAAGTGCAAAAAAGAAAACATGCACCAGAATAGATATTTTGAAGCATAAAACTCAAAACTTACTAACTTTGAAAGAATTCAAATTATAAAACCAAGTATATTCTGAGACCAAAACAGAATTGAACTACAAATAAATAACAGAAAGCTATCTGGAAGATCCCCAGACATTTCAAAATGAAACAGCATACTTCTAAATAACTCATAGATCAAAGCAGGAGTCACAAGAAAACATTAGAAGATATTTTGGGACTTCCCTGGTGGTCCAGTGGTTAAGACTTTTCCTTCCAATGCAGTGGGTGTGGGTTCAATACCTGGCCAGGCAGCTAAGATCCCACATGCGTTGGGGCAAAAAACCAAAACATAAAACAGAAGTGATATTGTAACAAATTCAATGAAGACTTTAAAAATGATCCACATCAAAAACAAACCTAAGAAAATAAATTAGAAGATATTTTGAATTGAATGAAAATGAAAACACTATCAAAATGTGCTAAACCAGTGCTTAGAGGAAAGTACATAGCATTAAATGCTTATGTTAAAAAATAAGAAAGTTCTCAAATAAAAAATTTAAGTTTCCACCTTAAGAAACTAGAAATTGTAGAGCAAGTTAAACCCAAAGCAAGCAGACAGAAAGAATAATAAAGAACAGAAATCAGTAAAATTGAAAAAAGAAAAGAGAAAATCAGTAAATCCAAAAGGTAGTTTTACGAAAGCACCAATAAAATTGATACACTTCAAGCCAGAATGATCAATAAATAAAGAGGGAAGAAACAAACTACCTACAACAGAAATGAAAGAGGAGACATTACTACAGATCCTAGAGAAGTTAAAAAGAGAGTAAGGGAATATTATGAGCAACTTTGTTCCCACAAATTCAACAATTTAGATGAAATGGGTCAGTTTCTTGAAAGAAACAAACTACCAAAAGTCTTTGAAGAAGAAATAAATAAGCTAAATATTCCTATCTCTAACTTTAAAAATTGAATTTGTAGTTTAAAATCTTCCCAAAAGAAAACTCCAAACCCAGATGGCTTCACTGCTGAGTTCTTACTGAACACTTATGGAAGAAATAATAATAATTTTACACAAATTCTTCCAGAAAATAGAGGAGCAGGAAATACTTCCCAACTCATTTTCTGAGGTCAGATTATCCTGATACAAAAACCATAAAAATACTTAAACTAGAAATAAGAAAAATACATATCAATATTTCTCGTGAATATAATTGTGAAAATCCTCAACAAAAACTGGCAAATTGAATCCAGAAAAGTAGAACACTTCATGACCAGATAAGGCTTATCTCCAAATGCAAGGCTGATTCAACATTTGAAAATCAATCAGTATAACTCACCATATCAATAGATTAAAGAAGAAAAATTTATTATCATCTCAATAAATACCGAAAGAAAAAAAAAACAAAACAGCCAACATAGAGAAAGCCCATCAACCTATCTCTCCCACTGACTGCAACTAAAAGTTTTACACAGAATACAAAAAGGAGATACCTGAAGATTCTGAAAAGTAAACCATTTACATGATATTTTGGATAAATCAAAGGTATAGGGACACAAAAATATGAGAGTTTGAGAGATCGGAGTTTGGTTTTCAGAGGCTGGAAGTGGAAGAAGGGGCTGACTATAAGGGAGCACGAAAGAATTTTTGAGTGTGAAAGAACCATTCTACATCTTGATTGCAGCAATGATTATGTAACTTTGGTCAAAGCGTGTGAAATTATTCACTAAAAAGGGTAACTTTTACTTTGTATCAACGACACCCCAATAAACCTGACTTTTTAAAAATTTAATAAAAGATTTAGTATATGAAATCAAGGTATAGACTTTCTGGAAAGTAGAACAAAAATACTAAGATGAAAAATAGGCTGTAAAGTATTTTTTAAATTGGATCACTGGTCTAGGAGATTTTATGTTCAGCTTAAAAGTTTCCAAAGAAAACAGAGAAGATGAAGGAAATGAAATTATCAGATAATACCCACCCCAAATCCCTAAATTGAATGTATACAAAATGCCCAAATGACACCAAAAGGAACAAGGTAGTTAGAGTGATAGAGAAATTAGATGATAGATAGATAGATAGATAGAGCAAGCAAGCACACCATGGTGAAATTTTAGCAACTTGAGGTTAAAAACAAGTTTCTAAAAACTTTCAGAGGGTAAAGATAACATACCACATACAAAAGGCTGGGAATCAAAATGTCACTGAATTTCTTAAGAGCAACACTAAAAGATGGATGACAATAGAGAAATGGCTTCAAAGTGCAGATATAGCATCATATGCCCAGTTTAATTACCAAGAATAAACGTGAAGCATAGGAATCTGTGTGGTTGTGATGTAAGAAAGTTAAACTCTCATCTTCCAGAGAAGAAAGTCAGTGGATAATATGAAAATTTGAACAAACAGCAGTATAAGCCGCATATTGGGGTATAGTATTGAAAGCACTTGTTGACGTTTTCAGACTAAGTGCAATTTTACTTCATAAAAATTAACTTTAAAAAGCCATAAGATTTTCAGTTGAAAGATTTGAATTTTTAAAAAATAATTACAATAACTACCTGAGTGAAAAACCACAAAGGGAATACCTATGCATGCATTGATATAAGTTTTTAAAATTCTGTATATCAAAAATTACCAAAATTAAATTTAAAGGTAAATGGCAAACTAGAACATTTTTCATAGTAGATAGACAATAGGTATTTGTCAACTTCAATATTGAAATTTCCTGTGCATTTTGGGCAAAGTTCTTGATCTGTGTAGTATTGAAGGGATAACAGGGGATAAAGGGGGCAATTTCTTAACAGAACTAAAAGAATCCCACCTTTTCTAGCTGCAAAACTGAGATAATCAAAACAAAGTCCAATTTTTCCATCAGAGCCTTAGCAGTATCCAGGAGATAAGGAAAGTGCTGGATGCTGATAAGTAGGATCGGAAATGGGAAGACCCAGAAGCTTAGGAGCTACAGACCCTCTCAAAACACCTTAGCAACTGAAGGAAATCCTCCTTCCTTTTCTAATAAAGATGCTTTCTCTTTTACTTAAAGGCAGGCCTCATCTTTTACCTGAGATTCTGACCTTGCCCAGGGTGTCCAGTTCTCCTCCTGCCCTAACCCTCCATTCCTCAGAAGAAGTCAAATGCAGAAGAAGGAGTTATAGATTTACAATTAGTAAAATAATTGCCAAGCTTTGGGAAAAATATGGGACCATATTTATGAGAATAAATATTGATGGTATTCAATTAAGGAGGAAGAAAATATCATTTTAGATCAGGCTGAATTTATGGTTATGGTTGAACTTATCAGAGATTCTGAATTTAATGCTCTCACTTAGGTATCTGGGGGTGAGTAATGAACACCTAGACTCAAGGCTGGGCTGTACTAGACAAGGTGAAATTTCTTGGTACGAGAAAAAGGAAGGAATTCTAGGACAGAGAAAACAGGAACGCAGGAATGCACTTATTATATGTTACCACTCACCAACCTCTAACCAAGGAGTCACACCTCTGTCACTAAGAAGCTAAATCATTAATTCAGGGAGTCATGATGGGCTTTTTTTTTTTTTTTTTGCGGTACGTGGGCCTCTCACTGTTGTGGCCTCTCCCGTTGGGGAGCACAGGCTCTGGACGCGCAGGCTCAGCGGCCATGGCTCACGGGCCCAGCCGCTCCGCGGCATGTGGGATCTTCCCGGACCGGGGCACGAACCCGTGTCCCCTGCATCGGCAGGTGGACTCTCAAACACTGTGCCACCAGGGAAGCCCGGGCTTTTTTTTTTTTTAATGAAAGAGACTAAATAGCAAATATCTGAACATAAGGCATGTAGTAAAGACACTTATTTTATGAAATTTCATTCCAACTATACAGTGTGTATATATATTTATATACACGTGCATTTATTATATGAACATGCAAATATGTGTATATTTATATACATATGTATATATACATACATTTATATGTATATGTGTATATATATGAACATGCATTTATGCATATTTGTTATGATTTGTTTATGTTTAAAATTTCAATATTTCTTACTGAGTGTCATGGTCAAAAATATTCGAGACCAATGTTCTAGCTGGTTAGAGATGACCTGGTACACACAGGCTAGCAGCAGCAATAAGGGATTCTTCTGAAAGCTCAGCTTCACACTGGAGAGTCCTAAAAGACAATGGAGAAGGAAAGAAGTTTCAGTAGAGACATCTTGTTGTCCCTTTAGCCTGGGGGAAAGATTACTTGAAGGAAGGAACTTTAGCAATTCATAATTAGTGACATGAGGAGGACAAAGTGGCCAGGACTGGGTAACAACAAAAAAAGTGAGTCCCAGTGTTGGCTGGAATGAGTGATCCCAATCAACAAAAAGGAAAGAGGTCTGCTAGCGAGGGAAGAAAGGCAGAGTACATGGGAAGGGAAGAATATGAATGACCCTTCCGCACGTGACCAGCAAATTCAGCGGTAAAAACTAGTGAGAGAACCAGGCAGGTAGAACCACTAAAAGCACTGAAGGTTTGGGTCACTCTCTAACAAATCACCCCAACCACTCAAGGTACTGGCTTTCTGGAAATTGCCCAACATTTATCTCACTATCATACACTGCTAGCAGAAAAGCAAATGGATACACTCCCGGAAAGAAAATTGGAAACTTGTATGCAAAATCATAAATTATGCAAACCATTGCTTTGATAATTCTACTTCTACCAACCTCAAAGAAAAACAATCAAAGCTATTCACAGGATACAATAAGAAAAAAAGAAAACCAGCCCTGATTACAGATAACTGTTGATACCAACTAGGTTGTGAGTTTCCTCTGCTGTGAATTTCACAGAAGATCAGCATCTGATGAGGACTCTCCATGACAAGACCACTTTATAATCATGTGATGGAAATAAAAATAAAGACACTGTGCAACCCCCAAAATAACCGAGCTTCCCCCTGACGCAGGTAACATGAGTAGCCATCATTTATTCCTCAAAAACAATTCTATTTGTGCCTTGTTCATCCCTCCTCTGCCATAAAGGTTATTAAGATACCAATGATGGAATTACCTTCTCTTCCTTTTGGCACCCAATCCAAATATATCCCTGTTCATGCAATTTCTTGCTGATAGCTAGAGAAATGATGATAGATAGATAGGTGACAGATAGGTACATACATAGATACATAGATAGATTTTTTAAAAACCCAATGTTTTAAGAACCTAATTTCTTTGAATTGTCCTCAAAATCATCTAATGCAAGCCCAATTCTTATAATAAGCCTCCCCTAATTTCTTTCTGAGATGCCCCATGGTTCCCTATACAGTGTGTTACATGCTAGTACCATTCAAGATGCAGAAAAGAGAAGTTAATTCATTGAAATGGATGCCTTGGGGTGTTAAGGCTTAATTCTCTCACAGAACCTTGTTGAAAAGGGCTGCAGGGCTTTCCATGTATCATCTTATTTAGCCTAACAACAATCCTAGAAAAGAAGAACAATTATTATCATTCCTGTCTTACAGACAGAGAAAGAAACTGAGGCACAGACTGGCCAGGTAGACTAAGATCTAAGGATCTGAACCCAGGTAGAGATGTTTCATCACAGAAGTTATCTGGCTTCCACCAAAATGCTATTACAAGTTACTTAGTTATCTAGGGTCAAAACCTGGTATCATACTTATATGGTCACTAGCCTGACCTTCCACAGCCAGCCAGAGCTCCACCGAAGGCCAATCATCTCTTACCTCCAAACTCCTCTTTCCCTTCCCATTGCCACTCCACTAGTTCAAGTCCTCAATATCATCCTTGAACTACTGCAAAAATGTCTTAACTGCAGTACTTACCTCTGGTCACCTCCTCCTATAATCAAACATAAACTCTCAAAGAACAATGTTCCTAAATATTGGGCTGGCAAAAAGTTCATTCGGGTTTCTCCATAACATCTTACAAAAAAAACCAAACAAAATTTTTGGCCAACCCATATATCCCTGTTCATACAATTTCCTGCTGATAAGTAGAGAAATGATCGATAGATAGATAGATAGATATTTTAAGAAACTAAACTCTAGAATTTGTCATTTATATTCTTCTAAGAGTTGGCAACTGTGGTCCACTTTTCCAAACTTATTTTCCATGACCTCCCTCTGTTTCAGATAAATTAAACCACTCTTCATTTCCTGAACAAGTCCTGAATTTTCCCATCCTTATGCCTTTGCTCCACTGTTTCTGTTCAGCCTACATATCCAGGTTTCAAAATCTTATCCATGCTTTATCCAACTTAATGTCATACAGTCTTCAAGGCAACATAGTTTAGTAAAAAGACAAACAATGAACATGGAATTATAGGTTTTCCAAACACTTTTTCTTTGGCCTCCATTACACCCATGTTCTCACAGCAAAGAAATGAATTTCATCATCCTTTATGCGTCTATGTTACTTTGCCTATGTTTATTTACAGGAATTACCACATTCTGCCTTATGCCTTAGCTATTTTTTTCTACTTCATTTTTCTACTAGATTATAAAGTTCTTGAAAAGGCAAAACATTCATCTTTGATTCATGCCGTGAAGTATAAAATAAATTATCAATTCATGAATTGGATATTACGAATATTAACATTGTCAAATGCAACACTGTTCTGTGGTCCTGCCTCTCCTAAAAGTCTATGTTTTCTTGCTTAGATTTCAGAGATTCGGTAGGAGTCTGCCTAAGTTTTTTAATACTCTGAGATAGCATTTGGGAATAGGGACTCACCCAAAAAAGAATCTAAATTTTTTTCCTTTCTCCAGGAGCAATCATTTGAAGTTATTCAGAGCTTTGCCTGTATTCAAGAGATACTACTTCCCTTCTCCTTCTTCACTTGGACACCAGGTTTTATGAGTTGGGTCCACCATCACCCAATATACAGCACTCCTGAGGCTTAGCTAACACGATGTCCTGCCCATATGTATGTGCCTTTGTTTCTGACACCAATTCCTGGTCTAAAGGATTCTAGTCCATGAAGCAGAACTTGTTTCATTCTACCCAGCTATTACAAGCCATAGAGAAGTCACACAGAGAGAACTCCTGGTGGCCACTTTATTCAGCTGGGCACAGGGAAGGACAGGGCTAGTGCCAGGGGGTTGAGAAGGTGGTATGTAAATTGGTAGACTTGATAGACTCCATTCCAGTTCAAAAAACTTTTAAAATAATTATTTAATTCTCCAAGAAGCTCACTTCCCTAGAAGGAGTTCATTTAGCAGTGGGAGAAATTAACTTATTTCTCAAATTTCTAGGTAAGTTATAGTTTGAATTTATTACTTAAGCTCCTACATTTTGGGGCTTTTTAAAATAAGAAATGCACTAAAAAATAAAATTTAAAAATGTGGGCAATAGGAAGATGTTTCCAAAGAGGATAACATTAAATACTAAGTATATAATGTTCCCATCAGTGTTCCTTCTCTGCCCCTCATTGTTTCTAGAAAAGCAAGAAGTCAAGAGCTTTGTCAGAAAAGCAAGAGGGTTTGGTTGAAATTAGCCATATAACTGGACACCACGTAGGGCTGACCTGCCTAACGTATAATCGGAATTACCTTGTGTTCTACCAACTCTCTGGGGTCCCAGAAAAGGGACCTATGAAGGAAATTCAGAAAAGAGCAACAAAATTAAGGAGTTGAGAGGCTGATTTATGAGGCACATTATGAGACCTAAGTGTCATGTGGCTTGGCTGAACAATGACTGAAAGGGGACACGGTGAATGTCCGTGAGCTTACAGAGAATGTGATCACCGAGGAAAGGAGAGAGATGGAGTTGTCCTGGGGTTGATAACACCATAGTCACTGCTTTCTATTGGTTTCATTTTTAATATGGGATTCTGTGCTTTCTATTTCTCTTTCCTGCTACAGAAGCCACTGCCGATATATTTTAAATCTTTTATAATAATGAAAAAGATAAAACAACAACAATGGAAACCCTTGTAAAAGTTTACCTTTATAAAATGTAGGAAGTTCTCTAAATGTATTCTCTAAAGGTAGGAGCATTGACTGATAAGTCATAAGAATATAAATCCATTAACAGTCCATCTGAGATAGAGAGGGAGAAATGAGTCTCTGGTACCACATCTAGGGTAAAGGAAAGGGTAGAGAGAAAGAAGGGAAAGGGGGGGAAAAGTGAATCCACCACAGTACTTGCACCTTCTAACCCAGTGGAGTCACCATCTTCGTTGGTCGCCAAGACCCATAACTCATGAAAAGTCTCTATTACGGGGGCCCCTAACTTCCCCAGAGACCTCAACTGACACATGGTTTATTTCACACAGGAGATCACCAGCCTGTGTGCTATCCTTTAGACTCTGAGTGTGCGGAAAGACTAAGAGAAGGTGCATGTCAGGGGCAGATGGGTGATGGCTGGTAGGACCAACTTAGCCTCTACTGCCGCAGAGGAACAAACAGCCTCCAGTTCTTTCTTACCTCATTGTATGCAAAGCGGTGACAAATGACAAAACTTCAAGTGAGGTTGGCAGTATCTCAAAAGGTCTAAAAACAACTGATCCATCCTTGAAATAGGTGTTGGGGGTATTATGGAGAATATGACCTGCTCCCTGCCCTCAAGGGCTCCCAGGCAGGAGAGGGAGGCAGACACAGAAATAAGCTCATCATTACTCGTCAGTGAGTTAAGAGATAAAAGAGAAAAGCAAGGAACGCTGGGCCTTCAGAGAGAGTGAAATCTATCCCAGCGGAGAGGATTCAAGAGACCGTGTCCTGGAGGTGGCAAAGCAGGACCTGACATGATTGTCATCAGATGTCTTCATTTTCAATTTCCAATTGTTTTAATGTGGAGGTCCTTATCCTTTATAGCAGATGACAGAGTGGACATTCCTTCTGGGGTGACAAGGTCATAATGTAAGAGGTTTGGAGAACTTAAGGATGACACTTCCCTTAAACATTAGAAGCTGGTCCGTGGTGGGACAGACTGAGAAGCTGACACACAGAGAAGCAATAAAGATAGATAGAGGGATGGAGTCTTCATGGCTCCGAGGCCCTGATCTCAGTTGCCTCTGAGTCCTAGTGGCACCATTCCCACACCATTATCATGTGAAATACCACAGCCTCTGTCCGATAAAGTCGTCTTTCTGGAACTAGCTCCAGTTTGGTTTTTATCACTTTCAGCAATCAAGAGACCTGAACGGCAGGACACGTTAGCAGTGACCTGACATCTTCCTTGTCCTAAGGTTACGTTTCTCCTCTCATCCTCCCCTTCTCCAACAAGAGTCAGCCCAGCCTCCATGCTGCAATTTCTCCTTGTTCTGTCAATTCATACATTGAAAACTTGGCCCATAGTCTTGCCTCTCCAACAGCTGTGCTCCTAGCTGTTCCATATCGAGGTTTCCAAAGGCCAGCTCCCATTTCCAAGTACAATGAAGTGCTGTCTACCAAGAGCTTTCACCAGAAAATCCAGCTGAGTGGATTGAGGGTTGGGTCCAAGAATCTATATTTTTCATATACAATGGAATATTACTCAACCTTAAAAAAGAATGAAATACTGCCATTTGCAGCAACATGGATGGACCTAGAGATTATCATATTAAGTAAGTCAGAGAATGACAAATGTCATATGATATCACTTACATATGGAACTTAAAAAATGATATAAATGAACTTATTTACAAAACAGAAATAGATTCACAGACATAGAAAACAAACTTATGGTTACCAAAGAGGATAGCAGGGGGTGGGGAGATGGAGATAAATTAGGAGTTTGGGATGAGCATATACACACTAATATATATATAATAGGTAAATGATAGGGACCTACTGTGTAGCACAGGGAACTATACTCAGTATCTTGCCATAACCTATAATGGAAAATAATAACCCATATATATAACTGAATCACTTTGCTGTACGCTTGAAACTAACACAACATTGTAAATTAACTATACTTCAATTTTCTTTAACTCATTAAAAAAAGAATCTATATTTTTCAAAAATACACCCTGGTTGATTCTGACATGCAGCCAGGTGGAAGCATCACTAGACCAGATGACCCATGGAGCCCATCAATTTGAAGAGTGTATTGAGTGTCCTCGACATGGCACAAATTAACGTTCAATCTCTCACCAAGATTTACTGCTCCGTCTGCTTTTCCTCAAAGAAAGCAGAATTCATGCAGGCTCGGAATTATGTAACAGCAGTTTTCAGCTGCTCAGAGAACTATACTGAAGGGCTTTGGATGACTGCATGCGGGGAAGCAGGTGTGGCAGGGGCAGACCTGGGCCCTTACATAAGCTGCCTTTGATTTCTTCACACTGGAGCTGGATGACCAAGAGGAAATTTGTTTCCTTTTAAAGCCTAGAGTTCCATCCCAAGCCTGTATAATTTTTCTGAAAAGTGTCTTTCCAACACGACTACCCCCAAAGGAGCTGGACATAGTTACCCCTGAGGCAGAAGCGAAGTTGAAGTACAGGGGAGACGTTTTGTTTTAAACCATCAAGCAGTGTCAACTCTGGAGCAGTCAAACTGCTCTCCTCCTCATGAGAGGAGGACATGTGTTTCACGGCAGTCATTTTTGAAAGTAGGTGCCAGGTGGGAGAGGGATTTGATTTGCTGGAGCGTCAGCTCAGTAAAGCAAGTACCTCCCCCAGTCCTTCCTTAATTCGCTGAGGTTTTGACAGGGGCTGAGCTGCAGGGGCCTTATACATTCTCACAGGCTCTTGTATTCTGACATGTGCTGTTTCACAGCAGGCGTGACACCACTGGTGTTTTTTCAAGGTTTTTCTCTACCAGGAAGAAAGTTTTTATGTACCTCGGGCTCTTGTATTTTTATTTCATTATGTTTTACTTGTATTTCTACCAAACCTGCAGAATCGGCGGGGCTTGGAATGGTTAAAGTCAAAAGGACTTTTTGCCTTTCGGTAAACAGCATCGTCCCCCATCCTCACTTTAAGATTTCTTCTACTTTCTGCTCCCCCCGCCCCGTCCCCAGCCACTACTTTCTCCCTTCTCTTTCTCCTTTCCTCCCTCTCTCCCCTCCCCCTCTCTCAACACTCTCAAAGCGTGCCCTAAACGGTGACAAACTTGCATGTGCTTCCTTTATGACTAAACCCCTGGGCCTCTAGCCAACCCCTCACAGATGGTCCCAAACATCGGACACCCCTTTAGGGGCACCCCACGTTTGCAACCCAGCTGGGAACGGCCAGGGTGGAGAAGAAGCGTGACGGGGAGTGGCGGTGTCTTAGTCCTGGGGGAAAGCGAAGCAGCTTCCAGGAGGAAACGGGCGTTTCCTTCCCACGCGCTCGGCGAAACCCTGGGTCCTGGCCCTGGGCCTCCACCCAGCCCCTCCCGGCGCCCTGGGAAAAGCCAGTCGCTACACACAGGCACATGCAGGCCCCGGGGCCGCGCCCTAAGGAGAGCAGCACCCAAGGCCAATTGCTATGGCAACTCCGGGGCTCGTTCCATTCCCCACCCCGCCGATCCCCCCGCCTCCTGCCTGAGCTGCAGCCAACAGGCTTGTGCGCGTCCCAGGAGCGCGCTATAAAACCTGCGCGGTGGCGCCGGGCAGGGGCGAGCCCGACCAGGAGCAGCGCGCGCAGAGCCAATCTCCGACCTGGAAAGCCCTGTGAAAGCGGCAGGAAAAAGCCTGAACATGCAGAGTGCGCAGAGCCTGCGTCTCGGTCCACCCAATCAGTGCCGCTGCCTGGCTTTCCTCCTGCTCCTCCATCTCCTGGGACAGGTGAGTGGCGCACTCATCAGGTGCCTCTGGTTACTTTGCCTTTCTCGGGCGGCCCCTGCTCGGTCCCGGGGTTGCTCTGCCTTCCAGGGTCCCTGCTAAGAAGTTTCTCCTGATCTCGCCCGCCCCCAGGTCCTTGCGACTCCGCGCTGCCCCTCCTCGTGCCCGGCTCCGTGCCCCAAGAAGCCGCCGACCTGCGCCCCCGGGGTGAGAGCCGTGCTGGACGACTGCTCCTGCTGCCTGGTGTGCGCCCGCCAGCGCGGCGAGAGCTGCTCCGTGATGCTGCCCTGCGAGGAGAGCCGCGGTCTCTTCTGCGACCGCAGAGCGGACCCCAGCGCCCAGACTGGCATCTGCATGGGTAACCCTGCCCCCTCCTCCGCTTGACCTCCTGTCCCTCAGCAAGCGGAGCTGCCCGCTCTTTCCTCGCCCCTTCCCCCGACTCCCGAGAGGGTGATGAGCAAATACTAACAGTGATGCCGTGGGTGATGTTTATGGAGCGCTGTGTGCCGGGGATGGTCTGGGGGCGCGTGGGGCTTTGCGGAGCGCCAGAAGCCAGAAGGGAAACCTGCCCGCGGAGGTGAGAAGCATTTGCCTCCCTAGAGAAGAATCTAGATAGACAGGGAGCAGAGCAGACTTAAGGGCCAGTGAAGTCATTTCCTTTGGAAGTTTCCAGGGTACGCTTGGGGGGTGATGGAATCTTGGGCTTACTTACAGGCTCACAGTTCCCCCAACTGTAGCCAGGCTGGTTTGTTTTCACACCTGTAATTGTCCTATTTGAGCCAAAGCAGCCACTACTCTCCTGGGACGACTATGCAACCCCTGTCTGGGCCGTGAGTAAAATAAAAATGCAGGCAACCAGCCAATCCAGGATGGTGAAACTTAATCAACTGGGGATCAATTTCCCACACGGTGCACCATTTAGTTGGAGACCTGTCCCTGCCTCCCTGGATAAGAGGGCTTGGAATAGGCTTTTAGTTTCTTCTCTAAACGAGTAATGATTTATTGTGCTGGAATGCCAAGGAATCCTAATGCCCTTCCCAATTTGACCAGTTAACCTGTTTGGAGGCTTATGAAGAGCACTTTTTTCTTTTTAATTCTGAGCTTCTGGAGTAGGAGAATCTAAGGAGGTTCTTGCGAAACGACACTATCATTGGGAACAACAGCTGAGGGCCCTGGGGAATGTCACTTCACGGCTCTGCCCATCTTTCCTCATGCGTAAAATGAGTGGCAGGACTGGGTGGTCTTGAGTGTTTCTTCTTGCACTGAGAGGCCTCCATGAGGACATCTCTCTGCTGGTGGTGGATCAGCAACCAGATGGCCTCAACTAGAAAAAGAATGATTTGGGGCTTGGAATATGTGCTGTGGCTCTTATATAGCCTCTTCGATGCATCGTGTTCTTGATTTTCTCTCCCCTTCCCTCTCTGCTCTGCTTCCTCAACATTCTAGCGATAGAAGGAGACAATTGTGTGTTCGATGGAGTCATCTACCAAAGTGGAGAGACCTTCCAGCCTAGTTGCAAATACCAGTGCGCCTGCCAAGATGGGCAGGTTGGTTGTGTGCCCCGCTGTGAAGAGGACCTGCTACTGCCCCAGCCTGACTGCCCAGCTCCGAGAAAAGTTAAAGTGCCTGGGGAGTGCTGTGAAAAGTGGATCTGTGACTCCAATGAGACGGGGACATTAGGGGACCTCCAAACCCTTCCAGGTGAGAAATTCAACATACCTGAAAATGATCACAGCACAGGACTAAGTGCAGACAGGAAGCATGTATGCTCTTTGGGATCTGCAGTGAGAAACTGGCTTCAGCTTCTGATCATTCAGTTGTGGAGTCCAGCTTGCCCACTGAGATCAGTCACATCACGTGTTGGAATCCCAGACAAGTTATTGGAGTACACACAGTCTCTTCTGAAGAAGAATTACATCCAGTGGTTCTGTTGAGCCATAGGAATGATTTTTCTTATTACACGACTGCCATTTATATTTTAGTCTGTCCCACTTGACCCTTGTTAACATTGCAAAGATGTGCTTTGGCAACTTTATGCAAAACACGTAATCGATAGAGCTTCTGTACCTGCGGCAAGTGTCAACTCCATGGGAACACCGTTTAAGCCATTTGCAAAGGGCCTGGTGATGGCTCTTTCTTTTCTGGACTCTGTCAACTACCTATGCACTCTTAAGACCAGCTTCCCTAAAGAATGCCATCCCTGGACAGGTGTCACAGAGAAATGGCACCTTTCCAGGTGCTGCAGGAAGGATCAAGTGATACTTCAGGATCTTTGTTTTGCTTTTCCTTTTGTTTTGGCTTATAAAGGAAATGATTTTTTTTGAAAAGCAAACATTCAAGATCCAGTAGAGAATATTTTAGAAGCCATTAATCAGCCAGATTATTTATACTGGCAGTACACAGAGCTTTACAGTTTTTCTGAAGTCAGAAATTCTCAGCCATGCTTACAGATAGGAAAACTGCCATGTAAGAGAGGAGATGTGCCCTAGGCCATGCGTATTAAATGTTGAGACAGAACTGTCTGTCATCCAAGTCCCAGTGACTATATCCTACAACCCAAATAACCAATTCTACCTCCCTAAGGCAGAGCATTACCTCCATCACTATTCTGAGTTGGTTGATTCTACTTACTCATCCAATTACAATTTTTTCATTATCCTTTCTCTGGACAAAATCACACATTGAAAATATTACGGTTTATGGAATGGTTTTCGATGCTATACTGTGCTATATTCTTAAAACTACTAAGCTGCTCAAAGACAGGTCCTCCTAAACTTCTTATGAACAACTTGGACAGTCATTCCACAAAGATTTCTTGAAGGCCGACCATGTGCCAGGCATTGTGCTACCTGTTAGGGGTTTATAAATACAGAGATCCAGGTCTGCCCCCTGAGAACACCTGAGTTGCACAGGTACCAAACTGGATGAGACACTCTTCCTAATGATGGTTGAAAGGGCCACTTTGCCATCCCCACATTTTACGCAATAACACTGTCCTTATTTCAACATCCTGTAGCCTACAGGACCGAAGCCACTCTAGGAGTTGCAGTCTCCGACTCGGGTATCAACTGCATTGAGCAGACCACAGAGTGGAGTGCGTGTTCCAAGAGTTGTGGCATGGGTTTTTCCACCCGGGTCACCAACAGGAATCCACATTGCGAGATGGTGAAGCAGACCCGGCTCTGCGTGGTGCGACCCTGTGACCAAGAGCACAAGCAGCCGGCAGATAAGGTATGAGCCTGGGAGGAGCCCCCACCACAGAGGAGGGGGCCTTGCCTTGATGGGGCCTGTGTTTTATTTTTTTGTTGTTGTTTTTGTTTTTCTTATAAGGCAAGGAATAGTGACTTTATTCAGAAAGGCAGCAGACGGAGAAGATGGCGGACTAGTGTCCCCAAAAACCATCTTAATGGGGTCTGGATGCCAGTTTATTTTATAGAACAGAGAGGGGGAGGAGGTGAGGAAATAAAGTAAAAAGACCATTGATTTTGCAAAATATCTCCTGGCTTGGCCAGCATCAGGGAGGGGATGTGTTAATTTCTTCTTTCCTGCAGGCATTCACAGGTGGGCAGGGTCAGATTGTCTCCCTGTGAGCTGAACAAAGGCACTTTAGTTTAACATTCAGGCAGCAGCAGGGCAGGATTCCCTGAGGCAGGCCGTTATGTATGATTATAAAAACAAAAGCAACAGAAAGCAAAGCTTAAAGTAAAAGAAACAGATCCAACATGGAGTCAGATTTTGCTCTTCCCTGTAACAATTCCCCGCTGTCTCGTCCATTCCACACTCCTGTGGAAAAGGGGGCAATGACCATTCTAACTGCTTCTTGCTGTGTCTTCTCAGATGGATCTTTCTGAGAATGTCCACCATTGGTGCCAGTTGTTCCAAATGTTGAGATTTGTCTTCTTTTGTTCCTCTTTGGAGAGTGTTTACTTTACACCTGTAGACTTAAAAAATATTCACAACCTAAAAGTTGAGAGTTATGTTTTATTCGGGAGGGGGGCCTGGGCTTTAGAAAGTCACTGTGAAGCTGACTTCAAGGTCAGCTCTAATGAAGGAGTTTACCTTCTTTTGTTTTCTCTTTAATGTATTGAAATATCCCCAGCAACTCACAGCAGATGAAGAGGGAGGGGCCAGACCTCTACAGTAATGTCCCCGGTTGAGAAAAGTCTGGCAAATCTCATTTCATCCTGGAAAAAACTGGCTACTCAGTGGTCAAACATGATTTATTTTAGAGAGGTCATTTCTGAGCTCAGCTTCTTCACCCTTTAGGTTCAGTCTGAAGGAAGCAACAGAGTAGGGACCACATCTGCCTTCCTCATCCCTCAGTCCCCCACATCCTACCTGGGATGTACTGTGTGCTTGATAAACAACTGTTGATGAATAAATGAATGGATGTCTGGGAATTATTTTCTGTATTTCAAAAAGCCTAGTATGACTAGTACATTTGCCAGCATAAGGCTATCTGTGCCAAATAAAATAGCACATTTCTTTCCTTTTTTGCTGGAATGATATCAACTCAGTGTGTTAATGCTGAGTACAAGGCATGCAGATCAGAAGCTCTGATTGGTTCCTGATGACATCACAAGCCTTGTTAGCAGAGCCCTAGGTCAGATAAATGAAGTACCCAAATGGAACTAGTATATGGACCCTTGTACAAACCTAAGGCCAAAATAAAACAGTTCCTAACAATGAAAGATTTACATATCTCTCCACTGAGGCAATATCATCTCATGCTTAAGGGTGCAACTCTGGAGCCGGACAGCCTGGCTTTAAATCTTGGCTTCCCACGTGAACTAGCTATGGGATCTTGGGTGATTTTCTTAACCTTTAAGCCTCAGTTCTTTCCCCCATATAACAGAGACATTAAGAGTACCTACCTCAGAGTTGTCATGAGGATAAATAGAATGAATTTGTTAAGTGCTGGGCATAGTTTACTCTGTTAACATAAACATCATTACCTAATATTAAGCATCATTTCTATTTATTGATAAAATAAGAGTCTCTAGTGGTTGCATTGTTATATGGCTACTTAGCTGTATGACTTTTTGAGGTCCATTCTAACTTTATGCTTCTTCCACCAATTTAGAAAGAGCACCTAGAAACACCTTCTTCTCTGTTTCTGTCCTTCCCTCTCTCTCTCTCTCTTTTTCACACACACACACAGATATTGCAGACCTTGTACCTTTTTGTGGATATTGGCAAAAATATACACTAAATATTAAAAAGGAAAAAACAAGAAGCCTTTAAATATTGTCAAGTACACAGTAACTTGCTTATTAAATAAGCCATTTCCATGTCATGACTTTAAAATTTTGCTTTTTCTATTGTTTCTTTTTCCAAAATTCATATTTTTCTTGTACCTTGCACCAAGTTTGATATTGGGAGATACTATATTTAAGACATTTATTTATAGTGTATATATATATATGTGTGTGTGTGTGTGTGTGTGTGTATTTCATTAAGGGGCCAGAAATTTGTTTGGAATCTAGGGAAATGCCAGCCAAATAATCATTACTTCCTTATCACCAAAAGGTTCTTAAATGTGAGATGGTGCTTCTTAAAGCGTGATCCCCAGACCAGCAGCATCATCTAAGAACTTGTTAGAAATGGAAATTATGGGGGCGCACATCAAACCTACTGAATCAGAAACTCTGGGTGTAAGGCCCAACAATGTGTGTTTTAACACACCCTCTAGATGATTCTGATGTACTCTTATTAAAGTTTGAGAGCTACCAATTTTAGAGAATTCCAAGTCTCATCACTCCACAAGCTGTGGATGACAACTAGGAAGGTGAAAAGCAGTGGAAAATTGTGACAAATTAGGTGAAGAAATCTAGGTGGGAAATTAACATATCATCAATGTCTTACTGAATTATCAATATTGGGGTTCCTCTTCAACTCTTACCAATGGAATGTTGAATAAATTCTCCACTCACCATGCCTTCATAGAAACTAACCTTAAATCCCACTGTCTTAGACTTTCCTGAGGTCACAGTGTAATAGAAGGAACGGGCTTTGTGTCAGACAAATTCAGGTTCTAGATGTTTTCTGATCACTTTGGCCTCTGAGACTACATTTACTCATCTATAAAACTTGGACAGTTGCTCTTTATGTGAATAACTGCTCCTTGTATGAGTGAATGTTCCTAATAAGGTTAAGTAAGTTAATGTCTGAAAAATACTTGAAACATTAGTAGGCCTGCAGTGATGCCATATTTATTCCATTTCTCTTTGTAACACCTAAGAATGTATTGGGCTAATAACAACGCCAAAGCCTATTTACGGTGGTTTGAAAAAATAGGTTTCTTTATCATACATATGCTTTCATCTTCATGCTTATGCCACATGGTCAAAAGATGGTTATATACAATTAGGCATGATTTCCACATTCTAGATAGGAAGGCAAATGAACGCAGGAAGCGATTAAGAACTGTACCCATCTGAAGGGCAAAGGATTTCCCAGGATCCCTTGGTTTATGTATCACTGGCCAGAACTTGGCCACAAGGCCATTGCAAGCTCCCAGGTATTCTGGGGAAGGATATACTTGTAGTGGACCACATTACTCAAACAAAATTAACATTCTGTTAGCAAAGAAGAAAGAGCAACAGATTTTGGGTAGGCAACTAGCAAGTTATTCCATATGCCTAGACTGATCCCTTGGAGGAATGATGGCCATTTCATGCATCACTGCTTTTCTTCTTTCTTAGAAAGGGAAAAAGTGTCTCCGCACCACCAAGTCACTCAAAGCCATCCACCTGCAGTTTGAGAACTGCACGAGCCTATACACCTACAAGCCCAGGTTCTGCGGTGTCTGCAGCGATGGCCGATGCTGTACCCCACACAATACCAAAACCATCCAGGTGGAGTTCCAGTGCTCCCCAGGCCAGACCCTCAAGAAACCAGTGATGGTCATCGGGACCTGCACCTGTCACAACAACTGTCCTCATAACAGTGCGTCTTTCCTCCAAGACTTAAAGCCAAACACCAGCAGAGGAGAAATGTAATGTGTCCCCTAAGAAGCCCACCTACAGAGGCAACCTGTAGCCACCCACTATCAAATGACTATAAGAAAAATTACAAAGAATTATTATCCACATCTGCGTCCCATGTATTTTCTGTGGTCATATGAGGTCAGTTATGTCTGTTTTTTTTTCATGAAAGGTATGATTAACTGTAAACTTGGAATCAAGGTAAGCTCAGGATAATGCTTAGGGATGACATTCTTTTGTGCTGTTTACTACACATGGAAATTTCTGTAAACTTCAGAAATCAGATATATGTCTTACTGTGTAGACTGTATCACATTACACTCATTTTGTTATATGCTAGTGAAATTTCAAGAAAAGGTCACAGTAATGAATGACACGGTGAAATCTAAGGTCATACTGAGGGTGTCATCATACAAATATTTCACCACAGATTGAGATTTGACCTAAGGGTTCTCTGTGGAGCGCTCATTTCGAGTAGCTCAACTCTGAACTTCAAATTCCGAGATCCGAGGAAACATAAAGCTCTTCAACTCAAAATCTAGAGATTATTAGTTTTTTGTGTACATAGAAAACAAGCTGTATCTACAGTAACGGAATGCTTATTAATTAAGTGCACTGATGTCATAAATTGGCTCCATTTCAGACAAGTTGACTCCTTTCCAAAAGAAAGAAGCTAAACAGAAAACTCTCCCTTATACATAGATGACCAGCCTCTACCAGCCCTCAGACATTTGTATGTGTCTGGAGACTGCTGGGGATCACTAGTTTTTTAATTCAGAAGAAGCAGAACATATCAGCAGGGCTCCTCTCACCTTACTGACGGATAAACTGAGGCCCAAAGCACCTGATTACAACCTTCAATGACTTTCAAGTGTGCTGGTAGTGGAATTTTGAAAAAGAAGAACAAAATCGACAAGACTGCAGTGACAAGATACCACAAACTCTATGGGAGTTTAGAATTATTGTACAGATCCCCAAACTTATCCTTGGGCCTTAGTTATGCAAACTCATGAACAAGATATATGTGTCTACATACATGTATCTAACTTGTCAGGCTATAAGATAGGTTGCAAACTTAAAATGTATACATTCTTCTAATGTCACCTTATGTGTTCAGCTTTTCTCCTTTGAAGTATTTATATAAATATAAATTATACATTTTTAAAATATTCCTTTTACTTTCTCTGTTTGTCAGACATTACTAAATAAACATGATCTTATCAGTGTGTGACTCTGCTGTTATTTTTGTGCTTCTGAGTTGTTTATTGAAAATATAAATTAAAATTTACAAATTAAATATTGAAAGCAAAGTGGTCATCTTTAGTTGAGCTTACAACTTCTTATCAGAAGGAAAACAAAAGACAGCTCTTAATTTGGTGATCTCTATTGCCAAGGCCTCAGATATTCTCCACACTTTCTACTCAATCCAATATCTGGATCCCTGATGTTTTTTTCTGGACAACCTGCAAGACACCTCCACACGTTAAAAATTTCGTCTTTATTCCTGTCCTGCCCCTAGGTTCTTCAGAACCATTTTTTTTTTTTTAGATTCTATATATATGTGTTAGCATATGGTATTTGTTTTACTCTTTCTGACTTATTTCACACTGTATGGCAGACTCTAAGTCCATCCACCTCACTACAAATAAGTCAATTTCGTTTCTTTTTATGGCTGAGTAATATTCCATTGTATATATGTGCCACGTCTTCTTTATCCATTCATCCGATGGACATTTAGGTTGTTTCCAACTCTGGGCTATTGTAAACAGAGCTGCAATGAACATTGTGGTACATGACTCTTTTTGAATTATGGTTTTCTCAGGGTATATGCCCAGTAGTGGGATTGCTGGATCATATGGTAGTTCTATTTTTAGTTTTTTAAGGAACCTCCATACTGTTCTCCATAGTGGCTGTATCAGTTTACATTCCCACCAACAGTGTATGAGGGTTCCCTTTTCTCCACACCCTCTCCAGCATTTATTGTTTGTAGATTTTTTGATGATGGCCATTCTGACTGGTGTGAGGTGATACCTCATTGTAGTTTTGATTTGCATTTCTCTAATGATTAGTGATGCTGAGCATCCTTTCATGTGTCTGTTGGCAATCTGTATATCTTCTTTGGAGAAATGTCTATTTAGGTCTTCTGCCCATTTTTGGATTGGGTTGTTTGTTTTTCTGATATTGAGCTTCGTGAGCTGCTTGTAAATTTTGGAGATTAATCCTTTGTTAGTTACTTTGTTTGCAAATATTTTCTCCCATTCTGAGGGTTGTCTTTTCATATTGTTTATGGTTTCCTTTGCTGTGCAAAAGCTTTGAAGTTTCATTAGGTCCCATTTGTTTATTTTTGTTTTTATTTCCATTTCTCTAGGAGGTGGGTCAAACAGGGTCTTGCTGTGATTTATGTCATAGAGTGTTCTACCTATGTTTTCCTCTAAGAGTTTTATAGTGTCCGGCCTTCATTTAGGTCTTTAATCCATTTTGAGTTTATTTTTGTGTATGGTGTTAGGGAGTGTTCTAATTTCATTCTTTTACATGTAGCTGTCCAGTTTTCCCAGCACCACTTATTGAAGAGGCTGTCTTTTCTGCATTGTATATTCTTGCCTCCTTTATCAAAGATAAGGTGACCATATGTGCGTGGGTTTATCTCTGGGCTTTCTATCCTGTTCCATTGATCTATATTTCTGTTTTTGTGCCAGTACCATACTGTCTTGATTACTCTAGCTTTGTAGTATAGTCTGAAGTTTGATAGGGAGTGCATTGAACCTGTAGATTGGGTAGTATAGTCATTTTCACAATGTTGATTCTTCCAATCCAAGAGCATGGTATATCTCTCCATCTGTTTGTATCATATTTAATTTCTATTATCAGTGTCTTATAGTTTTCTGCATACAGGTCTTTTGTCTCCTTAGGTAGGTTTATTCCTAGGTATTTTATTCTTTTTGTTGCAATGGTAAATGGGAGTGTTTCCTTAATTTCTCTTTCAGATTTTTCATAATTAGTTATTTTACAATTATTCTTTAAAAATCCCATTACTCTGAGCATCTTGAGGCCAGTACCTTAGTCTTCTTTGTATCTGCCCCAGTACCTGGAACACAATAGGACCTCACTCTAAATCTACTGAATGAATGGATGGACAGATGGATAAGTGAATGAATCAATGAGTTATGCATTGACAAAAGATAAAATGTTCTTCAAAATAGATGTTAGGCTTTTAAACTATCTTTTTCAGTATCACTATCACTATGATTTTCTTTACCTCTCACTTGAGATCTCCCCACTCTGTAACATCCGCAAAAACACACACATGCATTCCTGAAATTATAATTTCAGACAGTTGAAAAAATGTGATCTGATCTACAAATATTTGTTAAATCCAGAACGTTCTAGTAATACAGCAAGGAAAGTTATACTTACCAAGCAGAGTTTAGGGCTGCAGACAGCACAGGCTTGGCAGTTATCCAAACCTGGGTTGCATATGGGACCTATTCTTTCCCAGCTGTGGGATATTGAAAAATTTGGATACACCCTCTGAGCCTCAGTTTCCACACCTGTAAGGTGAAACCATAATATTGAGAGAGTAGTCAATCACCCTAGTTTGTCCTGGACTGAGATGGTCCCTGAGACTCAGGACTTTCAGTCATAAAATCAGGACAGTCCCAGGCAAACTGGGATGAGCTGGTCACCCTAAGTATCAACTACATATTGTTGTAACATTATACACGTTCATAAGCACTTGACCATGCCAGGCACTGAGTAGGCCAGCAAATGGCAGCTGTTAATATGATAAGTATCCAGTAAAGACAAGCACTGCCCCTTAGTCTTTGCATGTCATGTTCAGAGGCAGACATTACTGACCTCATTTTTACAGGAAAAGACATAGTGACTAAAAGAAGTTAATGACCTATTAAGGACACAGTAAATGAAGAAGCTGGGATTCAAACTCAGAGTCTGCCTGAGCTCAGAGCCAAAGTTCTTTCTTTTCTACGGCGCCGCAGCCACCGAGGCCAAGTATATTTTCAGCAACCAAAACAATTCCAACAGTTTTCATTTTTGTGCTGTTTTCCCAAACTATAAATGTTCTCTTTTAGAAACTGCATTGCAAAGTAGTGAGATTGTTGAGATCATTCTGTGAATGTGAAATTCTGAAAGCACTTAATTGCTGTTTAGTGATAAGGCACGCTTCACTGAAAATTATTGGAGGATTCTTCTTTTCTTTTACCACGCAAGGATTCAATTCAACAATGCAGAAAGGACATCTTTAAGCAAGGAAATAAATTTGTCACATGGCTATCTGTGCTTGATGAGATTATCAGTAAAGCTTTTGCTGGAGATTTCTGGGCAGCATTAGACTTCTCTCCCAGGGTCTTCCTTGTAAGTACACGTTGTCATGCTTCTGAATGGGTTTCACTCCAAAATGCTCAACATCACAAGTCAAATCATCAAAACAGTATGTCCTTTTGGCCCTGTGCTATCGAGCTTAGTTTGAAGATTCATTTTTGTTGGAAGCATATTCATCTTAACCACACCGCATGGTTCTTGCAGGCGGTGCTATGCTGTCTTGACCACAGAGGGTTCACCAAATTCAATTACCACTTCAGTAACACTGCTGGTACTTGCTGAACTCTGAATAATGAAGAATTCTCTGCAGCCAACCTGCTGAGGACCGTGAATTACTGCTACATTGAGCCAGCTGTTCCAGGGATAATCAGAAGTTTCAAAGGGTAAGGATGGCAATGCTGTACAATTCTTACTAAAGGATATGTGTCTTTCTCTTTAGGACAAGAAAATGAAGGTCTGAATTTCAACCCAGGAAGCTCTACAAAAGAATATGCAGGGCTTCCCTGGTGGCGCAGTGGTTGAGAGTCCGCCTGCCAATGCAGGCGACATGGGTTCGTGCCCCGGTCCGGGAAGATCCCACATGCCGCGGAGCGGCTGGGCCTGTGAGCCATGGCTGCTGAGCCTGCGTGTCCGGAGCCTGTGCTCCTCAACGGGAGTGGCCACAACAGTGAGAGGCCCGCGTACCGCAAAAAAAAAAAAAAAAAAAAAAAAAAAAAAACAGGTCTCCCCC
>NW_020172779.1:4718991-4879618 GCF_003031525.2 Neophocaena asiaeorientalis asiaeorientalis
AAAGGGAGGGGCCACAAAAAGGGGAGCCCCGCGTACAAAAAAAAAAAAAAAAAAAAAAAAAAAGAATATGCAGTTCCACGCAAATGGCAGAGTTTCACAGAATGAACAGCCTACCAGTACTGTTGGGCTGGAAGGTGCTTGGAAATAAATGTTTTATAATCCAAGAAGAGGAGGTTGCTTGGACTTATATTTTATTAGCAAAATAAGAGAAACAAGATCTGTTTGTAGCATAGATTCAGAAGTCTGGAAGAGGTTATAAAGTTCTTCGCTTGGGTTAAATAAAGATCAAAATGCTCCACATTGACCCAAATTTGTCCTGCTAAAACAAGGCCACCCACAAGATCCTTGGAAGACCTTGCCAGAGAAGATCCCAGTACATGCAAGTTCTAGTTCCTCTGCAAGTTCAGCAGTGAGACTTCCCCAATACTACAGAGCATCTCAGTGCCCAGGGAAAAGGATAAAAATGACAAGGGTCCTGTTGAGTGTGCCCTGTCTTCTCTCCAAACTCCATATCCTCATTCAGAAATATACTTCAAGGCTTCCCTGGTGGCGCAGTGGTTGAGAGTCCGCCTGCCGATGCAGGGGACACGGGTTCGCGCCCTGGTCCAGGAAGATCCCACATGCAGCGGAGCGGCTGGGCCCGTGAGCCGTGACCGCTGAACCTGCGCGTCCGGAGCCTGTGCTCCGCAACGGGAGAGGCCACAACAGTGAGAGGCCCGTGTACCGCAAAAAATATACTTCAAGGTCACTTTCTTTAAGAAGTCTTGTCAATTGCACCCTTAAGCCCCTAACAGAACTGGCCACTCCCTCCTTTGTGCCTAAATGTTCCTTGTAGCAATTCTATCATAAATGCTAAAATACCCTACATCTGTTATTTGTTTTCCTGTTTTTCTCCCATTAGACTCTAAGCTCCATGAGGGCAGGGACATTGTTTGGTTTTCTTGCCACTGCTTCACACCGTGCTTCTCAACTTTTCCATCACCTTACTCTAAACAGCAAAGCATAATAAACAACTACAACAGAAATCTAACGTTCCAAGCCAAAGTTTCTATGGCATGCCACATTTTTCTCTTAAAAATTCAGGTAAACCTTGACTTCTTTTTAATCCATCCATGTTTGTTTAAATACAAAAATAACATTTAAAATTTCTAATTGGCTAGCTTATTCAACTTTTCCCACCTAAATCTTCAAGCAAAATTGATGCTCCAGAATGGTGTTTACACTGAAGCCTCTCATATTTCCTTGCATACTTCACATAGTCAGATTAGCAGTAATAAGTACAATTCCAAATTCTATCTCATTTTAGGAGCCATCAATCATAAGAGGTACTATTAATTTATACATCAAAAAGAAATAAAAAATTCTTCCAGTTGACCTGGACACACCATCAATTATAAGTACAAAAGTCTAACTTTCAGAAGTACAAAAATGTTATTAAATGTTTCTTTTAGAATATTTAACATTTAGGAGGAAGATAAAGAAGGAGAAGATGGTGGAGAAGAGAAAGAACTAACATTTATCAAGCTTATTAGGTACCAGGCAACCTGCAAAGTGTTTTACAGAGTTTGCCCCATTCACTTCAGTCCATATAAAAAAACCTGTGTGGTTGGTACTATTATATCTCAAAATTACAGATGAGGAAAACAAAGCTGTAGGAAGACAAACAGCTTGCATAGGATCATAAATCTATTATGTAGTAAAGCCTGGATCCAAATCCTCACATTCTGCATCTAGAATTTGTGCATTTAATCCCTCTGCCTTAGTGTCTGTATCCTGGGTTATGAGTACTTATGTTGGAGAAGCAAGTAGTTGATCCTCAAGAAAGTCAAATGGTTGAATAAGCTGCTACTAAACCCTGAAGGATTTGTGCTCCGGACACTGGTGATCACCTAAGGAATGTCCCTAACAGGAGGCATTGCGAGTACATGCAGTTCTTTGCCAAGCAAAATCGTTGGCTTTGGGTAACAACTCTGAGACCAAGAGCTGTTAGGAACATGGTCTTGAGGTTCTCACCAGTCACTGAGATTAAGGCAAGTGTTGCTTCTTTTGTGCATTCATTAATTAAGGAATTCAACAAGTATGTACTGATCACCTACCATATTCCAAGTCATGTGCAGTCACTGGGAACAAAACAATGAACAAGACAAGTATAGTCCTTACCCTCATGAAGCTTATAGTCTGGTGGGTTGTTCGAGTTTTTCCTTAGACCTCGATTCCTCAGACTAAACTATTTACCCTTTTTAGCCTTTCCTCTTCTGCTCACTATTTTAACTATTCTCATGCGACAGGGCTCCCTAGCTCAGCCCCACTTTTGGGGACCCCCTACATCCCAAAGAAGGTCCAGAGAAAATAAACTCCCTATACCTGAGTCAGAAAGAGTTCAGACCTCTGTTCTTATGTAAGCCGGTTCCTCATCTGAAACCACCTTAGATGTCAATAGCTCATCTGAAGATTAGCTACTTACAGAGGTCCCTTTGCAGTGACCACGAAAAAGAGGAGTCTTTTGTGCCTACTAAACAAATACCTGGAAGATTTCAGAAGTACATAGAGAGGTAGGTGTTTCAGAGGTCTCCCTGTGAGTCCTCATTCACTAAGAGAATGATTTAGCCCCCAAGCCTATGTTCATTGGTTTATTCAGAGGGATCATGGCGTGCTCTTTTTCTCTTGGGCAGAATGGCTCAAGTTCTATTGTGTCCATACCCTTCTTGTTGCTATATTATGTACCTGGAATGTCCTCCTCCCATTAGCTTCACCTTTTGAAATCTTGTCTATCATTCAAGATACCACTACAAGATGCTATCTACTAAGATTTATCCAGTCCCCACCATGCCTCTTCAACCAAGACAAAAATATAGTAGCAGAACATATTGGAAAACACTGAACTTGGAGTCAGAAAACCAAGCATGTGCTCATTGCTTGGCTTCTGGACTTCTATGCCCACAAAATGAGGATGTTGAATTCAGCAGCTCCTGTGGTCCCATCCATCTTGATAATTATGGAGTACGTACTATGTGCCATGCACTCATAAATTTCATCTTTATAACCTTATTTTTCCTCACAACAACCCTAAAAGATGAGCAATGTTACCCTATTTTACAGATGAGACTGGTAAAGATTCAAACTCAGGGGCACCTGGCTGTAGAGACAAGACGCCTTGTAGCATCACTTACCATCATTTCCCAAGAGCTTCAGTGCCCTTCCTCCTCCTTTTCTCTTTTATTATAATGAGCATTCTAAAGGTTGAACTCATTGCAATAGAAGCAATTATGTTTTTCTGGATTGGAAAATAACCATCATAGCCTTTAGATTTATTCTGGTCTCTCTAGGCACTGTGGTAATGAAATAAGCAATGAAGATATTAATTAAAACTGTATCTATACATCCCTCAACGTGGTAGAGAGATTAAAAAACAATCAAACAGGAAACCAGCTATTAAAACTATATCCTACCAATCAAAGAATTTGACTTTTTTATGGGACCACTTGATTTGTCGGGTCGGAATAAGATACCAAGGTGTATCTATAAATGCAAAGCTTTGTAGACAGATTCATTGAACTGGTCAGAACATTTTTTGAAATGGGTCGTTTCGTTTAAACAATTTGTTTATGACCCAAGTTACTAACTAGTTAATGACCATTCAATGTATAGAGCCTACTAACATTAAAAAAAATTAACCTATATTATTTATCCAAGAAAAATGTATTAATTAATTAATACTTTTATTTGATCAAAGCTTGAGACTGTCTAAGGCCTGACCACACACCTTTTGTCTTATTAGGTTGGT
The DNA here is from genome assembly GCF_003031525.2 of Neophocaena asiaeorientalis asiaeorientalis. Taxonomy (NCBI): domain Eukaryota; kingdom Metazoa; phylum Chordata; class Mammalia; order Artiodactyla; family Phocoenidae; genus Neophocaena; species Neophocaena asiaeorientalis. The sequence goes on from NW_020172779.1 coordinate 4,722,776, forward strand.
CATACAGATAAATTCTTACAATGTTGAACACAGATTCTTAAACAAAAGTGTTGAACTTCATACCACAGTGGAATGGTTAATGCAGTATAGATTGTTCAACCTTGGAACAAAAGTAAAGTTCAAGTATTATTTTCTATGACCTTCCTTAAAAACACAAAGCCCTGTCTTTTAGTGGGCATACTTTTCTCCCAACACTTTGTATTGATGTACACATCCCTTCAATCCTATATAACTTAAATGTGGATTTACAAGACCCTCGAATCTTGTAAATTGCCCCAAATTTTTTTCTGCCACTGATTTTTCTACTACTCTTTTAGTTCTGTGTCTTTCTCGTCTTTGATGAATAGCTTTGAAAATGTCCAGAGAAGGTACCTTGTTGTTTTCTGAGGGGAGAAATGGCATTGTTTGACTCCGGTGTTCCCTGAACTCTACAGTCTCTGAAAAAACAGTAACAGTCAAGACCCCTCATCCCCGCCCTGGTTAGCTAGGTATATGTAACATTTTTTATATGGCCATTAAGCCCAGAGCAGATGTCCTTTTATTGGTTATCTAGACCTTTCATAGGCATTTGGTCAAATTTTAAATTATTCAGGATTTGTGACTTCTACATAATAAAACCCTGTTTACATGTTCTTGGCTAATTCAGATTAACCGTCTAGTTACGTGATTCAGTTTTAAAAGGTAGTTGATACATCACAGCTCAGGAGGAACCACCTGAAGTAGTATTAAAGGTGTTACTTTGTTTCCAAGATTTCAGTTTGCCTTCTTCTTGACTCTCTCTCTCCAACTTGTCAATTTCTTGCTTTCTTTTCTTCAAAGATTTTTGGAAAGTGCAAGCACTCCCCAATCCATTGGTCCACAAGGATAACACTGAGTTGTAACATTTGCTCTGTGTGCCCACTGATGCCCTCTTTTCTATGTTATACAGTTGAACTGCCCTTATCAAGTTTAGTAGGTGGAAAGGAAACATAGGAGAAATCTCTATATGAGCACAACTAAGAAAGATCCTTTATCCACCAACCTGAAATTATCACATCCATTATTACAGGTCATAGATAATACCTTATGGGCTGTGTTCGACTCTCTTCACTCCTTTACAAAGTGTTAAACAACAATTTCTCACAAAATGGGTACTCAGTAAATGCCATATAAAAATAAAAGGGTAAAATGATGAAAGAATGGAAGGATCATTAGATGGAGGGATATTAGATGGTTAGATAAAGGTATTAATTGATGAGCAGATAAACAAACAAATGAGAACTTGCACTTTATGACTGTCATTCCCTGACCCTTTCAGTAAAAGTTTTACCTTTGCAAAATTTATGCTAAAAGTCTGGAAAGGTCCATTAATTATCATCTCAGGAATTTGTCCAGAGTTCACCCCTGTCCACAGCAATTGCTCCACGCTCCCTTCCCTGGTTCTCAGCAACCCTCCTATTAATTCTCTGCCTCAGTCTGCATTGTTTCTATTGATTCTTGTTCCTAGCCTTAACCTGGCCCAATTTATGATGTACGTTCTCCAGCCATACTCTCTCTAAACTTTCCCCTTTCACCTTTGTGAGCCTGGCCAGCTAGATGGGCTCTCTATCTCCCAAGCTGTCCATCAAAAGTATAGGAATTGTATAGTTAGACTTAAAATTCAACTGTTAGACTTAAAACCAGCCCAATTTTAATTGACGCTGTTTATTTTCTTTGTCCTTGCCTGAATAACAAATCACTCTAATACCATTGTACATTATAGGTATTTCTTTGTCACCAGACCCCCAGTTTCGTGCAGGATTAAGCCCACAATGGCTTAAGGAGTGGAGTACTCTCTTCAACTCTAGGGGGGAAAATGTGTGTAAAAGTAGTAGGTAAATTCCAAATCCCCATTTGAAATAAATTACTAATAGGGGTCATTAGCTGTCTACACTTTAAGACATTTGAACATAAATTCAAGTTTTTCCTCATCCAGATGCTTGACATTTGACAAAGCCCATTGGGCATTCTAGTTCCAACCCTCTGGATGACTGACGGAGCAACGAGCAGGAAAAGCCAGTGTTTGTCACCGTGTAGACACTTTCCTATAAAGCTTCAGTGTGCTGCAAACTGAGGAGGACATATTATAGCTAAGTTTTTAAAACTTTGACCATATGCAAAAATGATGAAGCAATATGAGTCATTTAGCTAAAAGAATAAATGACCACTGGCAGATAAGACTGTTATCTTGGATTTGGATACGTTTCTGTGTTTTGCAGAAGACGATGTCGGATATTTTTCATTGAAGTATAGTTGATTTACACTGTTATGTTAGTTTCTGGTGTACAGCAGAGTGAGTCAGACATATAGACACAGATATAGATTCTTTTTCATTATAGGTTATTACAAGATATTGAATACAGTTCTCTGTGCTACACAGTAGGACGTTGTTGTTTTTCTATTTTATATATAGTAGTGTGTATCTGTTAACCCCAACTCCTAATTTATCCTTCCCCCACACCTTCCCCTTTGGTAACCATAAGTTTATTTTCTATGTCTGTGAGTCTGTTTTGTTAATAAGTTCATTTTTATCATTTTTTAAGATTCCACATATAAGTGATACGTGATATTTGTCTTTGTTTGAATTACTTCACTTAGTATGATAATCTCTAAGTCCATCCATGTTGTTGCAAATGGCATTACTTCATTCTTTTTTATGGCTAATTCCATTATAGATATACACCACATCTTCTTTATCCATTCATCTGTCTATGGACACTTAGCTTGCTTCCGTGTCTTGGCTATTGTAAATTGCGCTGCTATGAACATTGGGGTGCATGTATCTTTTCAAATTAGAGTTTTCATCCTTTTTGGATATATGTCCAAGAGCAGGATTGCTGGATCACATGGTAACTCTATTTTTAGTTTTTTAAGGAACCTTCTTACCACTCTCCATAGTGGCTGAATCCATGTATATCCCCAACAACAGTGTAGGAGTGTTCCCTTTGCTCCACACCCTCTCCAGTATTTATTGTTTGTAGACTTCTTGATGATGGCCATTCTGACTGGTGTGAGGTGATACCTCAATGTAGTTTTGATTTGCATTTCTCTAATAATTAGTGATATTGAGCATCTTTTCATGTGCCTATTGGCTATCTGTATGTCTTCTTTGAAGAAATGTCTATTTAGGTCTTCTGCCCATTTTTTGTTTGGATTGTTTGTTTTTCTTCATATTGAGCTGTATGAGCTGTTTGTACATTTTGGAAATTAAGCCCTTGTCAGTCACATCATTTGCAATTATTTTCTCCTATTCCGTAGGTTGTCTTTTCGTTTTTCAAAAGCTTTTGAATGTAACCCCTGTTGTATGTATTCTTTGTGGTGATAAGAAGGTGAAGCGTTCCATGATCAATGCCTCTCTCAATCCTGATTCAACTTAACAAGACAATATTTACTAAGTAAGTGGAGTACATAAGGGCATTCTCATGAAGATGATACGCAAAACACCCCACAATTTTGATGTCTGGAATCTCCAAATTTAGTTCCACGAAGACATGGTACATCATTATGTGAGAAATAATTCATCTAACATTTTCTGAGCACTTATGAAACTCACACTGCAAGACCCTTCTTTTCGACCACAGGAGATATTTATTGCTAGCTTATGAAGGGTACATAATCCAATTTTATTTTCTCTCCAGCCTGGTAGGAACTGTTCTGCTGCTATTTCCAGACTCTGGGTCTCTGACCTGCTGCCATCATCCCAATAATTGTAATAGCTTTATTTGGTCATCTACAGTGGGGTAAGGGATAAGATAGGAGAAATCTGTTCTCCCAATTATATCACCACAAGAGTCCACAAGGTGAGTGGGAGACTAATACCTTCTCTTTCCTGAGAGCCACCTTACCTCTCTTCCTCATGCCAAATATCTACTGGACTATTATGGGAGCATATAAAGGGATAAGTAGGGTAGATCTCAAAACAACAGTACAGGGTAATAGGAGGAAAGATGAACTTTGTCCAACTTATGCATTCCTTTGTGCCTCAATAGCAAAGGATATTCCTGAAAGAAGTGTGCTCCAGATGAATTCTCTATATTTCCTTAGCATTCTCTTTTTTATTTTTTCACAGCTCTCTCTCAAATCCTCTACTCCAACGTCCAATCTGATCTCTCAGCTAATTCTACCCCTTCCCAGTAAAGTTCCTCCATCTCTATTTAACTTTGACAAACTCAAGTGCCTGAGATATTAGCCTGAGGCTAACGAAGGCTCTTCTCTACTTTTTCCTTTTTGACTTATGATGACAGGGCGGGATTAGAGTCCTGTGAATGAGGCAAAAAACGAATGTTCTGAGTTTCATTTTCCGTCATCAAGGGGTTCCACTGATGTCCTCATGAATTTACCTGAAAAAGGAGAGTATCTTGCGGGCAAGGACTGATTTTGCCTCAAAAACAAAACAAATCAAAACCAAAAAAAAAAAAAAAAGCAGGTGTATTGTGATATCATGAAAATTGGTATGTCTCCTTTCAGCATGGCTTTAACCTCACCCTTTGTGGGAACAATGACCCTAGAATTGTGAAGGGAGGAGACTTTGACTCTTTCTTAGATCCAATTTATACTCCAGCATCTTAATGGAGTAGCTCCAGTTCTAATTAGATTGATTTCCTTTCCAAATAACCTTACACGCATTATCTCGTTCAATACTCATAACTACCCACTGAGGTACTGGGTTGTTACCCATTTTACTTGTGAAGTTCCCTTAGAGTGCTAGCACTCTCACATTTGCATTAATGAGTCTGGCATTTGGGAGAAAAATATGCAGTCTATAAATTCAAATGAAATAACGTGTAATAAGTTCATTTGAACCATCAGTCATGTTTCCCACAAATGATGTAAGCCTTTAATTGCCTAACTTTTCCAAGGGAATAGTAAAGCATCCCACAGGTTTTGTGGCTTTCAGTCTTCTCTAGATAGTTCTTAAGCAGTATCCATTAGGGAACTTGGAGAAGACAATCTTCACTAAGTGTACATCACCCCATCATCATAGACCGGGAGTTTCCTATTTCTCCGTATTGCAAGGCATAGCAAAATATGCTATAAGACACACTTTTATAGACTTTATAAATCATAACTCATTATGCAGATGACAGACCTACCCAAGAAAAATGAGGGCGAGATTTCTATTCTTCATAAATCATGCTTCATTCCAATGTATCCTATATCAGAGAAGGATAGCATTCTATTTGGATGAGCTCATCTAAACATGACAAACTCTTTTCACAAAGATTAATTAAAATATGTCAGCTATGTTGGTGGCAAAGCCATCTTGTTTAAAATCTTCAAGAAGTAATATACAAAGCAGGATTACAACTGTTCAATCTTTAGCATGACATGCATAAAATCAATATTTAAGCTCTTTGGGGAGTTACAGCCCAACATGTTCCTTATGAATCGTCATAATGACCTCACCCAGCCCCTCCTGTCCAGTGGGAAATGGGATTACCCAGCATTCAAGGAGTGACTGAAAGACCAGGCAGCTCCTAGGAGTTGTGGATAGGCTGATGGTTTTCTAGAAGACAAATGTCAGATGTACAAGTTTCCTAGATGCCATGCCATAATCAGTCCCAGCTGCTCCAAACTCAGAGAGCCAAACTCAGTCACTGGAAAGGCTTTGAGGACAGCAGAGCAGGGGTATAATCAAAGCCCATCCCGAATGACTTCTCACTGTCCAAGAGTTCACAATAGCAGGACTTCTATATATTCCAGAAAGAAAGGGACCTCAACATTTCTTCTGGGAGAGCTTTGTTTTTTGAGACCTTATCTTGTATCTCACTGAATGAAAGAAGTTCTTTTCTTGTTGATTGATCTCTCTGGGCTTATCATCAATGTTTTAATTTCTATATTTTTTAACTTTGTGAAAAACTGAGGTTCTCCTTTGCAGTTTGGATGATCTAAGATTTCTACCATTTCTTGCACTGCGTTTTGAAACTTCAGCTCTCCTTGAGGATGCTTTAAGGATAATCTAAGGAAGACGTGGTTGGATTTACCAGCACAATGTTTTTAGCTGGGATGATTTTGCTCCCCAACTGATGTTTGGTAATATCTGAGGATATTTTTGATCCTGACAGCTGGGGAGCCGCTACTGGCATCTAATGGATAGAGACCAGGGTTACTTCTAAACATCCTACAATGTGCAACACAGCCCTCGCAACAAGGAATTATCCAGCCCAAGTTGCCAATGACACCACTGTGAAGAAGCCTTGTACTAGCATAATGGCAAAAGATTAAGTTTAATCAGTGGAAACAGCTCAAGTTTAACCACAGATTAAATACTCTCTCTTACCATGTTTCAGGAGGCAAAGAAAATGGCAGGGCAATGATTCCAACGTTGACTAATAAGAAATCTCTGAGAAGAGATGTTGCACAAACCACTTCGGTGACAAGATAGGCAAGCCAGCAAAAATACGTGTGGCCTTATGGCTGGCCATTAGAACACAATTTGGAACAGTAAACTCCAGGGATAACTGGAAAAAAGAATTGATAACCAAAGAGATTTCCCTCTTGTGACATATTTTAGCTGACTTAAGGACCCTCAAAGTGTTAATTTCCAGAGAAACTGAAAGAGGAATTAAGATAAACATCATTTGTGAGTTGTTCTTAAGCCAGGGTTGAAGAGAGTTCGTGAAAAATATTTTTCATTCATGTTCTGTCTCTCCCCTATGTGAGAAACATGGCAGGCACAATTGGCGCCTATATTATCCTTTGACCAATACTTTATCCCAGTTGCCTTAGCAACTGTCAATATTTGTCTGGTATGTCACAGCCCCAAGTTGGCCGATGTCTGAGTCAACATTTACTTTTACAGTTTAGGGAAGAGCGACACCCAGTGGTCTAAATGAACTGAGCTGCAGAAAACCACCTCCTGCTTCATTTTACTTTCACTTGAGAATGTTTATCAACCTTTCAATCTGATCCTCTGTTAAAGATCAGCAATACCCACAGTTAAAATTATAAAAAAAGAGAAGAACAAGGGTTGGAACGCCTACTTTTTCTGTAAAGGAGCAAACAGCAAACATTTTAAGATTTGTGAGCCATATGGTCTCTGTTGCAACTTCTCAACTCTGCCATTATAGCACGAAAGCAGCATTAGACAATAGATAAACAAATGAGCATATCTGTATTGCAATAAAATTTTATTTACAAAAGGAAGCAGCAGACCAGATGTGTCCCACAGGCAATAGCTTGCCAACCTCTGCAAAAGAAAATAGAATCTGTACGCTCTTTCAAGCTACACAGGCAAATGCCCCTTCATTCTCCCGAATTTCCAGAGACCTGGAAGAATCGACATTCAGTCAATAAAATTTATATAACAACTATGTATTGTGTGTGTACTATGTTCCAGGCGCTCTTCTAAATACCAGCGTAACAACAAGGTACAAGACAGTTAAAACTCCCTGCCATATAGAGCTTATATTTACAGTCAGTAATATAGCATATAAATCAAGTGTCCTATGAGCCAAACAATAATAAGCGCTTTGTGAAAATTTCAAAGTGGGAACAGGACAGGAAATATTGAGTCAAGGAAATGTTACAGGTTGAACTGTGTTCCCCAGAAAGATATGTTGAAGTCCTAACCTGGTCCTTGTGAATGTGATCTTATTTGGAAATAGGGTCTTTGTAGATATAACGAAGTTAAGGTGAAGTCATTAGGGTGAGTCCTAATCCAACATGACTGATGTCCTTGTAAGAAGGGGAAATGCCACGTAAAGGCAGAGACACACCGGGAGGCCCCCAAATGCAACAGAGGAAGAGGTTGGAATGAGGCAGCTGCAAACTAAAGAATGCTAAGGATTGCTGGCCACAACCAGTGCTAAGAAGAAGCAAGAAAGGATTCTACCCAGACTTTCAGAGGGAGCATGACCCTGAAGACAACTTGATATCAGACATCTAGGCTCCAGAACTGTGATAGAGTAAACTTCTATTGTTTTCAGCCACACAGCTTGTAGTCCTTTGTTCCAGCAGCCCTAAGAAACCAATACAAGAAGGAAGGGAATTGCCTTTGGAGAAAGGATGGTAAGGAAAACTTCAAAGAGAGGGTGAAGGAGGGGGGGACAGTGAAAGTAATCCAAGTAGTGGAAACAGCAAGTGTTAAAACCCTGGGGCACATAAAGCAACTATACTCCAGTAAAAATTGATTAAAAAAAAAAAAGAAAGACCCTGGGGCAGGAGAGATCACAAGGGTGCCCGTGCACCTGGGGCACAGCGAGCAATGGGAAGAAAAGGAGGTGAGAACATCAGAAAGGTAAATGGAGCAGGTTGACTGGCAGGCCTGTGGTCACTGCATGGAATGTGGATTTTATATTGAGTGGGATATGATATTAAAGGACTTTGAACAGAAGAGTGACATATAATGTGACTTATTTGTGAAAAGGATTGCTTTGACTACTCTATTGAGAATATAGCCTATGGAAGCAAAGATGGAAGTAGGAAGGTCTATGATGAGGCTACTGCAATCATCCAGGTGAGAGATACCTGTGGAAAGGGTGGGGATGGTGAGAAGTATAAAACTTGTTGTTAGAACAAACAGGATCTGATGACATGCTGGAGGTAAGAGCAACTGAAGGTCAAAGATAACATCAAGGTGTTTGCTTCCTACAAACTGTAGTTGGTACTTATGATGGAGAGGACTGGAATAAGAGAAAAATTTTGATGTGGGAGATGTCAAGTGTTCACTTTTGAATATGTTATGATCGGGATGCTATTAGACAGATAGTTGGATATATGAGTCTGTACTTCAAGGGAAAATTTTAGGATAGAGCTTTAAATGTAGGTATAATTAGTAAATGAATGGTATTTAAAGTCATGAGACCAGAGATTAACAAAGGAATGAATACAGCTGGGGTAGAGAAGAAGAGAATTCAATTGACTAAGCCCTCGGGCACTGCAACCCTCACTACTTGGGGACAGGAGGAGGAACAAGGTGAAAAAACTGAGAAGCTGCTAGAAAGATGATAGGAGAACCAGAATGTGAGATCCCAGAAGACAAGTGAAGAAAGAAAGATGTGATAAGATGTGTTAAATACTAGTAGCTCCAGTACGATGAGCACTGAGAGCTCATTTAGCTGGATTTCGTTGGATTTATCAATGTGGAGATCATAACCAATGTGAACATATAATTTATCATCCAAACCAAGACACTGAGAGCGAAAAAGCACTCCTGGAGAACAGGCAGAGGCCTGGATTATCTGTACAAACAGAGATGTGCTATCATCCTAGTCACGGAAATATTGACAAGAGCAGTTTCATGGGTGTGATGGGTGATTGCCTGAATGGCTTGGGTTCAACAGAGAGTGGGGTGGATATGAATTAGAGAGAGTGACTCCAGAGAACATTTCAAGGCATTTGCAATAAAAGGAAATAAAGAGAATGATATAGGGTAAAGAGGCTTTTTCTTTGGTTTTTAATATGGTGGGTGTTATAGAATTTTTGTGTAGTGATGGAAATGATCTAGGCAAAAAGGGAAAAAAAATTGTCTTAGTCAAGGGGTGGAGAGAAGAGAATTGCTGGAGCCATGGGTTCTAAGGCACAAACAGAAAAATTGGTTTTAGATATGCATATAGGTATTTTTTCCATAATAACAAGAGGCAAGGCAGAGAAAATAAGCACAGATTCAGGTAGATGGATAGATGGTATGATGGCATCTTGTAGAACTTCTCTCATTACTTAAACTTTCTTATCCTAATGAGTGTGAGGAGGGGGGAAGAAGGAAGAGGAGGAGATGGACATATAGTCGATGGAGTTGGATAATACAACAGGACCTGTGGACAGCACCAACACTGGCTGGATTGGAGAGGGCATTGAGGCTGTGGTGGACTCCATGAATGACGTGTGGGAAAGCGCTGATTCCCTGAGGAAAATCTGAAATCGAAGTAATATTAAGTGAACGTGGAATGAATGTTGGCACAAGCTCAGTAGACCATAGGTTCTGGTTCCAGCTCTTCCATTTATCGTCTGTGCTACTTTGAACAAGTTCCTTAATGTCTTTGGGTCTCTGTACCTTCACACACAAAATGCAGATCATAATACCTACCTCACCATCTGTCCATGAGGACTGAATGAGACAGTGTGTGGAAACACAAGAAATACTGTTTTCAGTAAGGTCTTTTGAATTTGAAAGATCGCCTAATTCTGTTGCTTCATAATGATAATAATAAGGCGATCTTTTTGGGGGGCAATAAAGTATTCTGCTATTAATAAAGAAATCACCAACAATATATCTAAGAATCACTGAAAAATATCATTAACTTGTGAAGTCCACCATGATTTATAATGTAGTTACACATACGTTACTTCATTAGGTTCCCAGTAGGTGATCTTTTAGATTCGAAAGACCTTACTGAAAGCAGTATTTGATGTTATGATAATAACATCAACATGTGATTATTTCATAATCAAATTATGAAATTGTTATCATAACTATTATTATTATATTATTGTTATGCTTCCGAAATATTAGGCCACTATCTATAGACTGAGTCTTTGACCTCGAACTCCAGTTAGTATCAGATAAATGTGTGAGAAGTGTTCATAGAACGTTTCCATTCTGTAGGAAAGCTGAATTTTTAAGTAAACATAGAATATAAGTTTTCATTATTCTGAGGCCAGTGTGAGGAAAATGACTGACATTTCTACCAAGATGTGTTCACATTTATGGCCGAGGGCTAAAGTATATGACCTCTAAGAGTCCTTCCAGCTCTAAGCTTCTGTATTGACATCTACTCAGATTTCTTCAGATCAATGGCTTATCAGTTCTGCACAAATTACTCCCTGGATCCAGCACTGCTGGAACTCAAAGTCACCAGATCCTTCTTGTCTGCAAATACAAATTAAGTGACTTTTACATCTATAAGTCAAAATTAAGTGACCTCTACATCTGCTGAATCCCTCACTGTCTCCCCAAATCCCCCCCTTAAGGATTTTGAGAATCCTATGAAGTAGAGGTTCATATATCCTCACATCCAGGCCGTTAGCTACTGACACCATGTGCAAATCCTCTATATTCTTTGTGTCTGTTTCATTTTCCTAAGTCTATACTTGTCCATAAAATTGCTTGGGGTAGGTTTTCCATTGTCATTGTCAACCTCCCTCCTAAGAAGGCCAACATAACATCCAAGGGAGCTGTCTTCGGAAGTTCCCAAAGCTGGCCAGCTGGGAAGTGTCAGAGGTGCTGAGTTCTAAGCAGAGGCAGAGAGAGAGGGGCCAAAATTGTAATCCCTTGACTCATTCATTCATTTGTTCAACATTAATTGAGCACCTGCTGTATACGGTAACAGAGCTTAGGGGTTAAGAGGGAGAACTTTGGTGTTAGACACACATGGGTTCAAATCCTACTCTGACACTTACAAGCTTTGTGTCTTCGTCAAGTTCCTTGTTCTCTCTGAGCCTCAGTTTACTTCTCTGAAAGAAGACTCATGATGGACCTCTCTCATGGGTTGCAGTGAGAATTAAATGAGACAATACGTGTCATGTTGAAACCTGGATCAAACATAGCAGCTTTCATCCTCACTTAGGTTCCAGCCTTTGGTTTGGCTCTGGGGACACAAATTTGCAATACATCCGCTGCAACTGATTGCATTAAGCACACCCAGGAGACCACTCAGATCAAAACAACCACGGAGGTCTGTGGGGAGATTTGAGAATCACTCTGGGCCAAGGTCTTTCCCGTTTGCCTTAAACCATTTCACACACTGTCTTCCAAAAGTCTTTGTCTTATTTGGCTTCATCCTTTGGCCTCTTCTCTTTGCCTAGGACACTTTCTGAGAATGGTGAAAAATTTTAATCCTCTCTTTTGTTCTCTTATTGTTACTATTTCCAAAATCGAGTTTGAGTGTTCCCAAATCTGTCTCCCCATTGCCTTCACCCTGGTTCCCAACAAAAACAGCTCCTGCCTGAACTACTTCAAAAGCTTTCTAATGATCTTCCCATTTCCTCTCTAACTTTTCTCTCTGTTTTCGTAACAAAGCAATTGAATAATCCATTCGTCTGTCCACGCATCAGCTTCCCATGGTATTTTTAACAAAATCCAAACTAATTACCATAGGGTGGAGAAGATAACTTGCTTTCTACTGAAATCCATTCTCTCCTCCATAGCAGCCGAGTTATAGCAGAGAAGCAGCTGCGAGCCAGGGAAGCCATCCTCCTGGTACTGAGGCAGGAGATAGGTGGGCCCCCCCGAGGCAAACAGTTGGAATTTGTTCTCTGCGGACCGACATTCCAAGATGAAAATAGCAGGAAAATCGAGAGAGGAGGCTGGGCCCTGCTCAAATAGAAGATAAGAGAGCACGTATTTTTCATTCTCGAAGTCAGGAGACCTCCCCGACTACACATGCACAGAAAAGCTCTTTGGAGATCAAAAAAGGAGGAGGTACCATCCCATAGCTACCCATAGGCCTCTTTGGTACAATCCATCTTGGCTAAGAGATGCACACGCACACATGGGAGGATCCTGAGATATACCAAATATGGACTCTGAACCAGGCAAGTCAAAATGATTGGCCAAAGGAAACCCAGAAGAAATGCCCCATAAAAGTGATGCAAACTTCCACGAGGGCACGACTCACTCACTCTGAGCCTCCCATGGGTCTATCCAAATGTACTGTATTTGCTTTCCTCCTAATAAACCCTTTACTTGCTTCACTACTTTCCATCTTTGTGGGAATTCTTTTTCTGCAAAGCCGAAGAGCCAGGGCCTTGTCACTGACCAGTGGTCTAGTGGCTAGGATTTGGTGCTCTCACTGCCACGACCTGACCTCAGTCACTGGCCAGGAACTGAAAGCCTGTTTTAAGCCACTGCAAGGCTGAGGCCACCCGAGATCAGTACCTGTGTGTGGCCTTTTGTGTTGGTTATCTATTGCGCATAACACATTATCCCCAAACCTCGTAGCTTAAAACAATACATATTTATTACTGCACAGTTTCTGTGGATCAGGAATCCAGGGGCAGCTTAGCTGGGGGTTCTGTCTCAGGGTCTTTCACGAGCTTGCAGTCAAGATGTTGAACAGGGCTGCAATCATGTCAAAGTTTGATTGGGGCTGAAAGATCCTCTTCAGTCTCACTAGTGGGCTGTTGGCAAAAGGCTTCAGTTCCTTGCTGTCTGATGGCAGAGGATTTACTTCTTTCCCATGTGGATCTCTTTCTAGGTGAATGTCCTCATCACATGGCAACTGGCTTCCCCCGAGAACAAGTGAACCAGAAGAGAAAGCAAGCAGGAATCCACAGCGCCTTTTATTTCTTTATTTTTTTTAAGATTTACATTTATTATATATTTATTTATTTTTGGCCACCCCACGGGGATACAGGATCTTAGTTCCCCAACCAGGGATCAAACCTGCACCCCCTGCAGTGGAAGCACTGAGTCTTAACCACTGGACTGCCAGGGAAGTCTCCACAGTGCTTTTTATAACCTAGTCCACAAGTCATCTCTATCACTTCCATTCTTTTCTATTCATTAGATGTGAATCTCTAAATCAACCACACTCAAAGGGTGGGGAATTCCCTGAATATGTAGCATTATTCTAGAATTCTCTCTCTTGAGCTCCAGACTCATACTTCCAAATGCCTAGTAAAATCTCTCTCAATGTGTTGTATATATCTCATGCTAAACGTACCCCCAAATAAACTCAACCCCTGCCCCAGTCTGCTCCTCCTCTTATATTTTTTTCTCTTGGTTAATAGTATTCTATCCAGGCAGACAAGTAATATTTTTTACCCTCCTATTCTCCCCACTTGCTACATTCACTTGGTCACCAATTGTGTTCAAGTGTATCAGAAAGTCTCTCTGGAATTTTTCTCCCAATCTCCGTCTCCACTGGTACCTGGATAGGCACCTCCTGAATTCTTACAATAGACTTGAACCGTGAATGCCCCCTCCAGTCTCTCCTCCACACTATTACCAGAGATCTCTCACTTAAAATCTAATCACTCTCCAGATTAAAGTCTACCTGTGATCCCTCCTTTCCAACACACAAGCCCAAATTCCTTATATGATGCCCATGTCTTCACACTGTTTGACTCCTGTACTCGTCTCCTTTCAATTTTTTTATGCCAAGCCCCACATGTAGCCTATGACCAAGCCACTATCAGAAAGTACCTAATTAGGCCATGTCCTTCCCCCTCTAAGATTTTGTACCCTATTCTTCATCTGCCTGGAATGTCCTTCTCCTCCTACCCACCCAAAATATGTGTATCCACCCTCCAAAGCATAAATCAAAGGTCACTTCATCTCTATACTATCTTTGACTTACCTTCTCTTCTCCTTTTGGATTTTGTGTAAACCCATATTATTGAATTTATCTCAGTGAGGAATAGTTTTTGTCTGTATGTCTGTATCCTCATAATATTCTGAGCTCTTTGGGGCCAAGGATCATGAGTAAGTCAACTTTCTGACTGTCAAGCAGCAAATATCAATATTTTGGAGGGGAAAAAGACACGTTTTAGTATGTATAAATGTTTTTTTTAAAGGGAATTGCTTTTATTTCTTCAGCCAATGTTATGTTCTTTTATGAGTGATTAGAATGTTTTCTGGAGAAAGGGAAACCTTTTTGGATTTCTGAGTGGATAACTTTGACTTAAAAAATATTGTAGTATCTGCATCTTAGAATATCCAGCCTATTGGTTGAATACCACCTCCATTCTGTTCTTTGAGCTGGCAGAAAATGGCCACTAGAGGGCATCACAGTTACGTATACTTTATACAATTTGAAGTGATTAACTTCAGGGCAAAGCTAGTTTTGAAAACAAAAAGCTCTTTATGCCTCACATTTGTTTAGCTCTGCATGATTTTTCAAAGAAAATTAACATGTAAACTTCCTACTCCTTATTTCTATTCTTCATACCACTCAGAAATCCTTCCACAAATGGTCATATTTGGAATATTTGCTAAGAAAACTCAACTCCCCACTTTCCCTCTACCTCCAGCAAATTCTTCATTAAACAAACACTATTTCCAAATCTCCAACTATGCGTAAATCACTTTGACAGAAAATATAGAAGATAGAAAATCTTCAACCAACAGTTACTAGGAGTCAGGCATTGTACTGGAGTGTACACAGGCACGGGAAAGTAGGAGGTGGTATATACTACTTACTGTTAGTATTTTATAACCTATGTTTTTGATAACTAACTTCTTACATTTTAAAGAGGCAACATAACAGAAGAATAAATATGAAAATAAAGCAAAAAAGAAGGAACTTGGAAACTGGTTTGAGTCCCTAGAGTTAGCTAGGCTTAAGAGAGAAGAAAGCCAATTTAGGAAGAGCTTATATAAAGAAATTTTTTTTAATTCTCAGACTACAGCAGAGAGAAAATGAGAGATCAATAACAGAAATTTTTGGATATTAACAAATAGATGAAAATTAAATAACACATGCTTTTAAAAATATTTTATTTTATTTATTTTTGGCTGTGTTGGGTCTTCGTTGCAATGTGCAGCCTTCTCATTTTGGTGGCTTCTCTTGTTGCGGAGCACAGGCTCTAGGTGTGTGGTCTTCAGTAATTGTGGCTCACAGGCTTAGTTAGTCTGCAACATGTGGGATCTTCCCGGACCAGGGCTCAAACCCGTGTCCCCTGCATTGGCAGGCAGATTCTTAACCACTGCGCCACCAGGCAAGCCCTAAACAACACATTTTTAAATATCCAGTGGGTCAAAAAAGAAACCACAAGGGAAATCAGAAAAATACTTCAAGATGAACGAAAATGAAGACACAACATAGCAAAAATTGTGGGATGCACTAAAACAATGCCTAGAGGAAAATGTCCCGCTGTAAATGCCTACCTTAAAAGAAAACAACAACAACTCATATCAAAACCCTAAATTTTACCTTAAGATACTGGAGAAAGAATTGCAAACAAAATTCAAATCAAGCAGAAAAAAAAACAATGAAGAGTAGAGTATAAATAATGAAATACAGAATAGATATAAGGGAATACAAACAACTGACTCAAGAATAAATAGAAACCATTAACAGACTTACAACAAATAAAGACATTAAATTATTAATTAAAGAAAAAAAATCTACATTCAAAGAAAAGCTCAGGCCCAGATGACTTCACTGGGAAATTCTATAAAACATTCAAAGAAAAATTAACACCAATTTCAAGGAATCTCCTAGAATTAATGAGTTCAGTAAAGTTCTAGGATATAACACAAACATACAAAAATCAATTTCATTTCTATGTGCTAGCAATGAATACATGGAAACCAAAACTAAAAATGCAATGCTATTTACAATCTCTAGGAGAAAAAAATAAATACTAAGGTGTGAATCTAACAAAACATGTATAGAATCTATGTTATAAAATAAATGAAGAGACATATCATGTTCATGGATTGAAAGACTCGGCATAGTGAAGGTGTCAGTTCTCCCCAAACTGATACAAAGGCTTAATGTATTTGCTATCAAAATCCTAGCAAGATTTTTTTGTAGATATAGTCAACAGTACTCTAAAAGTTATATAGGTAGGCAAAGGAAATAGAGTAGCTACAACAGTTTTTGAAAAACCAGAACATTATCTAGACTGTGTAGTACTGGCAGAGGAATAGACATATAAAAGTGATTTTTCACAAAGGTACAAAAGCAATTTAATGGGGGAAAGATAGCCTTTTTAACAATGGCACTGAACCAAGTGGACATCAGTGGACAAAAAATAAACCCCAACCCAAATTTCACACCTTACAAAAAAATTAACTCAGACCACAAACTAAGATGTAAATATAAAACTATAAAATTTTTAGAAAACTGTAGGAGAACATCTTCAAGATCTAAGGCTAGACAGAGTTCTTAAACGTGACACTGAAAGCATGACCCACAAAAGGAAAAACCAATAAATTGGACCTTTTCAAAATTACAGTTTGCTCTGCAAAAGATCCTGACAAGGGCTTCCCTGGTGGTGCAGTGGTTGAGAGTCCGCCTGCCAGTGCAGGGGACACAGGTTCACGCCCTGGTCCGGGAAGATCCCACATGCCCCAGAGCGGCTGGGCCCGTGAGCCATGGCCGCTGAGCCTGCGCATCCGGAGCCTGTGTTCCGCAACGGGAGAGGCCACAACAGTGAGAGGCCTGCGTATCGCAAAAAACAAAAAACAAAAGATCCTGACAAGAGGATAAAAAGACAAGCTATAGAGTGGGTAAAATTTTAACA
Source organism: Neophocaena asiaeorientalis asiaeorientalis (assembly GCF_003031525.2). Classification (NCBI taxonomy): domain Eukaryota; kingdom Metazoa; phylum Chordata; class Mammalia; order Artiodactyla; family Phocoenidae; genus Neophocaena; species Neophocaena asiaeorientalis. Next base: position 4,739,927 of record NW_020172779.1, read on the forward strand.
AACCACAAATCTGACAAAGAACTATTATCTGGAATATATAAAGAATTCTAAAAACTCAACATTAAAAAGCCAACAATTCAATTAGAAATTAGGCAAAAGATATGAAAAGACTTTTCACTAAAGAGAGCGCACAGTTGGAAAATTAAGCACATGAAAAGATGCTCAACAACATTAACCATAAGGGAAATTTAAATTAAAACCATAATGGGATATTGCTACACACCTATCAGAATCACTCATAAAAAGTAGTGACAACACCAAATGCTGAAAAGATGTGGAGAAATGATCACTTGTACGTTGCTGGTAGAAATGTGATATGGTACGGTAACTCTGTAAAATAAGGTGGAAATTTTTCTTAACAATTAAATAGGTAACAACCATACAACCCAGTAATTGCACTCCTATTCATTTATCCCAGAGTAATGAAAACATGCTCGTATAGAAACCTGCACACAAATGTTTACAGATGCTTTATACATAATGGAAACTGGAAACAACCAAGATGTCCTTCAACAAGTGCATGGTTAACACACTCTGGTACATCCATACCATATATGATAATGGGCTCTCAAACACATCCATGTCCTAACTCCACAACAATATATGAATATGACAAGTGACTTTGCAGGTGTGGTTAAGGGTATGGGCTAATAGCCATGAAAGCATGTTCAACATCACTAGCCAGCAGGAAATGCAACTTAAAACCACATGAGATAGTCCTTTAATTTTAGAATGGTTAAAATTAAAAACGTATAGCACAAAATGATGATAATGTGGAGGAACTGGAATGCTCATCCATCGTCCCTAGTTAGCATAAAATTGTACAACCACATTGGAAAAGATTTTAGTAGGTCTTTTAAAAAAATAAACATTCTCTTTCCTTATGATCTGGCAACTCCACTTCTAGGTATCTAACCAAGATAAATAAAAACCTGTGTCCACAAAAAGGCTTGCATAAGAATTCCACTGCAGCCATATCTATAAGAGCCAAGCCTGGAAAGAATCCTAATATCTAGCAACAAGTAAATGAATAAATAAATTATGGTTTATTTTTTCAATGGAATACTGCTAAAAAATAATGAATTACTAGGATGATGTAACTGCTAGGATGAGGTTACTGTGGTGGTGGACACACAACTCTGCTCTTTTTAAAACTCATAGGACTCGACCAACAAAGGGTGAATTTTACCATTCGCAAAATGTAAACACTCAACCAGGACAGCAGGGAGAAAGATTAAATGTAGACTATAACGAATGAATCTAAATTTATTACAAATTAATGACACAACCCAACTGGAGGGGATGGGGAAGAAATAAGCTGGCCTAAATATCTTTGTAAAAAAGTGTTTGGGGCTGGGAGGAATCACTTCTTGACACACCTGTAGAAAAAGAAAATGTTTTGACTATATACAGTACGGTTAAAGATAAAAACTGTATGCAAACTCTGTACTCTAGTTGGAAATGTTGTTTCTTACAGGGGTATGGATAACTATTCTGAAGTGACTTTACACATAGACTAGGATTGAACAATTTAGTAAATAAACTGTAGATTATGAGAACCAGGTTTCTCACTGTCAGAGAAAGAAGTTGCAAATTAACAAAGGGGAGATGTTAGAATGAACCCTGTGAGACTGCTGGATTGCAGTCAGAGACACCAATATGACCTCATGCTTCTTCTAATCTGTGTGTATATTAGACTCTGCATTTCTACCTATATTTATGTAAATACAGATTGATAGATACAGTAATAAATATAGAGATATGTGTATACATGGATTAGTAGAAATACATATATTTCCTAGATGTTAACATAAGGAGAAGCTGGATGTAATGTTTTGGCCAATTTTCAGTAAGTCTGAATTATTTCAAAATTTAAAAAATTTTAATAAATTATGTAAACTTTAAGTTATATTAGACTCACAGACATAGAGAATAAACTTGTGGTTGCTAAGGAGGAGGAGAGATGGGGGAGGGATCGAGTGGGAGTTTGGGGTTAACAGATGCAAACTCATATATAGAATGGATATACAACAAGGTCCTACTGTATAGCACAAGGAACTATATTCAATATCCTGTGATAAACCATAATGGAAAAGAATATTAAAAAATAATGTATATATATATATATGTTAACTGAAACACTTTGCTATAGAGCAGAAGCTAACACAACATTGTAAATCAACTATACTTCAATTTTAAAAATTGTTATATTAAAGACAGGAAAAGAATAATAATGAACTACTGACAGATGCAAAACTATGGATGGATCTCAGTAAAATTATGCTAAGCAAAAGAAACTAGACCTAAGAGTATATAACGTATGATTCTATTTACATCAACTCTTGAAAACAGGCAAAAGTAATGGTAATAGAAATTTTATCAGTGAGTGCCCCTGGATAGGGAGGAAATGACTGCAAAAGAATATAAGAGAACTTTCTGGACTAGTAGAAATATCCCATATCTTAACTGACGTTATGGCTACATGGATGTTTACATTTCTAAAATCTCATCAAACTGCATTTTAAAGGTGCATTTATTGTATGTAAATTATACTCCAGTTAAGTTGCTTTTTAAAAAAGATTATAGAGTAGAAAAATGAATTGAAAACATTTATAAAATATATAAATGTTTTATAAACATTTATAAAATATACGAGACATAAATAAAATAACACTAATTTGATCAAGGAAAAGACCCAAGAACAAGCTCAGGTCTGTTTAAAGCTTTGAAAATAAGCATATACTCCAGGTTGACCCTAAACTTCTGAGCACTGAGACTGGGAAATGTTCTAACTTTCCAGGAAACAAGGGTGAAAGCAGGCTGTCCCCACATCTCCAACTAGTCTTGGCCTCCATGTATGTCTGAGATTAATTGACAACTATTAAAGTACTAATAAACGATCAGTACACGTGGCACACGCACTACGCAAGAGCTCACTTTGAAGTTCATGCCATTTCCTCCCTTTGCTTGGAAGCACCTGAGGCCAAATACCGCTGTGTTATCCAAAGAGCCTGTTAAACTGACCTGGGCAGTACATCCAAAGAGTTAATCCAAGCACACCCTGGTGTTGCCATCACCCACACCTCTAGCTCCAAACAAGTGTGCCCTGGGGAGCTGCTGAGTCCAGTAAGCCACTGACAGGGGAAAAAAATGGAAAAAAGACATGAAAAAAACTGACTTTGAGACCTTTTTCTCGGGTCATTATAGGAGTAGGGGTATGGGGAAGAGATGAATCTGACATGGAGAAAGGAGCCTGGGTTTAGGTGTCAGAGGGGCCAGAAATCTGGAAAATGCATTCTTGGGAAGCTTATTTAAGCCATCTGGGGTTAAGTTTCCTCATCTAGAAAAAAATGAGCATATTCATGTCATAAGGTGAACCCACATTATGTTAGTAGCCCTGCCTGGAGGTCCGTTGAATATGACGAATCTAAGCAAAAGGCTAGGATTTTCACCTCTTAATTCATATGACGAATCTAAGAAAAGGCTAGGATTTTCATGCCTCCTAATTCATTCTGTGTGTAAATGGGTTTGATCTGCACATCTATCTCTGACTGATGGCTTCCTTTTTGTTTGCATTATTTATTCCACCATTTTTCAAAGTACTGCACTCTTGTTTGCATTAAACTTTTCCAGGAACTTATTAAAGTAGACAGTTCTTAGAAGCTCTTGTAGACTTCCTGAAGAATCTCTGTTGGTGACAGAGAGGAATGTTCTTTTTAAAAATCTATTATTTTAGCAACAATGAGATATCACTACACAGCCATTAGAGTGGCCAAAATCCAGAACACAGACAACACCAAATGCTGACAAGCACATGGAGCAACAGGAATTCCCATTCATTGTTGGTAGGAATGCAAAATGGTACAATCACTTTGGAAGACAGTTTGGTGATTTCTTACAAAAGTAAACACACTCTTGTCATACAATCCAGCAATCGTGCTCCTTGGTATTTACCCAAAGAAGTCGAAAACCTATGTCCACACAAAAACCTGCACATGGATGTTTATAGCAGTTTTATTTATAATTGCCAAGACTTGGAAGCAACCAAGTTGTCCTTCTGTAGGTGAATGGATAAAGTGTGGTACATCCAGATGATGAAATATTATGCCGCTAAAAAGAAATGGGCTATCAAGCCATAAAAAGACATAGGGGTAACTTAAATATATATTACTGAGTGAAAGAAGGCAATCTGAAAAGGGTACATACTATATGATTATAACTATATGACATTCTGGAAAAGGCAAAACTACGGAGGCAGTAAAAAGATTAGTAGTTGTCAAGGGTTGGAATGCGGAAAGGGATGAATAGGCAGAGGACAGAGAAATTTTAAGGTAGTGAAAATACTCTATATGATATCATAATGATGAATACATGTCATTATACATTTGTCCAAACCCATAGAATGTACAACACCAAGAGTGAACCATAATGTAAACCGTGAACCTCGGGTGATAATGATGTGTCTGTCAACGTAGGTTCATCTATTATAACAAATGTACCACTACGGTGGGGGATATTGATAACGGGGAAAACCGTGCATATGTGGGCGCAGGAGGTAAATGGGAAATCTCTGTACCATCTCCTCAATCTTTCTGTGAACTGTATAAACTGCCCTACAAAATTATATATATATATATATATATATAGTCTTTATTTTGGAATAATCACAAATTTACAGAAAAATACAGTGCAAAGAACTCTTCGATGAACCATCTAAGATTCAGTTAGAAGCATGATTCTCCAACCTCCCAAGTGTCATGTCCTACAAACAAGGACATCTCCTGCAAAGCCACAAAGCAACCATCAAAATCTGGAAGTTAGCACCGATCCATACCTTCCATCAATCTTCAGGCTTCATTTAACTTTCATCGACTGTCCCAGTAATATCATTGCTGATCATAGTCACTTTGTCATTTATTTTAGATGGTGTCTTCTAGTTTTCTCTACTGCTAAGTAACTCTTTTCCCATTGAAATTAATAAATATTTGAGGGCAAAGTGGTTTGAAACTATGTAAATAATCCCATTCCTCACCAAACTTTCAATCTATTCATATATTTATTTATGTCTATATGAAATCTAGTTTTTTATTTTACACAAATGTATACATTAGCACTTATTTATACAAATGTATACATTTCCACCTATTACTATCATTCCCATTTTCCCAGCAAGAGGCAATTCAAACTGGCTGCTCAGTCCCTTTGACAAGTCTCCATCCTTCTTTGAGCATTCCCTTGTTTCCTGGAGAAGATGTTCTGGGCTCCTGTTGCATTTTCCCTGCCCCAGACTTGGAATCAGCCATTTTTTCTGAGAAGCCCTGAGAGTTTTGGCACTTGTAGCAGTTGAAACTTTTTAGCATAAAATCAACCAAAACAGAGCTCCTGAGCTATGTGAATGCCAGCTATAAAAAATCAAGATGGAGGTTGGTGAATCAGCTCTCAATCCTTCACCAGATCATGAGCTTCTCTGCTTTCTTCCTTTAGAGAATCCTGGCCACTTAGAAAAATGGGGCACAAAATTTACAGCTCAATTTGCAATTTAATTAAAGTAATAATGGCAGCCAAGGGGCACATGTACTGCTACACTTGCCAGGTTATCAGGAGCCAAGGACCACATCTCTAACTGCTTTTATTGACTTTGTCTCTGCAAAAATTAGAACATTCTTAGTATTCTTTTATTAAAAGGTATAAAAATTAACTTTCTGTAGATCCTGTTTGTTCTTGGTTTATAAGTCACAGTCCCGTGTACAGAAATGTAAGAGTGGTGTCTGCCTTCCTGGTCCTTGTAAGCCACTCCCAGACACCACCACAACCAGAGAAATTGCCTGAAGATACCAGTAAACATGTCATGAGAACCAAAGAGGACAAGAACCAGAGGCTGAGAGAAAAGCACAAAGCAAGGTGACCAAAACACAAGAGGGACAATAGACTGAGGGTGAAACGTGGCACACGACCATCTGGTCACCCATCTTGCACTGCTCTCTGTACCAATCATCCATCTCTCTTCAGCAGCTGCGCTCCCCATTTGTATCAGCTCTTTTGTGTCGACACACAAGTATTTCTAAGCCTTTTTCATCTTTAAAAATTACTACTCCCTTTACCATATACAGTCCTTTCACTATCACCCTTTACTTCTCATCCCCTTTATAACCAAACTAGTTTACAAAGGGTATTCAATACTCACTGTTTCCACTGTTTCACCTCCATCGCCTTCTTCAGTTTACAGCCAGGTTCTTCCCCCACCACCCCTAACACTGCCATTGCCAAGATCAACTATGACCGTCCTAATGCTAAATTCAATAGACAAATATTTATCAACCTCTGTGTATCAGCCTTTTCAACAGCATTTGGCTGTGTACACCGCTTCCTCCCTGAGTCTCTGTAGTCCATTAGCAGAGTATCACTCCCCCGGTTTTCCTACTACCTCTATGGCTGCTTCTTTTAGATGTCTCCACTTTGACCCACCATCCCCAGCTGAGGTGTTCACTAGGGTCCAACCCTCCATCTTCGGGGTGATCACACGCACTCACTCCCCTGCCTTTATTAATAAACGGAGCCGAGAAACCCAAACCTACATCACCTGCCAGGAGCTCCGGTCCAAAACGAAACTGCTTAGCTTCAAAGTCAAAACTTACTACTCCTCCTGCACCCCTCCCCTTCTTTTGGGCACCATCAACTCAGTCCCCCAAGCCAGAAGGTTGGGAGACTTTCTGGACTCATTACTCTCTCTCACTTTCCTCATCGAGTCCCATTGAAACTAACTCCTATACCTCCTAAATATTGCTCGAATCTCTCTTGTATATTTCTGTTGCCACTGTTATGATTCAAACACTCATTACTTCTCACTCAAACACGGAAAGAGCCTCTAAAGAAACACCAGACTTACCGTGCTTTTGTCCTTTTTCCATCAGCAGAGTCTTTCTACATCTCAAGTCTGATGATGTTAATCCTTTGCTTAAATTTACTCAAAAGCAACCTAACGCTACAGAACGCAAGGCAAAACCCTTAGCAGGACGTTCAAGGCTCTTTGTGATCTGGCACCAACTTAATTCTCAAGCTTCTTTCCTCAGCACTTCCTAGATGTGTGCGGTGCTTCAGTCCCTCTCAATAACTTCCAGTTACCCCAGCAACTCCTGCTTCATGCACATCCCTGCCTCTGGACATGTAGGCTCCTTAGCCAAGAACTCACCCTCTCCTACACATCCCTCTAACAGCCAGTACGGAGCAGACACAATTCACACACGTCACCTCCTCCAGAAAGCCTATTGTGACTTCCCTTATCTAGACTAGTGCCTTGCCTTTGCTTGCAAAGCCTCCAGACCTCCCCTGTCTTAACACCCACCAAATTGCTTTACGGCCACTCTTTCTCTTATCTGTCTCCTCCCCTGTCTTAACAACCCACCAAATTGCTTTACGGTCACTCTTTCTCTTATCTGTCTCCCCTTGGAAGTCACACAGTAATTTCCCACAGGCTGTATCCACCCACTATGTGTCTTTTATTTTTACCCAAACAATGCTTTAAAATAACACTTTAGTTGACAAAAAAAAAAAAAAAAAAAAAAAAAAATAGTAATTCTGGATTTCTGGTATCTCTTGAAACATCAGGCCATACTGTTTCATCCTCCTGCAGAGCAAGAACTTTCTGGAATCGACTTGTGGATGCCCCTTTACAAAGAGGAATTGCTCTCCAAAATATACCACAGTTCCCATGTGGACTTCTTCCCTCACTGACCTCACCCGCCTGGTCCCCGTGTGGGCATTTGACTTTGTAGCTTCCCTCCCAAACAGACTGCGTGCTCCCTAAGAAGAGGGACGGTATTTTGTCTAGTTTTCTATCCTTAGCGCACCTTCATAATTTCACTTCGTTTGCTCCCACTTGGTAGGCCCAACAGAGCACTCTGCATTCAGTGGGTACTAACAGATGTTGTTGATCCCTTCAACCACAACTCCGTGAGGTGACCAAGATGGCGGGGCCTGGGCCTCTGTACAGACCGGCCAAGTGGGAAAGAGGATGGAGCTGGGACGTTTTGGAGGACCGTAAAGTAGAAAGTTGGTAAGCTAATGCATGCCTGCCACTGGGGCTCTGGCATCCTGCTCTGGTAACATTGGGTATTTGGTGAATGAAAGGTTGGCCCACACTTTCTAAACACAATCTGGAGGACAATACATCTCACGTCCCCCATTCCAAGGAGATGACATTTTTCTTTCTCTTTGGAGAACAGACCAAAATGCAAGATCAGTTTCCTCCAAGATCTGAAGTCTTTTTTGTAACTGTTTCATACTGAATCTGTAACAGCTGTCTGTCTTTTTCCATTGCCAAGTTGGTCTGTATTATTGAAGCAATACTCAAGGCTGTGGCTTTCTGGGAGAGAAAAGAACTCCGAAGAATAATAGAACAGCAGTTGAAGGGGAACAAATGTTATTTCAAAAGGGTTCCACAGGGCTTCCCTGGTGGCTCAGTGGTTGAGAGTCCGCCTGCCGATGCAGGGGACAACGGGTTCGTGCCCCGGTGCGGGAAGATCCCACATGCTGCGGAGCGGCTGGGCCCGTGAGCCATGGCCGCTGAGCCTGCGCGTCCGGAGCCTGTGCTCCGCAACGGGAGGGGCCACAACAGTGAGAGGCCCGCGTACCGCATCACCAACCGCACAGCCCCGGTGAGCGTGTGGCTCTCTGGACCAGCCCTGGCATGAACAAGCCAGCATCCCTTCTTATTTGTCAAAGGGGATGCTCCCTAGATCTTGAGCTAAAGATGCCTGAAGACTTGATTCTAAAATGCAGCTGCACCTTGTCCCTTTTCCCTTGGGCATCTGGTCCAAGGAAGAACTTATGTTTATACTTTTAATTTTTTCCCATACACAATGCACACACACACATACACACACTTACACAATCCTCCTTCTTTCCCTAGCTGAGAACGTTGAGAGTTTCAGATTTATGCCCTATCCTTGCAGAGTTATCTTTCATTCCTTATTTTCCTTATGAGGTTTTGAATAAATACAGCAGTTATTTCCATTTCTAGGGAATATTGTATTAATCACATAAACTTTGAGGTCAAAGAGAACCATGTTCATATCGTGGTGCCAACACTTCCTGGGTGATCTAAGTCAAATCACTTAAATCCACATCCTGAATGACTTACAATACATCAGTTTGGTAGAATATTGGGCATTAGACAGAATAGCTATGAGAATTATGAAATAAAAAAAGAATTACAGTCTATGAACACGGAATTTCTTCCATTATTAGTAAAACTAGCATTCGTGGTATGATTTTTAGTTTACAAAATTCTTTACACATATATTATCTAAATAAGATTAAAAAAATAATACCTCATAATGACCTTAATAGAATGATATTATCATAAGTCTTATTTTACAGATCAAGAAACCCAGACTGCCAACAGTTAGGTAACTTGCCAAGGGTCATACACTTAGTAAATAACAGAATTAAAACTTACTTTCTAGAACCCATATGATAGCTTTCATTTTAAGATAGTTCTAAAAGTCAGAAAATAATATAGCATCATTACAGAAAGTTTAGAAGTTTCAGAGAAATTATCTCAAGTTCTGCACTCTTAGAAACAATAAATGGTAGTTTCTCCCACTTACCTCCCCCCCACCCATCTTATTTCACGGAGTAGAAAGCAATTCTGCTCTTCTCCCACCATTGCCTAACAACCCCACTATTGGTAAATTTATACCACCTTTCTGAACCGTTCTCTTTCTTCTGGGCATCAACCCCAGGATTTTATCTCATTTTCATTAGGGAATAAATCTTTATTGGAGCAAGTGATGATAATGTGATGAGAGATGAATAAATGCTGTGTAATTCTGGCTCCTGATTTTTTCATTACCTCATTATTTGCCCAGATATCACCATCTACAGATCAACAGGTTTTACATTTGTCCTTTTTTTCTAATTTTAGTGAGCTATGTGCCATTCCATTGTAGTTACGCACATACAAGACTGTTACTCCTTAAAATAAGTTCTCATTTGGAGCTGTTCCATTGTGGAGCAGCAGAAAACTCGGAGCCACAGAGTCTGGCAAATTTGAGTATTATCACTTGCTAATATTGTGACAGGGGCAAGTCAGCTAATAGCTGTGATCTTAGTTTGCATATGCAAATTGGGAGGTGATTATAAGTAATATTTGATCCTCATGGGCCAATTTAAAGTTATAGTCAATGATAGATCTTCTGTATCCTGAATAAATCTCAAGATTAATGTGACCCAGTCTCAACTAAATGTGGCAATCAAAGAAAGAGTTCAGTTATAACAATCATTACTAAAATAATTCAGTGTATTACTTTTATCCCCTAGGAAAAATGTAGTCAATAATGCAGGGCAAAACTTTTTTAAATCCCCTCTTTCTTCTTTTCCATTCTCCCACCTTATAGTTGTTCCAAAAGAGATGTCCCCTTCCTTCTCTCTCTCTCTCTCTTTCTGTCATTTTGCCAGATTTTTTTTTCTTTCATGTGTGTCTCTCTCAGCTCTTTAATATGTAGATTGTCCTAGCTTCACTGATATTTTCCTTTTTTTTAAAAACATCTTTATTGGAGTATAATTGCTTTACAATGACATAGCCATTTCTCTAAAGAAGATATACAGACTGCCAACAAACACATGAAAGGATGCTCAACATCACTAATCATTAGAGAAATGATCTTTTCTTTTGAGTTTCGCTCTCTGCCTTATCTAGTCCTCAGATTCTTGATAACAGTAGAGAGCGTGAAGAACGACTCTTTCCCATTTCCTCCCATGCCTCAAGTCCTCTCTCCCTTTTTTATTTTCCTAATTATGCTTTTAGAAAAAAAAAAATTAGATTGACCAGGATAGAGTGTAATGCCTACTGAGCAGGGGAGGGTGAAGTTGATCAGCGCATACAAAATTCTGTATGTATGGGGTAGAGGAAGAAAAAGTTTGAGAAAATACGTATTCCCCAAACGAGAGCTTCCTAAACTTTAATCATCCATGTTCAAGGGCAGCAAACTGTGAAATCATCCTCTGTCCCTAACTCCCTCTATTGGCACCTCTCCCTGCTCTGTGCTCAGTGCGACTTACAACCCTCAGCTTCTTTTCATTTTCTCCATATTTTAACTTTCTCCTAGCTTCACAAGTTTTCTAACCCAAGCTCTTCCGAGAACCTTAGAATCCTTCTTCCCTCAAGTTTTCATTTAGCTTTCTTGTTAAATCCAAGATCAAGATGCTCCTGGGTTCCATTTTTCTTTTCAATTGTGGTAAGAATACATAACATGAGATCAAACCTCTTAACGAATTTTTAAGTGTAAGCACAGTATCGTTATCTACGAGCACAATGTTGTATGCAGATCCCTAGAATTTATTTTTCTTGCATAACTAAAACTTCACACCCATTAAACCACATCTCTCCATTTTTCCCAACCCCAGCCCCTGGCAACCATCATTCTGCTTTCTGCTTCTATGAGTCTGACTATTTTAGACACCTCACATAAGTGGAAACAACCTAAATGTCCACTGATGGATGAATGGGTAACAAAATGTGTGTATGCATAAATGGGATATTAATCAGCCATAAAAAAGGAGGGAAGTCCTGCCATATGTAACAACATGCATGAAGGCTGAGAACGTTATGCTAAGTGAAATAAGCCTGGATCCATTCTTATAGCTGGCCTTTGAGTGTGGAAACCTCCCTAAGGGTTATTACTCATCTTTGTGTACCCAGTACATAGAACACACTTAATATTGTTGAATGCATACATGACGGAATGAATGAATTTGGCTTTACTAAAATTCTTACCACCAGATTTCTACTAGATGCTACCTGCTTGTTGATAATCCCTGTATCTATCAGTAAACAGTTCCTTATGAAATGTCCACAGCAACTGCTCCAAATCTTTTACACATTCCTCACACCCTGTGCCATTTAAGTCCGCTTTTAGTCAACCTGTTCTCTCCTCTGAGGCTCCCCAGAGAGAACAATCCTTGCATGTAACCATTTAAGGTTATTCCTCACAACCTCCAGCTCCTCCCTGGAGTTTTCTGCTGACAGAAACCTTTTCCAAATCACACTATTATGATTAAGTCCACACTTTTTGCTACCGAATGTCTAAAACATATTTTGAACCACATGGAGCCATTTTTAAACCCAATGTTTTTTCACAGAGGTCTTTATTCCCCTTCATTTTACCAGCCTCTAGAACTTACTTTATGAAAAGCCAAAGAAAAAAGAAAAATCTATGTAGATATATCAACCAGTTTTAGTCTGAAAAGATTTGCTTCTAGAAGCCTATCAATTTCAAAACCAGGCTATCCCACATCAAGAAATCTCACACATTCTTTCCGGACTCTAGATAACCTCCACTTTCCTAACAAACTGTAGAAGGACAGAGGTAAGATGGCGTCCACAGAGAGACACAGGGGTATCAACCCTGCTGAGCTCAGGTCAAGTATGAGACTGGCTTTCTCTGGGTGAAGGATCTCTGGTAATCAAGCAAGTTCCCTGGGGCCGTGTCAGAATGGAGGCATTCTGAACTGACTTGAGATAGAAAAAGGCATTTAGTCAGTTTCTGTAGGAATTATTGTTGAAAGATTTTGAGGAGTATTATTTGAGCTTGGGCCCTTTGTTAAGTATCTCATGTCTGGTTCTCTAGAAACAGGAATTGGTGTGGTCAGTAAAGGTGATTTATTTATTTATTTTGCGGTACGCGGGCCTCTCACTGTTGTGGTCTCTCCCGCTGTGGAGCACAGGCTCCGGACGCGCAGGCCCAGCGGCCATGGCTCACGGGCCCAGCCACTCCGCGGCATGTGGGATCTTCCTGGACCGGGGCACGAACCCGTGTCCCCTGCATCGGCAGGCGGACTCTCAACCACTGCGCCACCAGGGAAGCCCAAAGGTGACTTATTGAAGGAATGCTTTTCAGGAAGAACCTATAAGGAAACAAAGGAAGAAGGAAGGCACCAAGAAAGAATATTAAGGTAAAGTCTAGTCTTGGCTTTACCCACAGGGTCCCTCTGGAACATCAGAGAGATCCCACATTAAAGCCAAAGTCAGTCTTTTGTCCTCCTGTGTCAATTAGTCATTGGCTCCATGGTGTGTACCTTCCTGGGCTAGGTGTCTTTCCTTGCCTGAGACGGGGGCAGGCAGCTGTGAGCTGCTAACAGTGAATGCTCACAGCAGCTGGGGACAGGTACACAGGAGAACAGAAGCTAATGTGTTCCGACCACCTTCTGCCAGGCACTCCCCTAGGTACTTCGCATATGTGGTCTTGTGGAATCTTTCTAAACCTATTATATCCCTATTCTATAAATAAGTTAAATGAGGCTCACATTTCTTCTATGTTCTGTAGTTGATGACCACAACCCAAATTTATGCTTTGTTATCTTTTACTGAGTGCAAAGCCATTTGTGTCAAAAATATAGTCAATATATTGAGAATATGTTCCCAACATATCATTAAAGATGCATCAGTAATCAAAAATCTAAAATCTGTAGATAGTATGTCTGCTTCTTCAGTTTTCAAATGATTCTTTCCCAAGTTCCTCCACAGGAGTCTTTCTTCAAACAAATTAACCTGCCAGCATATTGAAACTGTCTTCTATGTCTTGTCCTGCAAAAGAGCCCAGAGTTTACAAAAAGAAAAGCAAATGATTCCCCACACTAGTGGCACTCGGTCTCTCACAGCAGGTTGTAGCTTATTCCAAAGTCATGTTGATCTTTTTAGAACCTCAAGAAGTATTCATATATCACAATTAAAATAAGGTACTGTATCCTTTTGGGCAAAGTCTGAATCTGACTTTTAGATTTCAGTATAGATATGTGAAGTCATCATCTAGGAAAATTTTATGAGAGAAAAAACTAAAACATAGAAAATTCTATCCATTAATTTTACCTTTTCTGGGATTTAGGAAACAACTATCATTTTTAATTATAGTGGTTGAAGCATATCTGGGTAAGGGGATCCCATTGCTTTTAGGAGCACGGCTCTTGAAACTCTGCTAAAGTGGGAGAAGAAAAATGTTAGGAACATTTTTTGGGGGGGGGGTGTGTAACATACAAAATACCTATGCATGGCCTCTCCCAGCGACTTGGGCTTCTCACAGTATGGTGCCTGGGTTTCCAAAAGAAGTGTCCCAAGAGTTGCAGAAAGCAAGACGGGGAATCTGCCAGACCAGATGAACCTGGGCTATATCTAAAGCTAGCTAGTGAGAGTGTTACTCTCACCATATTCTGTTGCTTAAAGCAATCCCAGGATGTCCTCAAATTCAAGGGGGTAGTAAACTTAATTCCACCTTTGATGGGAGGAGGGGGAGACAAGGTCACATTGCATGTGGGATGGGCATTATGGCTGTGGCCAGTTTTGGAAGGTGTAATCCACCATGGTTATTATTATACATGTAAAGTTAAGTAACTTGCTTAAGGCCACAGAGGTAGTAGGTGGTGGAACCAGTCCAGAAACACAAGCCCTACACTCGAATGCCCATTTATGGCTCCAACACTCAATTCACACAACCGCAGTCACCTGCTTACCTGTCTCTTCCAGGAGATGGCTCTTCCTTGAGACCTCTGTCTAATTCCTCTTTGTGTTTTCCCCAGTGTCTAGTACAAGTCCTGTCACAGAGCAGTTACTTAATACATGCTTTGCTGACAAAATAAGTGAATCATACGTCACTCATCACTAGTTCCACCAAGCTCGGATGGAGTCATTTTCTGGAATGACTTGTTTTCTAGCCCCTCTGGACATAAATGATGCTGATGCCAAGGAAATTCCTGAAACAGATCAGCCCTGAACCAATCACTGCAGAGTGCAGACATGACCCTATACTGAAGAGTTATCATCGTTTTATTGTTTCTCATTGCAAGTGTTGATGGTAAAATTGAAGAGTTAAGAAAGGGGTGTCTGTGCTGGAGAACAGCCTTGCAAACTACTCTAGTCCGTGTGTATTAAATTTATACCTGAAATTACTATTTCCATTTTTTATTCACAAGTCCTGATCTCTTAAGAGGTGAATTATATGCTAGAGGACCGTGCTGCCTACTCTCCACTCTCTTTTTCCATCCTGCCCCAGGGGCCAAAAACATTGACCTTCATCAGCAGAATCACTGAGTCTTCTTTCTCTCCAGTTAGTTTTGGCCAATGGGAGTAACAACGGGAGATGCAAAAACAGGAGAAGAATGAGGTGGGGCATTTATCCTCCCAGAATTACTCCTCACAGATCATGCGTGGGTAGGAGCTAGGTTCCTCTAGTGAAGTCACTTCAGTTTTTGGGGCAGGCAGCCCTCTCACCCAGCTGGACCTCCCTTTCTAGATTCCAGTGTGACCCAGTCCTGTGCCTTCAGGCTTAGGGGTAAGATGAGGGCTCCTGCTAGCCTACTGCACTCTTCCACAGGATGGTTTCCAGTAATCAGCTCTTACCCTCATAATTAGTCCATTCATTAAACTCACCTCAATGACCTTGTTTGAGTGGATTTTCTGTCAGAACGTGACTGATAAAAATGGTATTAAGAACTTGAAGATTTGTAAATGCCTTGGAATAAACCCTCTCATGAATCGCTCATTACTTTGGTTAATGTTCTAAATCTGTGTTACAAAGGGAAATTAATTGAACAAATATTTTCTTAGTTGATACTATGTGCCAAGCATAGGATCAGGCTCTGAGGATGGATTTATTGATTAAACACACACACACACACACACACACGTTATAACAGCGTTATTGAAATATAATTCACAGACCATACAATTCACCCATTTTAAGTGTAAAATACACCACAGTTTAGTCTAGTGAAAAAAAGCCTATTTTGCTGAGTTAAATAATGTGAAATAGCATTGCCTTCCACAGCAAAGAAAAGAGAATAATTTGAATGTCCATCAATAACAGAATAGAGTAATACAATAGTTGGAAAATCTTGAAGTGCATTCATATTTAGGGTCTACTGAAAAATAAGTTATATCTACAGCTCTTAATATGGAAATATATCAGTGATGTATTGTTAAGCGAGAAAAGACATTTGTAGAGTAATGTGCATGATATATTCTCACTTTTTATAAAAAGACACACAGCCAGGACAACTCTAGACATGTGTTTGTACTCTTTGTCTATAAACAAGAAAAAAAGTGTAGAAAACGTTGAAGTGTTAACATTATCTCTGGAGTAATTGGGATGGAGAAGAGATGTATTAATATTTACATAACTTTGGATTGATGCATTGAATGTGGTAGGAGCATTTCTGTAGGGTGTTCTTTTTTTAACAAGAGAAAGAGAAATTTAGAGGAAAAACAAGACACATCCCCAAATCTAGAGCTCCTCCTGAAATGTTTTGATCAGTAACAGTGACTCTACCAGCTTACATTACCTGCTTTGATGTTATACGGAACATGAGGGAAGAAATTCGAATCTATTTTCGTAAGTAGGGGAAGTCAGCATGCAAATAGGATTCAATTGGTTTAAAAGAACGTAACCAACTTTCTCACATATAAACATTTCTCTTGATGAGCGAAAAATTAATAGCACTGGCTGGATGACCGTATTTTGATCTTGCCTCCTGAAGAGGAAGGTGTAGCTGCATGTCCCTGTCCTCATCCATCACAAAACAACCACTGTTGCCAAAGATACCCATCTCCAGCTTGGCTTATGTACCAGCTGCATGTCCAATCCTGAACCAGTCACTATGGGAAGGGAGATGGAATTATGCTGATTGATGAAGCCAATCTGGAGCCACTCCTGGAGCTGCTGGAGTCAATCTCTTCTGATTCACGTGGCAACAACAGTGATTCATGGATGTATTCATGCCTAAGTTGGTCATAGTCAGGCAAAGGACTTCAGTGTGATGGTGAAGAGATTTCCTCTCTCTCTCTGGGTTGTAAACAAGAAGACATTAGCTTGAGTTGCTGCCAGCAGGCATCTTAAACCATGAGGGGACTTTATAATGACGTTAAGCCCTTGGAAGGCAAAGCAGAGCAACAGAAAGAAACTGACGCCTTGGTTCCATCGTTGAGCCACTGGATCAAACCTAGCCTGAAGTACACAGTAACACTGGATTTATAGTTATGTAAATCAATACATTTTCTTTGTTGAGTACATCTGTTTGAGTTTATTTTTCTGCTTCGTGCAACCAAAACACCCTAAAAAGTATCCCCCCACACACACCATCTGCATAGGTCAGATCTTTAAAAAATGTCCAAGTTGTATTTCCCTCCCTACGTTTTGTTACTGAGAAAACTGGCATTTTCTAAAGCACCTTAATGAAAGCACTCCACTACAGGAAAGCAAAGAAACCCAGACCATCAAAAGACCATGATGGTTTTTCTTGGTGATGACCCCCACAGAGGGCATCAGAAGAGCTGGGACGTGCTCTACACCCGATTTTTTATTTTATTCACTCATATCCTGTTGCCTGGCGTTTGCTTTTCTCAGAAGTTGACCACAGACACAGTTCTTTGTATGTTGTAAAACTCTTCAGCAAAGCAGACCCTTGTCTCCACTGCTAATAAACATGATAGCCTTTAGCCAGCCACACCACTCAGAGGGAGGGAAAGTCTGTGTTGGTTAAAGTCATCTTCCTTTTGGCTTCCCAGTTCACTAAGCTTCACCCTACGTTTAGTCTCAAAAGAAGAGAAAGACCTACCCAGCTCTCCTGAGAGACATGGAGGTCACTGCTGCACAGCTGGAACTTGGAGATCATTTGGAAAGTTCTCCTCAGCAAGCAAGTACCTTCAGCAGCTTCTTGGTAAAGACAGTTTGGTTTAATGGTTAGAAGCGTGGTCTCTGGAGCCAGACACTCCTGGGTTTGAATACAGCCTTTGAGTCTTACGAGTTCTGGGACATTGGACACATTTCTTAACCCAGACATACTTCTACATCCTCCTCTGTAAAATGGAGATGATAACTAATACCCACCTCTCAGGGTTGTAAGGCTTGGCAAAGCTATCCCCATAAATCACTTAACACAGTGCCCAGCAGGCAGTGAGCACTAAAGAGATATTAGCTACAAAGAGGTAAGGCAAGCAACAGGAACAACTCAAGCAGCTCCACTGAAATGGTTAAAAATCTGGGTAAGGGTGATTTTCAGATGATGAATGAGGGAGCGGGGAGCACAGATGTCCAGGAAGTATTATCGGGACCTCCTCAGGCGTCTATACTGACTATTGCATTTTCTTGCCTAATGCTTTGCCAATTCTTCCACATTATCAATAATGAGTTTGCCTATCACATCTGTGAATAATCAGACCAGGGCAAAACCTTTCAGGCGCTTTGCTTCCCCATCAATAAGTTGAAATTGCTTTTCCAGTCCCCAAACACCACACACACACACAACACACACACAGCTCAGCAGCGTATTGAGGTATATTTTGTGCATGACAGTGGGCAAAAAGAAAAAAGAAAGTATTCCTTAAGATCAAACATTGTTTTCAAGTCTAGGTTAGCCTTCCTGGAAAATCCATCCACAGTAGTTTTCAGGCAGGTTAAAATGTCTGAGCTGTGATCACACGGTTTGCCAAGAACATGGTTGGCACACGAGGCTTGGAAAGACAGAGAGGCTTGGAAAACTGGAAAGGAAGATTTGTTTCCAAAAGAAAAGTGTAGCATAGTCACAGCTGGCATTCCGGCATGAAGGGCTCTTTGGGTAAGACCATGCTCTGGAGAGAAATAAAGGAGTTTTGAGCCTGGGGTCAGATCACTATCAGGGTGCAGCTTGCTTCTTCTCTTAAGAAGGACTCACTCCTCTCGCCTTCCTCCATTTTAAAGAAATAGCTTCATTATGGGACTTTTGCAATCACAGAAGTTTGTTAAATTTTTCAAATTTGAATCTGTAGAGGTAGCACATAAAAGCCTAAACGCTTTGTGTTATTCGGTTTTGCTATTTCTCCCTTAGTTGACTGTTGGATTCACATGACAGATGTTGTCCCTAAAGCCTATGAATTGGATGTACCCTCCAAACGAATATAGGCTTCTATTTCATCCAGGAGTTCTTTCAGAAAAGGTTAGACAGCTAGACAGAGGGACTGAGGACCTTTTCTCTTCCGAGAAGAGAGGACCTTTTCTCTTCCATCCCAGAAAGGAACAAGGGTTCAGATTCAGTAAACAGGTCAGGTCTTACCAACAAGAGGCATCAGCTAGAACTGGACCAATCCTCCCCGCTACCTGGCAAACCAAAGGAGCCTGAAATTCTAGGTTTTAACTTCAACAACATCAAATAAAAAATAGAGCGTGCCATTTACAACTAAACAAACAAGAATTCAACTCCTGGTTCTTCATTTACTAGCTGCGTATTTTTGGGTGGGAAGGTTACATTCCCTGAGTTTCAGTTCCATCGATTATAAATTGGAAATAATAAGACTGTAGGTGGTTCTCCTTTGCAAAGCCAAACAAAATAAGCACAGTTAACATTAAAATGGTTACAATTAGTACTCACTACACCTCTACTTTGTATTACTGGTATCTGTTAAAACAGCTTTTCCCTGTGAGAATAACACTTCAGCCACACTGATTATTTACACTTAAATGTGAGTGAAAATAAAAGTCAGGAGGCAAGAGATGACTGAAGAAAGGCTCTAAGAAACAACAATGCTAGAATATACCACAAAAATAAAACAAGGGTCATCTAGGAGCCTTAGCATAAACCTTCTCTTCAAAACTTCTTCCACGTTGCTCCTGGTTTAACTCTTTTCCCCAACAGAAAAATGTAGAAGACATGGATTTTCAGTCAATAAACTAGTATGTATTGAATGCCTGCTAAGTGCCAAGCACGGTGACAGGTGTTGGGAATGTAACAGACAAACAGACTTGTCAACCACCCTTCGGAGCCTCCGATCCGTGTTGGTGGTTGACATCACCTAGAGAAGAAAGCCCAAGACAAAGCCTTGAGATACTCCCATGTCTAAGAATTGGGGTTACGTAAGAAACTTGGGAAAGAAGGAGAAGGAAGGTCTTTAGAGAAGCAAGAGGAGGTGAAAAGAGATGGGATCCAGAGCAGAAGTGGAGATCAATTTTAGGCAAAAGAAAGGTAGCCTTTCCATCTATAAAATATATATAGATATATATTGGCACTTACTATTTCTTAGCAACTGGGCTAGGTCCCGATAATTCAGTTACCTAAAGGTTATTACAGATCGTGTTTCCCAGCAAGCAGACTCTGAGGTGGAGATCAACATGTAGGAGGTTTTATGAGGAATTTATCAAGATCAACACCTGATAAAGGGAGAGGATGGATGCAGGATTGGGCAGAGGGGGGAGTCAGGCTCCAATTCATGTTCAGTGTTGGCCTCAGCAAACGACATAGGGGGCTCTGGAGCTAGATGGGCTCTTCAGAGTTGTCCCCAGTTGGGCTGAGACGGCCACATCCACCAGTCAGTGGATGGGAACCATACTGGGTTGTGGCCTTGGGCAAGGCATCTCTCTACTGATGGGCAGCCACTGAGGGAACTGACAGCTAAAGGTTACTCCCAGCATCTGGGGAAACAAGTCCTTCGTGGGTGAGAGGTTTGGGGAGCACACAGAGTGCTCACTGCAAAGAATAGTACAGTTTCTGCTTCCTGGAAGTCATGGCGTCACCCAAGCTTACAAAAATGACACAACTATCCAGCAGGTGGCAGCAGTATGATTCAGGTTGATGGGGCTAGATCAAAGCGTTTGTTGAGTCAAGGTTCTTGGATGCAAATAACCAAAACTGCGGTTAACTAAAGCACAAAAGGATTTATGGAAAGGCATGGATTAGCTCAGGGAATTGATGGGAAGTACCAAGAAACAAGCTCCAAAATGGAAAGGAATAGCAAAGAGAAGGTGGGAGTCTAGAATCTCAACCGAGGTCCTCTCATAGGAGCAGTGTGAATTGGGTGCCTCTTCTGTTGCCAGTGCGCATGGGTGCCACTACCTCTGCCTCTGGAATGAATTCTGAGTGTTCTCTGCTACTCTCCGTCACTGGCTGCAAGTTCAGAGACTCAGCAGAAGCATCAGTTTGGCCAAGTCTAGGCAGGTGCTCACATTCTAGCTGCAGGGGCTGAAGGTGAGGAAGCGTCTGGCTTTGCAGGCATCCTTAGCCAGAGGTAAGGACCCGTCTCCCACCTCAACTTGTGAACAAAACTATCCTCAGACATCAGAACCTCAGAGGGGCTTCAGACACTGGACTGATTTTTTAAAAAATTATAGATAGTGATAGATGATAGATCGATCGATAGATAGATAGATAGATAAGCCATGCAAAGCACTGACCCATCAATTTAACTCTGCACTCATGAGAAGGGGTAAATAAGGGTTATGCAGATGTTAGGCCCCCCGAAACATATGATGGGGGCAGACAATGGACTGATGAAACAAAACAGAAAAACACTAAAGACTATTCCATCACTTGGGCTCAGTATTTGTGAGAAGGAGTTAGAGTGATGCAGATGTTGGGTCCAGCTGGATAGATGTAGTGTTGACAGAAGGCCTCAGTCTCAGCATAATGGAAATGCACTCAGGAAACCAAGGCCGAGTCACGGTCAGAAAACAGAGATTAGAGAGAACTGAAGCTCAGAGAATGGGCAGACACCCATGGCCCATCCCCAGCACAATACTGGCAACAAGACTCATTCCAGGTTCTTTCCAGTGGTAAGAGGAGGACCCTTAAAATATGGTCACATTTGGCCAGAACTGGCTCAGGCCCCAAGGCAAGGCTGAGAGTCTTTGAGTTGAAAGTTTTCTGTTGCAGAAAATGAGTGGGGCCGGAGAGGGCGATGCTAAGAAGAGAAATGACCCAGAAAGAGACTTGAATAGCTTTCATCTCTTTATCTACTCCTCCAGAGCCCTCCCCCAAACAAAGGAAAGGCAAGTAAACTTATTTATTGCCAACTATACTAAGCCCGTGCTAAGGGTTTTCATAAACATTCTCTCTTGAAAACCTCACAAAGGCTGTTATCCTCATTTTTACCAATGCAGAAGCTGAATATTATAGATGTTAAATAACATGAACCAACTCTCAGAGATCAGGATTCATACTGTAGTCTACCCCAAAACAGAACACACCCATTTTCTGTGAGTTACATGCTCTCTGACCCCTACTTTATTTTAGATCCTTCATTCCTCACCTGACCCTGATAGGCACTTTGTACTTCTTAGAGTCATGCTTCAAACGGGCATTTATATTCTCATTAATATAACACGTCTGAGGGTATCTGAGGTCACAGACTTAGAATGAGCACATTCCTACAATGACAATTTTACTTGAGGATTTTGCAGGGCTGGGATTACAGGTTGGGGGAGTATGCAAAGTGGAATTTTTTTTTTTTCAAAGTGGAATATTTTAATTGGTTAGTGTTTAAAATATTTTTTATGAAAGCAAGCACAGATGCAGGTAAGATATGAATATTTAAGACAAAATAAGCCATGTTGAAGAAATCACAAGCCACTTCGGGTAGATCCCTCTGAGATATG
Source organism: Neophocaena asiaeorientalis asiaeorientalis (assembly GCF_003031525.2). Taxonomy (NCBI): domain Eukaryota; kingdom Metazoa; phylum Chordata; class Mammalia; order Artiodactyla; family Phocoenidae; genus Neophocaena; species Neophocaena asiaeorientalis. The sequence continues at coordinate 4,762,315 of NW_020172779.1, forward strand.
CATTCACATTACTCTGTCATTAAAGATATATTAATAGCAACTTTTAAGAAACACTAGTTATGAGGTTAAGAATCCGCCTGCCAATGAAGGGGACACGGGTTCAAGCCCTCGTCCGGGAAGATCCCACATGCGATGGAGCAACTAAGCCCGTGCATCACAACTACTGAGCCTGCGCTCTAGAGCCCGTGAGCCACAATTACTGAGCCCATGCACCACAACTACTGAAGCCCACGTACCTAGAGCCCATGCGCCACAACAAGAGAAGCCACCGCGGTGAGAAGCCCGCGCACTGCGATGAAGAGCAGCCCCCGCTCGCCACAACCCGAGAAAGCTCGCACGCAGAAATGAAGACCCAAGGCAGCCAAAACAAAACAAATTTTTTTAAATAAATAAATTTTTTTAAAAATTAAAAAGAAACACTGGTTATGAGGAGAAGACCTGGGGGACACTCGGTTAAGCTCACCACCACCTCCCAAGCCCACCTGTGTGCAAACAATCTCCAGGTTTCATGCTGGAGTTTCCCTATATTGGGAGAAGGTAAAGAGCTGATGTCCATCTGGAGAAGCCAAGGCCCTGAGGAAACTCCCTGAGAGTGCCATGTCAGCCTCTGGAAAGCATGGAAACTTCTAGAAACAAAAGAATGAGTCAGAGGCCCATGAGTATAATGGAGGAACAATGAGATGAAATGAAACAAAGGCAAGCTTTGGCTTGGGGTCAGGACAATTTCCAAGCAGTAAGAACAGTTAGGTGGCCAACTCATAGAGGAAGAAAATGAGATTCCCCCAACACTTAACTCATCAAACCCAACAGGACTAACTCAGGCTGCCTTGTCTACAGGGAACCATCTGTACTGACTCCGGAAGGGCAGGATGGCCAAGCAGGTCATTTTCAGCTCCTATTTCTGTTACTCTATGGAACGGGGGTGATTCAAACCGTATGTCTTTTAAACCACTCTTCATTTTGGTGGTTTGGTTGTTTGGGTTCTTTTAAAGTACCACGTGACCAAGGCCCTTGTGACAAAACAAAGCACTTTCACAAACAAAGTTTGTTTCAAACCTAACTCACTTATCTTCTCTTCCCTGTGCATGTAAAGTAATGTGCTTTCTTTTAGAACTCGTTCCAGGCTAAACTGGATTGATGTTGTGCTTTATGTAAACCGTGAGGCCAAAGAACAGAAGAATATGAAAGATCCCACACTGGCTAGGATCAAATTTCAGGGCAGCCTGGGGTTCTGAATCTGTCAGTGGTACCCAGGGACATGTGGTTTTAAAAAAAAACAACAAAAAAAAAAACACGCTGGTTGTTGTTAACCTCAGAAAGACAGGGATGAGTCCTAAGCAGACAAACATGCCTATCTTGTGGGCAGATGTTTTATGACTGTCTTGTTCTAACTCTAGTCAAAACAGTAAAAACAGCCTGGCCTTCAGAATCAGATAAAACTGGATTCTGACATCCTGGCACACAGAGAAAGAGACTTTGAAGGGTGACTTTATCTTCTCTGAGCCTCATCTGTAAAATGGACACAATAAAAACTACCACAGAGCTGCTGAGAGAATAAAATGAGAAAATGTATGTGCCGTGGCTGGCATATAGCAGGTGCTCAATAAATTTTAACAAGTCATATGACGGAGGTTCTGTCTAAAACTCTCTTAAGACTATATGTTTTCTGAAATTGAGTTATTTGTAGTGAGGTGGATGGACCTAGAGTCCGTCATACAGAGTGAAGCAAGTCAAAAAAAAAAACAAATACCAAATGCTAACACATAAATAAAAAATCTAAAAAAAAAAAAAAAATTGGTCATGAAGACCCTAGGGGCAGGATGGGAATAAAGACACTGACCTACTAGAGAATGCACTTGAGGACACAGGGAGGGGGAAGGGTAAGCTGGGACGAAGTGAGAGAGTGGCATGGACATATATACACTACGAAATGTAAAACCGATAGCTAGTGGGAAGCAGCTGCATAGCACAGGGAGATCAGCTCAGTGTTTTGTGACCACCTAGAGGGGTGGGATAGGGAGGGTGGGAGGGAGGGAGACGCAAGAGGGAAGAGATATGGGGATATATGTATATGTATAGCTGATTCACTTTGTTATAAAGCAGAAACTAACACACCATTGTAAAGCAATTATACTCCAATAAAGATGTTAAGAAAAAAAAAAAGACTATATGTTTTCTCAATTTCTGGTGCATATGAGGCCCAAGCCATTATTATAATTACATTCCTCTAATGAATGATTTCCTACCTCACCGAGAGATACCAGCTGCCTTCCTAGCTGGAAATTGTCTTACTCTTTGTCTGCTCAGGCTGCTGTAACAGAATAACACAGACTGGACGATGTAATTAACAAACATTTATTTCTTACAGTTCTAGAGGCTAGAAAATCCAAGAGTGAGGTGCTGGCTAATTTGATTCTTGGTAAAAGCCCTTTTCCTGGTTTGCAGGTGACCATCTTCTGGCTGTCTCCTTACATGGCAAAGAGAGAGCAAGGTCTCTCAAGCCTAGGGCACTAATCTCATTTGTGAGGACTCCACCATCATGATCTGATTACCTTCCAAGTTTCCCACCTCCACCTACCATCACATTGGGGATGAGGATATCAACATGTGAATCTGGAAAGGGCGGTGAAGGGGGCACAAATCTTCAGTCCATCGCAGAAGGGAATGTTGGTATTTTGCTAACAGTGCCCCAAATTCAGACTACAGGGAGAGCTCTGCTCTGTTAATTCTTGGTCGCTAGGGTGGTCTTTACTGCTCAGACTTCCTTTCTCAGTCCCTTCCTGAATCCTAAGGGATTAACCTCTGCCTTACTTTCCAGATGCTGTGAGTTAACTTCCCCCTTTATAGGTTTACCTAAACGAATATAACGCTCTCTAACATGTGCCATTTAAATAAGAGGAGATTTATTACTTACTTGTTGCAATGAGAATGTCATAAGAGTCAAGAAGAAATCTGTAACAGCTTGTGGTTGCCTTGCAGCTTGACCGGGTTTACCAAGCAACCTCTTTTCTTGCCATTGTTATGGTAGCCACAGGTCAGGCATAGAGCTTTGAGAAAGCATCTGAATGAATGAATTAGGGGACCGCTCTGATGGGAGAAGGTCTACGTTCTAAAGTTTCTGACTGCAGGATCCAACACATTTCTTTGTTCCTGCCAGTTTTTTAGCTGCTACAGAACTAGAAAGGGGACCTTTAAGCTGGCCCCGGGCCACTTGCTCAGAGATCAGCCCAAGTCCATGAAACAGCTATTCTTCAATTTGCTGGTAATCACTTATAAATAAACTCAGCGTTTTGTTCATTTTTAGGCAGTGGGGGTATCTGAGATGTGTCCTTGCCAATGCAAAATGCCCTAGTGTCATAGATAATCATGGAAAACAGAGAGCAAAGAGTACAAGGAACAGAGTCAAGGCCAGTAGGTCCCTCTTGCTTCTATTTTCTGGGCTACCGCAGAGTCATTTCCTTCACTGTACAGACCCAGACTGCTTAGGGCAAAGAACAGGAAAGTTGTTTCATCCAAGGATGTCAGTAGTGGAGACGTGCTTGTTTTCCCCTATTCCCATCTACTTTGCACTGATTTGCAGTGCAGGTCAAGTGCCTGAACTCCTCAACTCCATTAGGTATCTGTGCTCCTAGGACTTATGAGTGCCCTGGGATATTCAGATACTAGTTAGAGTTTGGGATGTAAATTACAGAGACAGATTCTGGCTAAGTGACACAGAAAAGGAATTGACTGTACAGGTGTTGGACACCTTACAGAAATGGCAAGAAGATGAGAGAACCAGGTATGGCAAGAACCAAGGGAAACGGCCTAGAGATAGTCTGCCTATATTGCCACTGTTCTACATAGAATATCCCTCAGCCACCAAATTCTTGCTATAGTGACACTGGACTCATGAATCTGCCACAGCCTGCAGGAATAATTGTGAACTGACCATGTTACTTGCTTGCATAGTTTCCTCGGCATTCAAAGTTGGATGCTGGAGAATCTGATTGGCTACACGTGGGTCACATAAAAATGCCCAGCGACTAGAGCAAAGCTAAGGAGAGAATAGCCCTTCCCTTTCAGTTCTGTGGGAGAATAACCTCCCACCTCTCTTAGGACTTTCCCCAAAATACAAAGGACATTTTAAGTTCTGGGGAGCCAAAATGACTAACATCCATCACAGTCCTCCACTCTGGCTAACATCTCCCTAGATCCTTTTTTGCTTTGTAACATTTTCAAAAGCAGTGCTCCTGTCTAAACACAATGAAATGCCCCCCAGGACAACCAAACTCTCAGTCTTCTGATGGGAGCAAAACAATGTCTCATTTGGTACTGTAGCGAGCCCCAGTTTCAGGACCTTGCTCCTTCCTGATATTCTTCCACTTTGACTAAACTAAAAGTCATTCCCCAATAATACATGATATGTATGTCCATATAAAATGGGATAGAAAAAGCAGAAAGGAAGGAAAGTATATGCACATACACACACACCAAGGAACGAAATATGGGTTGAGGCTATATTCCTCATTTTTGTAATTGAGGTGAGGCTATAGCTGATGTTTCAGATTGGGTTCTTTGGGAAGAAGACTCTGAGGTGGCATTTAAATTTCAGGATATTTATTTAGGAGAGCCCTTGGGATCAACGCCTCTGGAAAGGTGGGGAAGGAAGCTGCGTAGACAAAGGGCAGAGTTAAGCTGCAAAGCGGGCCATTTGGAAGACCATGGTTAAGCAATGAGTGGGTGAGTCATAATTAATCCATTTCAACCCTCCTATCTCAAAAGTCTTTGGTTTCTGTCTCTACAATGAAATTGGCATCTTTTTCATGTAGGTCCAGATTTCAGTCAGCCAAGTGAAAAAACAATTAGAACCACTCCCAGATGTTCAAATGTGTACAATGAATCCAAAATAACCTGAAAATATACCAATATCAATAAATTGGGCCTGAAATAAAATGATCTTCTTCCATCCTTAATCCAACACCCTCAGAATCCATTCCTGAACACATAGCTCAGATTTTTGTTCCCATAAATTAGTAAATTCTTGAAATATTTCTAGAGTACAAAATTTCTCTTCTCAGATTTAATTTTTTAAATGTCCCCAACCCACATTTTCTAGGAGCAAACTTTTTTTTATGGACAGAGAGTCAGTGAGGTTGGTGGAGAGAGGACAACAGGAGAACTGCCTTTCGCCCGCAAGACTTAGGGAGTTGGTTACAAAGACTTCCAGTAATCTTGGAAAGGGGTGAGCTATTTCAACTGGCCATGGAGGCTCACTGCAGTTGCAAGTGTAGACATTAAATTCTCTCACATGGTCCCATTCTAATTTATGGGGTCTCATCCTATTTTATTGTCTTTTTTTTTTTAAACATCTTTATTGGATTATAATTGCTCTACAATGGTGTGTTAGCTTCTGCTATATAACAAAGTGAATCTGCCATACATATACACATATCCCCGTAACCCCTCTCTCTTGTGTCTCCCTCCCACCCTCCTTATCCCAACCCTCTAGGTGGTCACAAAGCAGCTAGCTGATCTCCCTGTGCTATGTAGCTCCTTCCCACTAGCTATCTATTTTACATTTGGTAGTGTATATATGTCCATGCCACTCTCTCACTTCGTCCCAGCTTACCCTTCCCTCTCCCTGTGTCCTCAAGTCCATTCTCTATGTCTGCATCTTTATTCCTGCTCTGCCCCTTCATAGGTTCTTCATAACCATTTTTTAAAAAATATATATTCCATATATACATGTTAGCATACGGTATTTGTTTTTCTCTTTCTGACTTACTTCACTCTGTTGGACAGACTCTAGGTCCATCCCCCTCACTACAAATAACTCAGTTTCATTCCTTTTTATAGCTGAGTAATATTCAATCATACATATGCACCACATCTTCTGTATCTATTCATCTATTGATGGACATTAAGATTGCTTCCAAGTCCTGGCTATTGTAAATAGTGCTGCAATGAACATTATGGTACATGTCTCTTTATGAATTATGGTTTTCTCAGGGTATCCTCATTGTAGTTTTGATTTGCATTTCTCTAATGATTAGTGATGCTGAGCATCCTTTCACGTGTTTGTAGGCAATCTGTATATCTTCTTTGGAGAAATGTCTATTTAGGTCTTCTGCCCATTTTTGGATTGGGTTGTTTGTTATTTTGATATTGAGCTGCATGGGCTGCTTGTATATTTTGGAGATTAATCCTTTATCAGTTGATTCATTTGAAAATATTTTCTCCCATTCTGAGACATGCCTTTTCATTTTGTTTATGGTTTCCTTTGCTGTGCAAAAGCTTTTAAGTTTCATTAGGTCCCATTTGTTTATATTTGTTTTTATTTCCCTTTCTCTAGGAGGTGGGTCAGAAAGGATCTTGCTGTGATTTATGTCATAGAGTGTGCTATCTATGTTTTCCTCCAAGAGTTTTATAGTGTCTGATGTTACATTTAGGTCTTTAATCCATTTCGAGTTTATTTTTGTGTATGGTGTTAGGAAGTGTTCTAATTTCATTCTTTTACATGTAGCTGTCCAGTTTTCCCAGCACTGCTTATTTCATGTCTTAACTTTAGAAAAAGTCTAATAAAACTTTGAATTGAACTGATTTTGTAATATGGCAAAGCCCAGAACCAAACTATTTGTTTGGTCTTGAGCCATCTCTGTCCTAAGCCTCCAAGAGATAAGATATTCTTTTTCCATAGTCATAGAAAATACCTCTCTTTCAGGCCATTCCTTGAGCCAAGAATGTTGTAGGAATTTGAGTTGGTCAATCTCTTGAAAGCTATCTAGTGTCATTAGAAGTAGCTGCCCTGTGAAAAATAGTCTCCATTTTCCCACCCTGACCTACACTCCATTATTTTTTTCCTTGCTTTTTGCCCCAAAAGAGTGATCTCCATGTACTGCATCAACAAGGTGAAATTAACCTTCCAGCTTCAGGTTGAGTCCAGCCAATGGGATGCGTGAGGGGGAGAATCAGATTGAAAAAGATAAGGGGAAATTTATTTCCTGGTCCCCAGACTGCCAGGCCATGAGATAGCAGTGGCTGGATTCTTTTACCAAAGTCCATAGTTCCTGTCGGAAAGCCTCATTATACAGCTACAGCTGCAACTACATCTGTCTCTAGGTTCTGCTAACTACTCCTTCCCCTCGCTCTTTCAGGCATAGGGAGCAGTAAGGGATCTTGCAGTTCAAATCCCTAAGCTGCTTCACCATCTTTTGTTGATTTCCCTTAGCCCTGCTCACAGTATTGTAAATAAACCCTTTGTTAAACTTTCCTCAAACACCCCATTCGATTGTACCATTACTTTCCTGCTGACACCCCAAGTAATACACACCCCAACCAATAGCTCTCAGATCCTAGGGGTCTTTATTCCATTCTAGGGCATTAAATGACTCAGTCCACCAAATCCTTGCCTTATATATGCATTTTATTCCAGACTGACAGGGGTGATAGTTTCATTAGCAGACTCTCAACCGTGTGCCATGAGCTTCTGGATTGTCAAGCCTGAAATTGAGCTGCACTTCCATTGCTTTTCATTCTAATTGATTCAAGAAGCCTCACATTTCTCACATTTTCTTGAGATACACCTGCATATACTACAGCTCCCAGTATCTGCACTAGTCAAGTTCTTGTTTACAAATGACAGAAAGTAACACTGAATACGTTAAGCAAAAACAGTGATTTCTTGGAAGAAAATTAGCAGCTCACAGAATTAACAGGAGAGCTGGAAAATGATGTTCCACGTGGAATAAAAGGAGATAAAATGTAATCAGAACACCACCACAGCTACCACTGAGGTCAAAGCCATAGAATTCTCACTGCCATCCTTGATGACACCAAAGCCACTGGACTTGAACCCCTCTGCCTTGGGCTACTCAACTCTACTGCAGCTGTCCCGATAACCTCTAACTTCATGGCAGTTCTTTCTTTAGTCCATTGGCTTCAACATTTTCACATCAGCCACAGTCCAACCCTGAAATTAGTGTCAGCGTGTAGTTTGGCTTTTTTATCCTTCTTGGACTCAGAGCTCTGCCACCTCGGCTTTGTCTGTTTCTCCCCCTATTATGCATTCTAATATAAGACATTTTCCTCCCTTTCTCTGAAAATAAACTGAAATGTAGCTTGAGTAGAGATTCACAAGTCAGATGTTCATAAATTTATTATTCCTATATAATTTCTTAGACTTCTTTCTTAGATCCATTCAGTATTCAAATGTCAGGGCAAAGTCCTGTTTCCGTACAGAAGGCTTATCTAAATATTTGTATCACACAAGGCTTTCAACTTTTTCAGTAGTCTGGGACACTTATATCAAGTTGCCTTGATAGGAAAACATGAATAAGTTCTTGGTTTTGCTGTGAAAATATGTTGAGGATATATCCTTTTGACTTCTCGTTTCCACAAAGAATCATTCAAAATGCCTCTCTTAAATATGTAAAGGTAAGGCAAGAGGTAATTGGAATCATTTTGGGGTATTTACTGAAACCCCCTCCTGAAACTCTTCGTTGTGGCAAAGACATTCCTGTGATTAGACGGCAAAGTTTGCATAGAGGTTAAGGAACTTTTGGATACCTAGGTGGTAGAGGCTTCAACAACTTCCATTCTGATATTCAACATTAAACCCTCTCTGATAGATTGGGATGATGTCAACATAAGTCCACCAAAGGCCTTCGAAAGGGGGCTCACAAAGTTGGAGCATAGACAGAATATCTAGGTTCAAGGCCAAGGTCTACTGTTTACAGGAAGAGAATGCATTCTAGCTGAGCTGGCCACTGATGTTGAAGTTCTTCCTGATCCAACAGCCATTGTGAGCACTTTGAGAATAATACCTTTACATGGGAAGAAACCAAAAAACTATAACAGTGGTAAGTTCTCTGGCAGCAGATCACAATGGGGAAATCAGATTACTGTCCCTTGAAGAATCACTGTGGCAGGTGCAGAAATCTGGACCAGCAGTGTCTTCTACCAAAGCAACTTCAGATGCAATTAATTTGAATATCAAAAAAGTTAAAGTACCACTAAGCTGGTGATGCAGATCGTCATAGCTAAATGGAATTTCTACCCACAAAAGATTCCTGTTATAATCTCTCCCTATTCTTTGTAGAGCCTTCTTTGTATGTCTCAGGAGGAGGCACCTGGTATATGTATGATGATTTGGACTAGTGAATCAGCAAGACCACCATTGTGCTGACACAAAGATGCACCAAAGTCCAAGCCTTGAAGAGCAAAGCTATGGTCTTTAGTACCTTTTCTATCTTCATTATGCCTGCCTACCTAAACCTATGGTATGGACATTATCTGATGCAAAGACTGAATTATCACTCATTCATTGAGCGTGTTTAAAAACCTTACCAAGTAAAACCACGTTGTTAAGTATATTAAGCACTAGACTGGGAATGAGCAGACAAGCTGATTCCAAGACCTCACAAACATTTAATTATCTGTACAAATGTGAACAAACGAGTTACTCTCTTTTTTTTTTTTTTTTTTTTTTGCGGTACGCGGGCCTCTCACTGCTGTGGCCTCTCCCATTGCAGAGCACAGGCTCCGGATGCGCAGGCTCAGCGGCCACGGCTCACGGGCCCAGCCGCTCTACAGCACGTGGGATCTTCCTGGACCGGGGCACGAACCCGCGTCCCCTGCTTCGGCAGGCGGACTCTCAACCACTGCGCCACCAGGGAATCGCCACCAGAGAAGCCCAAGCTACTCTCTTTAAACCCAGTCCTCATCTGTAAAATCCATAAAATGGAAAAACGTAAGACTGCTCTTGACTACAACCCAGAGTTAAAATGAAGATCCAGTGAGATAAAGTATGTGACACTGTATGGCAAATTGGATTAAACAATGCCGAAATGTGAGAGATGACTTAATTCATCTTCCAGTTTTAACTGGTACATTTGGAATTGGCAAGTACTCTTCTGAAACAACATTTCTCAGAGGAGTTCAGGGCCTCTCCATCATCAACTCCCCAAGGCTTTTAAAGGGAGGCTGAATCTCCACTGCCACATTCAGAGTATGAAAAGCCCATTTAGCTGTCATCCCCTGCTCTTGGCAAACTCTCAGGGAATGCCAGCAAAACGTCTGAAATTGGAACGGCAACCCACCAAGTACATCCAAATCTTTCATCAAACTGTGCCTAGTTTAGAAGCAATATTATATTAACATTACCCCCACTGTGGATTATTTCTAATGAAACCAATCTGCCAAGGTGAAATGAGAGTATGTGTCACAGAGAAGCATAATTGGATTGACCTGAAGACTGGCTTGAAAAGTAAATCTCCTTTCAATTAAAGATGAGCAAACAGATTCCAGAAAATATCAAGATTTCTGACCCCTTTAAATCTGTGGCCTGTCCCTTAGACCAAAATATAATCAAATCTTTTAAAGTTTCTGAATGGAATTAGAATAGAAATTTGTAATTCTGTTTATTGAGTCAGATTCTCCTGATGGCTAAACTCTCTTAATTGTAGCTTAGCAAACGTCAAAGGCAGAATCAATTCTTTCAAGCTGACATGGCACCATCCAGGATGCAGAAGGTACCAAAACAGTCTTTAAGTTCAACCTCTGCATGGTCATCATTTCCTTCTTCTCTTTCATGGCTTCATCATCGTCTACCTCCCTTTGTAGCCATCTCCTGCTACACCCCAGAATTCTGTGGTCGTTCTATTTTCTGGACACCATAATGGGCTGTAGGAATATAGAGATGAGTAAGACATGAGCCTTGACGTTGAATACTCTGTTTTCACCCCAATCACTTTCTTAGTTCATTCTTTCACTCTCAGATCAAAGACCTCCTTTATGATGTTTCCTTATTCATCCAGGAAGACTTAAAAATTCCTTCTTTATGATTTCACTGCTCTTTGAACATATGTCCATTCTAATTTATATGGTATCCTTTATAATTATTAATTTATATATTTCCTTGAAATCAATGATCAAGTCTTTTCATCTTTGTACCCCAATACCCCACATTGTATCTGGCACAAAATAAGTGTGAAAATATTTATTGAATAAGTGATTCCCCAATCCAATCATTCCCCAGACACCAAACACTTTCATTTCTACCCTCTTAGTGGTTCTTCTCTCCAAGTCCCTTTTCTTCACTACTTTTATTGCCCAACTTTGGCCGTTCATCACCTTTTACTATATCTGTTTCAAATAAGTTTTTCATATACTATTCTTACACATCTCAGATGCATTTTAAGTTCCTACCAAAGTTATCTAAAGTCTGTGTCCTACCATCTTACTCCATTCATCAAATATTCTCTCCTGGGCTTCCCTGGTGGCGCAGTGGTTGAGAGTCCGCCTGCCGATGCAGGGGACACGGGTTCGTGCCCTGGTCCGGGAAGATCCCACATGCTGCGGAGCGGCTGGGCCCGTGAGCCATGGCCGCTGAGCCTGCGCGTCCAGAACCTGTGCTCTGCAATGGGAGAGGCCAATTCTTTCCTAGATATACAGTAAAAATGTACTGTTCTAATTCTGCCCTGTCCCACCAAGTTCCTTTTGCTCCTAAATAATTTATGTACTTTTGATATCTCTGTGACATTGCTCATGTCTTAAGCTAAGAGGGCCCTGCTACTCATGTCTTCCCATTGAAAATTTAACCTATCTTTAATGTTTTAGCTTAAAGATCACACACAAAAAATCACAAAATCACAGGCTAATAAGAATCTAGCCCTTCAAACCTACTAAAGTAACTTGCAACAATCACATCTAAAGGCAGAACTAAAGCAAAAACCTAAACTCCTAATTCCAGACCTCTTTACACTGGCCCTGCTGCCTCGCCTGTAAACAGGATGCTCAGATCATGTATGGATCAATGTGGAACACCTCTGAGAGTTAAAGAGGGTACTAGTAATAATTGCACCATTCATAATTACACCTTGACAAAAAGCGTGAATGAGGACATATGGTCAACCTGCATAAATCGAATCCCCCTTAAACTATGGTCAAATTACATGGACCCTGTTCAACAAAGTGCTCAGCTAGATCTTTCTCCTAGTGACAGCTCATCGATAATTAAGACCATTTGAGCCTTTAACAAGTGATTTTGCACTCTGGTTCCCTATTTTAAAACAATAGCAACAATAAACACACACACACACACAGTGTGACTTGTGTTCTTTCCTTAGTAATTGCACAGCTGTTCTATACCAGGTATTTCTTGGATTCTAGAGTCAGACATACCTGTGAGAGCCACACAGCTCCATCCTTTATTGTATAGGCCTCATAGTGAAGACAAAATGAAGACAATGGGGCCTTTCTAATGGGATTTTTGATTCATTCATTCAACAAATATTTGCTGAGTGCTTCCCAAGCATGAGATATCGTGCTGGATACTGGGGATACCATGAGCAGATCACTAATCTCCATTACAGTCTAGTCAGCTAGGAAGATATTAAGCCCAAATGAACATACTATCCCAAGCAAAGACGAGTGCTGTGAAACTACCCTACCACAAGACAACCCGAACTGCGTTGTGAAGCCATGAGATGCTTGAGGACGTGATGTTTACCTTGATACCTTAAGAGTATGTGCAAGGTAACTAGGCAGAAGAAGAAAGGAAGTTTATTCCAGGAATAAGGAATAGCATGTGAAAAAGCCTTGTGTCCATGTGGAACCCGGCCTAATCAAGAAACCCAAGAAGCGCCTGTGTGACAGGAGCAGACACAGTGAGGGAGAAAATGGTGGCAGATGAGCTGGAGAGGGAAGCAGGGACCAGGACAAGAAATGACTCCATCGGCTGTGTTAAGTAAGGGTCTCTGTTTCTTTGCAAGGAGCAATGGAGCGTTAAAAATTTTAAGTAGGTAGGTGACTGGTGGAAAAGATTGGTACCCACAATTAAATTTGCATTTGGAAAAGTCACTCTTATAGAATAAAGAGTGGATTAAAAAGAGGGTCAGAACTCATGCAGGGAGAACAAACAGGAAGCTCTTACCTTAGTGAGAAGCAAGAGTGGTTTAGACCAGGATGAAGACAGACAAGGTGTGAGAAGAAAAAAATAAAGAGTTGAAATTGACAGATTTAGTGATGGTAAAGCAAATTGAAGATAACGGCCAAAAGTGCTAAATTTCTGGCTGGATGGTGATGCCATTCACTGAAACAGAGAACACTAGAAAAAAAGTGGGTTTAGGGAAAGTTTATACATTATCCTGGGTATGACGAGTCTGAGGTGGCCTTGCAACATGCAAGTGGTGCTACTGAATAGAAATTTGGATACACAAGTGTGAGGCTCTCAGGGGAGATCTGGACTAGAGACTGAGTTTAAAGTCATCTTTGACTTGGTGGTAATGACAGCCATGTACATCAAAGGGATTCCTGAGATAAAATACAGAAAGGAAGAAAATGGAAGAGAAGGGGGTCTAACACCAAGCCTTGAGAAGCGTTACTATTTAATGGCAGGTTAGTGGGGAAATAACATTGCAAAGAGAAAGAAAACTTAGCCAAAGATGGAGGAAGAAATCCAAGAAGGTGTGGCATTTTGGAGTGATCATGAAGGAGGCAGGTATCAGTGGTATAAAATACTGCTGAGAGGTCGAGAACTAAAAAGTGGCCTTTAGATTAAGTGGCATGAAGGTCATGAGTGATCTTAGTGAGCGATTTTGGAGGAGTGAGAAGGCAGAAGCCAGTTAGGGGTGGAGAGGAAATAGAGGCCCCACGTGTAGACAGGTCTTTTGAGAATTGGCTCTGAAAATTGGAAAGGATGAGAAGACTGTTTGGAAGAAAAATAGTTAGAAGCAGCTATAAGAGGACACAGGTATAATGTAGGGGAATTTTTTTCACAGACTGAAGAGAGATTAAATATTTATGGAAAGATCCAGTTGAGGGGAGTCATTGATAATGGAAGGTCCCTGTGAAGACAGAAAAATGTAGAAACTAGAGCACAAGGAAGGAGAGGTTGATCTTAGGAGGAGAGACCTGCCAGCCCCCCAATAATGTAATAGGAGGTAAAGATGGGTTTTGCTATAGGGACAGGTATACACTTGCTAGTCTGCGTTTGAAGAACTTCTGGTCTGATGGCTTCATTTCCCTCAGCAAGAAAGAGGAGATGTCAGCTGCTCACAGCAAGGGGACATGTACCATGATCAGATGTCGGGACAGAGTGATGGTTGTTACTGTGGAGGGTGGTGAGACAGCTGATGGGCCATATGGGTGTGACCATGAACTTATTGTGATACCACTGTGTCCTACTGTGTGGCTTTCTCCAGTATCACCACGCTATTCAGATAAAAATCTAGAAAAGCAGAAAATAAGGTTAGGGTTTTGCCATATGAATGTAAGAACGAGATAGACAGAGAAGCAAGTGGTAAGTAGAGATGAGCAGGTCTGAGGACTGACACCGAAGCTCTCTCTTCACAAGTAGGTGTTACAGGCTATGGAATGACCCTTTCCCTGGCATCCCGGAGTTGCAGCTGAGGCCAAAAGCTGACGGCCAAGTTGCCACGTACAAGCCACATTCTAAAGGGAGCCTCCAACGCTGGCTGCCTACAATTAAAGCCTGTGCTCACTCCCTTTCCCTTACTTCTACCACCAGGATTTACTAAGATGTAGAACAGGCCTTCTGACCACAGAACTTCACTCCAAAACCCCCATCACTACCATCAACTGTACACAAGCATCTACAAACACCTCATCATCATTTTAAAAAAGAAAAGACTGAACAGGAGGGGTATAGGCTTTCTGGAGGATGCAGAAGTGGTCAGAGATATGGTCTTTGCTCAAGACCCGAAAGGGAAGGAAGAAGGGAAAGAGTCACTATGTGTTTCTTGCCCTGCGTGTTATCTCCGCCTTACACATCAGTTACTTTCACCTCACAGGTGACCTGTGACATGCAGTTACCATAAGTTCACATGGAGAAAGTGTTGTCTAAGGACCTGCGGCGTTCGCTGAACAGCTCCGTCCGTTGTTTTTTTTCCATCTCTGTGCTGGCACCCCTCTCTCATGCTTCTCAATCAATAATTGGGCTTTCTCACTTCCCAAACTCAGCAAGTGGAGGAGAGATAAGGGCCTAGGGTGGAAAAGTCTGGCCAGATTCCCTCTGACAGCTGCTTTTCTGCTCCAGCTCACATTTGCCCAGACTAATCAGGAGACAGACACTACTCCCACCTCACTCTTGCCAACGTCCTGGGACAGAAGGCCAAGCTTGTCTCCTCTCTGTCCTCAGGGAATCGAGACTTCACTTCAAGGGCACAGCACCCTGGTCCTTGGAGACACAGAAAGTGTTACCATGGGGAGGCTCAGGCTAAATATTTTCTGACTGCAAGTGCGTCACCCTGCCCCTGAAGTCTGGGAGACATGGCACCTCTCCCAGGCTCGGAAAAGAGCAAGGGATTCCTGCCAACGTTTCAGTCCCACTGGTGCAATGAGATCTTACCTTGGTGCAAATCCATTCCTGAGCTCCAAAGCAGTGACTTCCTCTCCCTTTTCCAAAACCAACACTTGACTGTTTGATGAGTCATTGGTTCCCTGACATTTGTAGAATACGCTTGAAATGCTCCCAGAGGGAGGAAAATTATACTGTAATCAAACCACACGCTTTCTCTCCTTTGCCCTCTCCAGCCTCTACAAGTGAGGAACCCACAAGCTTAACAGTGGAGGCCTCTGGAATTATGTCCCTTTCTCATCTAGTTCAGCTGAATGAGCTGGTTTGTGGGTTTTCAAAAAAAGAAATAAACTAGGTCTCCCCAGCCTCACACAGGATCAGGACACTTGAATTTATCCTTGTAACTGAGAAAGCTCGGAAGGGATAAGACAGGAACAGCTGTGAGGTGAATATCGGTTATGTATTTGTTCTTTGCAGCACTTAAGAGGTGCTGGTAGCCAGCTTAGAGTCTGTCAAAGACCAGCAGACATTAACAAGGGAGCCAGGCACTGGGAGGGAGCTAGTGAGGAGAGTGTGGGGACCAGGTGGGCAGGTAGGTTTGTGACCAGGTGGGACATAAAGGAGATGAATTAATGGAGGTGCTTGTGTGGCAAAAAGAAGTTGAAGCAAGACCTTTGAAACAATAAGGCTGATGATGGGAGGGGTGGGAGGGGTATGTGTGGCTAAGATTGTTTTCTAGGTTGTGAATGGGTTCATAGCCCTTAATCTGCAGAAGGAAGAAATGACCAGCTCTTGTGCAAGTCAGCATTCTGTCAATTATGTGCCAAATTCAAGCCCAAACTAACTGAAGCACAAAAGACATTTGCTGGCCCATGTTACCGAAAAGCTTGGTTGAAGTGTCTACCTACATGCTTGGCTGAGGCAGGGGACCCAATCTCTCTTTACCTTGTTCTGAGTCCACTGTAATACCCTAGACGTGGAGTAATTTTCCCTCCTGGAAGAAAGAAGAATATCATGGTCCAGCTTTACATCCTCCTGGGGTCCAGTCTAGTGGGAAGAAACATCTCCTTTCAGGACATTCCAGCCAAAGTCCCACTGTGTCTGGTTGGTCCTGATGAGGTCACATGCCATTCAGAGTCACTCACTACACCCAGGGAAAAGCAAGTCTATAATTGGTCAGATCTGAGTAGCCCTCCTGTAAAACTGGGGTGGATCTATATCACTCAGATTGCATGAACTCAGAGAAGGGTAAAGAAAGGTGACTTTTTTTTTTTTGGCTGAGCCGTGCGGCATGAGGGACCTTAGTTCCCCAACCAGGGATCAAACCGTTGCCCCCTGCAGTGGAAGCTCTGAGTCTTAACCACTGGACCACCAAGGAAGTCCTGAAAGGTGATTTCTTAGAAGGAAATTGGAGTGCTGCTACCAAAAGAGGGGTGCAGTGAACCCCAGTGGCCAAACACACTGCAAATGTCCTTCACAGTTTACTGAGACTTTGTGATAATCTCTATATTCTGATGGCTTCAAAGAAGATCAACAAAATTAAATTAAATCTGATTTATGTAACAGTGTGAATTTTTCTGCAATAAACATTGCTAACCTTCATGCCAGGTTTATCTGAATTATCTTATATTATTCTCACAATGATTCTATGAAGTCCGTGCTTTATTACCATATTTTACAGACAGGAAAGTGAGACTCAGTGAAGTTATGTGACTTTTGCAAGGTGTCCTTTCTAATCAGCGCATGAGTCAATAGTCACAGCCAGGCAGACTTAGGCCAGAGAGGCTGCTTGAAAGTTTTAAAGTATTATAAAAACTGGCAGAGAGTTTTCACTTTAGAGATGATTAAGAAAAAAAAAAAAATCCCTGATGAACAAAATATCTTGCCCATCGTCAGCTAGGGAAGATGCTTATAAGAATTTATATAAACTAAAATCACATACAGGAGCTGTGGTGCCCGGCTCACTTCTAAGAAGGCCTTAAATTTATTTTCTTTTGAAGTTAAATGAAAGCAAAGTTCAAAGGAAAATGTCACTGAGGTCTAGAATTCAGCCCATCTTGCTGGGTTATTCAAGTCTCTTCAAACAGCCAACCAGGGAAGGAGAAAGGCCAGAAGAGTAGAGATCAAGGGGAAGTGTGAAGAGAGATGGGTTTAGAAATGCCCAGCCATTGGCAATGGCCCTGGGCAGCATAAAACCCAAAAGCCGCTTATGTTATTTTTGGTTAAGTAAGGTAATTTGATGTTCCTTCCCTCCCTCCGAGAATCATTTAAAACTCCGTGTTCTTATATTCATCTAGTCCTCTGACATTATCAAATTCTTGGTAGACACTAGGAATACACCAATGCATAACAGAGATTATGGGCCAAATATTTTATAACCCAGCCAGAGAGGAACCAGTGGCAATCAACTAACTAAAGAATATAGAGATAAATGTTATCTCTTCCTTGGTTAGACAGCAATGGGAGTACAAAGATGGGAGTAAATAATCTTGACTTTGGAACAAACTATTGGTGAAGGGCACAAGAAGAATTCTGCGTTTGAACTGAGTAGACAGATTTAGAAATTAGGAGCAGAGTGGGAGGGAAAGTTTAGAAATTCAAAATTACAAGATTCTAATGATTGCATTAATCCAGAGATCATCCAACTCACTCTCATTTTGCATGTGAGAAAATTGAGGAACAAACTGAGCAAGGTCCCTCCAAAAATTATTGACAGTGCGAGACCAGAACCCTGATTTTCAAATTCCTGATTTTACCTGGAGCTCGTCTTGCCACTTAGTCCAATACTACTCAGTTAGTATGCTCTGCATATCTACTGAGGTTCAAACATGGTGTTGAGACCTGACGGTGGAAGTGTCAACTTAGAAGCGGTATCATATGCTATTTGTCTTTCTCTGTCTGGCTTACTTCATTTTGTATGATAATCTCTAGGTCCATCCATGTTGCTGCAAATGGCATTATTTCATTCTTTTTTATGGCTGAGTAATATTCTATTGTATATATACCACACACCAAAAAATGAACTTGTTTACAAAACAGAAATAGACCCACAGACATAGAAAACAAACTTATGGTTACCAAAGGGGAAGGTGCAGGGGGGAGGGATAAATTAGGAGGATGGGATTAAAATAGACACACTACTATATATAAAATAAATAACCAACAAGGACCTACCATATAGCACAGGGAATTATACTCACTATTTTATAATAACCTATAAGGGAAAAGAATGTGAAAAAGAATATATATATATATATATATATATATATATATATATATGTATAACTGAATCACTGTGCTGTATACCCGAAACTAACAAGACATTGTAAACCAACTATACTTCAATTTTTTAAAAAAAGAACTTAAAAGTGTTGACTAAAGCACAGTCCATGTTCCTGAGGAGCTTTAGAGCAGAGGCTACCCCAGAAAAAGATCAGTAAATATAGCTACCAGGGGGTGAAGAGAACCTGAGAAGGGAGTAGCAGCCAGCTACCTCTAGAGGAGATGCTCCATTGAAAATTAGTCTGGGAAAGAAGAGACATAAGGATACTCCATGGAGAGATCAAAGACACACCTTCATCGCTGGAAATTCTGCTCTACGTCCTCTGTTTGCCCCTGCGTCTCCACTCTCCACTATTCTTCCTGTTTGGTTCAACAGGAGCTGTGGACTTATCAACCGGCTCCCCCGTCCTCCAGTGTTCAGTAGGGTCTGACCAATGGGAGACAGCAGGAGAGATACAGATTCACTGCGTTTATCTCTTTGGTCTCTCCCTTCCAGGCAATGGTTTGACATGGCTGCATCCCTCTTCTAAAGGTCACAGCTACCACTCGAGGACCATCTCTACAACCACAGCTCTTTCTCCAGGTTCCAATAACCTCTTCTTTCCTTGGCTTGTCAGACCAAAAGGCAGTAATTCCCCTTTGCTACCACAAGAGAGCTTCACTACCTCTAGCTGGTTTGCCTCAACCCTTGCAAACTGTGCCTTCATTTAACTCTCTTCCATCACCCTCTTTGAACGTGCCTTCTGTTTCCTACCAGACGAATAACAGAAACGAGTAATCCCCTCCTCCTCCCCAGGGAGAAATCGCAAAGGAAGACCTCAAGAAGACAAGAAGAGAAAGAAAAGAATGCAAACCTGGAGGTGACTTTCTTCAGTTAAACAAAATGCTGGCTTTCCATTTAGAAGTCAGCAATGGTTTATTTTGACATGTGGAACGTAGTATGACAGCTCAGGTATCATAAAATAAAAGCAGTCCTGAATCTTCCTCATACATTCTTGACTACAAAGATCTTACTGGTCACCCCAAGTAGAAATCCACCTTGGGTGAGACAGGAAGGAGTGTTATTGCCCCATCACTTATGGAAACCAAGGCCTAACCTAAACTAACCCAAGTCCAGCTCAGCTTGTGGAAGGATGGGTTAATTGGAACAGAAGCAAGGATTTTCCTGTCAACACATTCTCAAACATAGTTTTGAATAATATTTTAAAGGTAATGTATTATAACCAGCAAGGATCTACTGTATAGCACAGGGAACTGTACTCGATATCCTATGATAATCTATAAGGAAAAGATCCAGAAAAAGAATATATATATATATATATATATATGAATCACTTTGCTGTACACCTGAAATTAACACAACATTGTAAACCAACTATACTCCAATTAAAAAATTAATAAATTAAGGTAATGTATTGATGTAATTATTGGTAAAGACAACAGAAGAAGCAGTGTAAAAGCAAGACGTGGAGACATAGAAAATGTAATGGAAGAGAGCAGCTTTTTCATGAGAGATTTTACTTGATACCAAAGTATAGGCCACTGTCCCCCACCCAGCCACACTCCAGGCTCCGGTCCCCAGGTGGCTTTGCTTTTTGGTACTCTGGAGAAAACGCCATGAAGATTCGATCTGCTTCCTGCTTCTCCAGATGCTGCAACTCTTTGGAGCTCTCCCCAAAGTCACTCTTGTTTGGCCTGTCTCAGGTCCAACACATGAATGAAAGGCACATCTTATATTAGGGAATCCCAAGTATTACCCACCCATGGAGCATCTCCATTCACGGGCCTATGACAGCTGCCTTTTCATTAGTATTATTGTTAATAAATATTGCTCAGGAACAAAATACTGTTGAATTCAGGAAGGTTCATTTTACCCTCAAATACTTGGGCTTTTGTCATGATGAGTGTGGATGCCACGTATACGTGTTGTCAGAGACGAACTGACATTTTTATATTCAGATCCTGTAAAACTATTTACATCTCTCTGGATAAGACTTCTGACTTGTAAATGAAGAGGAAAGTATTCTTTCCCCACATTTAGAGCAACAGAACTCCTTATTATGTCAGCAGATGTATGTGATGTGGATTTGTACAAGCCGCAGAGAGCTGTTTACTGTGACCTTGACAGAACGGAGCTTATTTTGCGCTTTTACTAAAAGTGTAAAAAAGAAAAGAGATCAAACTCCACCTCTGCTCTCACGCCCCACCCCCAGTTCAAAATGATTTCCCACCAGGAAAACAAATGTTTTCCTTCTGGTGTTAAATAAGGAATAGAACTCAAACCAGCCTTCCTTCAACCATCCCCCAACCCACCCCCCAAAAAAAAATCCCAGGCTTCTATGAAACCGAGTGCTCAGCCAAATTCCTACTGAGAACTGACAGCTTAACTCTCTTACATCCAGTAGAGCTGGAGGAAAGGAGAAAGAGCCTTGGGTCACGATGGAGAACTCTGGACTGGACCTTGTACAGCTGTGGCTCAGGATCCCAGCTCTGCCACAGATGTACCATCTTCAGCAAGTTCCTTAAGCTTTAGCTTCTACATCTATAAAATGGGCCCACTAATACACTTAACTGATGGGCTTTTGGGTGACCGATTTGTCCCAGCGTGCCTGCGGCTGTTCCAAATGTTAGAGCTAAAAGTCCTGTGTCCCAGGAACACCATCATTCCCAGGACGGTAGATCATGTTATTTTTGTAAGGATTAAATACAATAAATCCTGTGAAATGCTGCACGCGGTGTCTGAAACACGGTACGTTTTCAATATATTAATATGATTAGTATAGATCCCCATTGTCACATCTCTGGGTTCTTCTTTTTTTTCCCATGGAGATACTAAATATTCATTGAACTAGGCATAACGCTAGGTGTTGCACATTCATTATGTGGATGAAGAATATCACCTGCCATATCAGTAGAAAAAGGATCTACTGATAGATCCATCAAGCCAGCAGTCGCTGTGGCGGCCCCCAGCTGTGCACTCAGGAAATCTGGGATGAAAAAAAACCAAAACAAAACAGGATACCAGTCTTAGACTTAGATAGTTAAGGTGCATATCAAAGGAATGATTTCAATGAGCCAGACTCTTGAATCTTCCCATACATAGAAAAGCACTAAATTCCTTAACTTGAGATGCCCGGTTTTCTTTAATGAACAGTGATCTTTGATGTTCCCACTACCTGGTTTTTGTTGCAAAATCTCCTCTATATCCTGGCTCCTCCTGCCTCTTCAGAGCAGTCCCCCAGAGGGATCTGAGAGGCTGGCCTCTTGTCTTAAGTCCTCAGAAAATCCACCGAATAACACATAATTCTCAACGTTGAGGTTGTGCATTTTTTTTCAGTCCACAATTATCTCTGATTTTCTTAAATATCCAAAGAGGTACATATAAGCATTCTTATTTTACACGTGAGCTGGCCACAGGTGAGAAACATGACCAAGAACTAGTACATGACAGAGTCCATGCTTGAACCTACATCTGATTTCAATGCCCCAAGGTTTTTCCTTCATGTTGCAGATTCAAGCTGTTTATGTGAAAGGGCACAGCAGAGGGATGGGCGTCATTTGACCAGGTGGGCAACTGAGTTTTACCAAAGTGGAAGAACAGGACAAAAACTGTAAGTCTCTGGCTGGGGTGTTATCATAGCCCAGGGTGAATGCTATCAACACAGAGAAGAAACACAGTTTTCATGTCAGGAGATGTGGGCCTCCGGATTACCATTTTATCTTCATCTCATCCTAGGGTTTCTCAGCCACAGTGACATTATCTCAGAGGGCTGAAGAGAAAGGAAGCCCCATCAGTCACTCAACTATCGCTTAATGATAATCAAATCTATATGAGGCACTAGGCAAATGTCTCTGAATATAATGATGAACAAGACAAGATCCCCTACTTTTGAGGTAGAGGAGATAAATATATTAAAGTACAACACTGGTTGGAGTTACTACTGAAATGGCAAACAAAGCCCTAGAGGAGAAAGAGATAAAAGATTATTAAGATTTTTAGATCAGTTAAGGAAACTGACAATGCATTTTCTGTGACAAAGTAGGTAATAGAAATGTAAAGTAATGTAAACATAGGGACATCTGACCAGCTCATCATGGTTTGCCCAAGGCTTTCAGGTTTTAGCACTAAGTCTGTCAGTCCAAGGCATCTGGTCACCCTACATGGGGGTCAAAATCAAATGCCTAAGGACAAGCAAAGTAAATCAATGCAGTAGGATAAGTACCAGCGCAATAAAACAAAATGGCAACTTGTACTACACCTGGGGTGGAAAGAAGGACAGTAAGAGAGGTATTAAAGAAAGTAGAGCCCATTCATTTATGTAGTGCCTATGGTTGCTTTCACTCTACAATGGCAGAATTGAGTAATTAGAGGCTGTATGGCAAAGCCTTTTACAGAGAACCTTTGCCAACCCTGTTCTAGAGAATGCTTGCCCTGTCTAAAGGCAACCAAATAGGCTTCCGCTGATGGTTGACAGGAACTATAGCCTATAAACAATGACTCAGTAAAAAACGCTTAATGTTTTAAGAGAGGTCAAAAATCTGCAATCCGTTGATTCTAAATTTTGGCATCTAATGTTTGTTTTTTTTTTTAAGAAGATGTTGGGGGAAGGAGTTTATTAATTAATTAATTTATTTATTTTTGCTGTGTTGGGTCTTCGTTTCTGTGCGAGGGCTTTCTCTAGTTGTGACAAGCGGGGGCCCCTCTTCATCGCGGTGTGCGGGCCTCTCACTATCGCGGCCTCTCTTGTTGCGGAGCACAGGCTTCAGACGCGCAGGCTCAGTAGTTGTGGCTCACGGGCCTAGTTGCTCCGTGGCATGTGGGATCCTCCCAGACCAGGGTTCGAACCCGTGTCCCCTGCATTAGCAGGCAGATTCTCAACCACTGCACCACCAGGGAAGCCCCTAATGTATTTTTTAAATATCACGTGGGCACAACAAAGCAATCTGTGATCTGTATCCAGCCTGTAGGCCACCATTTTGCAAAGTACAATGTACACCATATGTTTTAAGCTAACACTCATCCCAAGAGGAAATTATATTAGTTCCTTAATTCGAAGGCAAATCTATGACAGAGGACTCTATTCATTCATTGCTTTCAATTTCAAATTTGTTTATAATTCAGTTGCTTTACCCATGAGGGCCTTTCTAGGGTTATCAAATCTTCTCAACAGCCTATAAAAGCTTTCTTCCACCCTAAATAGCATGAAGTCCTCCCTCAACTCTACCCACCTCTTGCAATTATTGTCTATTTCTCCTACTTCCTATCTTCAAAGGGCAGTCTCCACTCACTGCCTCTCGTGTGGTTTCCCATTCTCTCCTCGTCCCAGTACAGTTTGGCTCTTTCTCAGTACATTCATGGAAGGTGCTTCCAGGAAGGTCATGGATGACCACCTTATTGCAAAATTCAATGGATTCCTTCAAATTCCTGTCTAATTTAACTTCTTTCTGGCAGCTGACATCACTGACCACTTCCTCCATCTTGAAAGTGTCTCTATCCTTGCGCTTCACGATACTCACTCTTTCCCCGTTCTCTCCCTACCTCTCAAGCTGCTCCTTCTATTAAAAGGAAGAATTTTTTTCCTGGCTCATTTTTATTTAGACAATATTCTTGAATACCTGACATGTACCAGGCATGGTGCTAAGCATTTTCCAAATGTAGCTGGTATGTATCTCACTCCCTAACTTTATTTCCCTAAAATAAATTTCATTTCTAATCTAAGATCCCAGCTAACATGGCTTACATGATGTTTTTTGTTTTTGTTTTGTTTGTGGTATGCGGGCCTCTCACTGTTGTGGCCTCTCCCGTTGCGGAGCACAGGCTCCGGACGCGCAGGCTCAGCGGCCATGGCTCACGGGCCCAGCCACTCCGCGGCATGTGGGATCTTCCTGGACCAGGGCACGAACCCGTGTCCCCTGCATCGGCAGGCAGACTCTCAACCATTGTGCCACCAGGGAAGTCCTACATGATGTTTTAATTCAGTCTTTATGGAGAGTTCCATCTTCCCCTCCAGGTTACACCAGAATCTAGTAAATGGAGAACAACAGGAGAAGTATTGGGTTGGCCAAATTGTTGGTTCAGGTTTTTCCGTAGGATGTTATGGAAAAAAACAAACAAATTGTTTGGCCAAACCAATACAACAGGCATGGATATCTTCACTGTGTATATCCCCAGGTCCCTTGAGGTTTGCCCATCTTCTGTTTCCAAGCCACAGCCAGGACCTCCAGGACCAAGGACTCCACCTCCCTAAAAGGATCATACAGCACATCCTAGAGTGTAACCACCACTCAGATCCATAGACTTCTCTCTGTCCTGAATCCCAGGAAAGTTCCCTTTCTCTCTTGGAACTCTAAAGACTATTTCTTTCCACATCTTCAGTGGGTTTAGGTTTTCACAAAAGAGTATACCTGCAAATCTCCAGCATTTATCCCACTGCCTAATATGGTCTTGTCTTCTCTCCTCTGCCCTGAAATGCTGGCATCCTTCCTCTATCTTGGTTTTTCTCACTCTGTATACCTTACAAGGATAGTGGGGCCCACATGTATTGTATTAACTGACACCTACATACCAGGTGTGCAGATTTTTCCTTATACTGAGTCTCCTACTTCGCTTGCTTCCTGGTCACTTTCGCCAAGATGACTTGTTCACACTTCCATTTCAGCCCTAATAAATGAATGACTTAATTTATTGTCTCCTTGTTACTCCAGCATCTTTCCACCTGTTCCTTTTCCTAGAATTTTTGGGTAATGGCCCCATCATTTCCCCAACTGCCCAAATTAAAAGCCTCTGAATTATGCTTATCCTCCCTCTTTCTGTCTATTGAACCTCCTATTTATCTGTCAGATTTTTCCCTGCTTCCCATCCCCCAAACTACTGAAACTGTCTGGGCCTTCACCCGTATACAGTAACAATAAGACTCTTTACTAGATGCCTACCCAAATTATGCTATGCGTTGAAGGAAGATGGAGCTTCCTAAGTCACAATCTTGAGTGGATTGGTCTTCACAGTAAACAGGTTCCATCAGGATGAAGCCTAAATCCTTTCAGCAAGCTCCTTTGTTACTTGAACTCAGCCTTACCAGTCTAACTTTTAGTCTCCACACCCCAGTTCCAAAGCCAGCACAAGCGTATGCTCCATGAAACTAATTTCCACTCCCTGACAGGGTCACGATCGATCTTTCAGAATTCCTACTTTCGCAAATGTTTGCTAGAACTGCCTTCTTTCGTTTTCTCCCTCAAAGACATTTACTAATTCTTCAGGTGTCTTACTGCTTGAATGTCATCACTTCTCAATGTCTTTCCTGATCTGCTCTTCCCCTCTTCCTACCTGAAAGGCATTTTGGCATGCAGGAATAGCATGGCTCTTGGAGTGAGAGAGGGATTCAAACACTGCCTTTCTCCTCTTCACCTATGTGGCCATGGACAACTCGTTTTTCAGCAGTTAGCCTAATTTTTCTCAGCTATGAAATGTGGGGCTTTGTACGTACCTCAGGGCTGTTAATAGCAGTGAAAAACATAACATAGGTAAGATAACCAGCTCAGAGTCTGGCATATCGTAGGTGCTTAATAAATGCTAATTTCCACATCAAGGTAGAGTGATTCTTCCTTTCTGTTCTCACTAAATGTATGTTGCATTGTAACTATATTTTAACATATATATGATCCACTGTACTGTAAGACTTTTAAAGTTAAAACTATTTCTCATGCATTTTTGTATAAAGAACACTGCCAAGGGTCTCAAATGTTCGGCTGAACATTAATCAGCACCTGAGTTTCCACTGAAAGGCAGGAAAAGAACCACCTGGAGGAATTAGAGGGAATAGAGTCCAGGGGGAGTTAGAGGCAACAGAGTCCAGGCGGAATTAGAGGCAACAGGGATTGGAGTTTTGCCTGTTCCCAGGAACCAGAGTGCAAACTTTCATAGGACAGGGACACAATTTCCACTTTCATATTCCAGCCCAAACTGGACATCCCTGCCAGGAGTGGGGACAAGAGGGATCAAGGACATGCGCTTCCTAGAAGTGCAGCCCAAACAGGAACCACTGCCGCTCTTGGCTGAGCCTCTAGCGGCGTTCTGTTTACCCCAGCCTACAAACTCAAACAGCTAAATCTTGTTCCTCACCATCCCATACAATCCCTCTCCTCCTGGGAGAATTCCCGTTGCCTTTACCACTTCCCACCCGCAGGGCAGCCCCAGCCTGACTCGGCAAAGAGATAGGGAGAGACAGCTGAAGTCAGAGGAACACAAACAGGAGGGATGAAGACCTCATCCACAGCCCCCCTCTCCCCAGCCACCGCAAGGAGTAATGGGCACTGGAATCTGGGGCAAACCCGATTGACACCAAACACTGCTTTTGCTTAGATTTTTTTTTTTTAAGTCAACACTCCTAAAAACAATTCAGAATGTTTTTACCCTTGAGAAACTATGTGGCTGCTTTCCTGATTTATTTACAATGAGCTCGTGTTAGAGAGTCACTTTCTGAATCCATCCACTAGAACAGGACCACCGTGCTAGCAAGCAGTTGGCAATGTGCTCAATGAAAGCATGAATGGACCAAGGTCTCAATTAAAAAAACAAAAAAACAACCCCAACTTAAAATAGTCTTCCAGACCTCATTTTAATAGAGTTCCTGTCCATTCAGAGACTTTCACGAATAACCCCACAATTAATGACATGTGTTTATCGGCAAAACCACTCACTTGAAATATACAGTGGTCGGTATGGAGTTTATTTATGAGAAAGAAAGACTTGACCTAAGGATTAAAAATAGAGTAACGGTACTCAACTAAAATTGCAGCTGCTTTCCCCAAAAGCCTCAGGTATAGCCTATTTTTAGAAGAGTTCAATCTGAGGTGATGTGCAAATCTAGCTAAGCAAGGAGCTTGCAAATATTTTTAAAAAGTAGAATTAACACTTCTCTCTTGTAATGCTACTTTTGGGAGTATTAGTGCAGAATTACTGCACCTAATAGGTGTACCCTCTCATATCAGACATATTTTATGTGGAATTACCTTTAGAGCATACTATGTAATTATTGCATATCCATGCCAATACACTGAAATCTTAAATTGAATGTTGTCATACCTTGGCTTGAAACTTCTCAATTATTTTCCGCTGCAGTTAGAATAGGATCCTCAGCAGGGCCCATTAGTATCTGCTGACCTATTCCCAACCAACCCCACCTTTGTGTTTGGCCACACCTATTTTCTTTCAGACTCTCGCGCATCCCAAGATTTTTCCCCACCCCTAATCCTTGGCCCTGCTCTACCTTCTCATCCTTGTTCTTGAGGCCATTTCTTCTCATCCCTCAAGTGTTGGCTGTAACGTCGTCGAAGGCTCTTCTCTTTCCACCCCCTTGTCCCTCAGCACCTATTATCCTCTCACAGTACACATCACAACTAAACCCTGGGGTTTTTTAAGTGGTCTCGTTCTCCCGCTAAAGTGTAAGTTCTGCGACAGCAGGAACCATGTTTATCTTATTTAGTTTTAACCTCAACAGCAAGTATAGGTACTGGCATGCAGTAGATGCTCAATCAATCATTACTGAATATTAAATCAATGACGAGTGATATCCCAATTCATTTCTACCATACTTTTGTTACCAAACCAGGTTTGTTTTGCCTGACTTGCAGCAGACCAAAACACTGAGACACTGAGTTTTGCAGCAGAGAGAGGATTTATTTGAAAGGCAGCCAAGTGAGGAGGCATCTCAGAGCCGCCTCCCAGATGGCAAGGAGCTCGGGGTATTTATGGGATTAAAAAATAAAGAAGCAGGGCGGTCTGAGGCTTGGGGAGCACAAGGATTGTAGGGAAAGGTGACTGGAAAAAGGTGCAGTAGTCAGTCATCATTCTGTGCAGGGGTAACTAAGCCACAGGCCTCTGCACATTAAAAAGTGGAGGCACTTAGCACGATCTGAAGGCGGAGTTTTTGGCCCTGTGATGTCAGAAGGTCGCCGAGAGTGGACACTCGCGCGTGCCCAGTTGGAGGCTTGGTGGTCCTATCCAGTCTTAACCAGCTCAGCTCAAACTAGACAAAGCTGACTCCAGGTTCCTGGAAAACAACTTGGGCAAGCGTCCTATTGTTTAGGCTACATGCCACTTGGAGGACACGCAAGTATTTTTGATTCATGAAGGCAGGTGAAATGAATTTGACTAACGATCGCCCACGCTTTCACTTCCACACTACCTACCCCAAACTACAAAGCCCAGTTCAAGCCTTCTCCATTCCCAGCTTCATGCTTCCCCTTTCCATAAAATCTTCTCTGAGCTCCTCACTTTTCAATATTTACAGACAAAGCATATGAAGTGCCAGAGACATGCCTGGACTATAGCAGCTGCTGGATAAATACAGATGTCAACAGTATTACCATGTTCATTTCTTCCAGCGTATTCCCGTATCTGTGTTTCCCAAACATCGGTTTTTCTCATACCACCTTCATGATTTTTCGCATATCCCCACTACCATCTGTCCTACTTTTGTTATTATGTATTTTTTATTTAACACAATGTTTTCCCTCTTGTTTTAAAATAAAATTGTTTATTTATTTATTTTTGGCTGTGTTGGGTCTTCATTGCTGCGCACAGACTTTTCTCTAGTTGCGGTGAGCAGGGGCTACTCTTCGTTGCCGTGTGAAGGCTTCTCATTGTGGTGGCTTCTCTTGTCGAGGAGCATGGGCTCTAGGCACATGGGCTTCAGTAGTTGTGGTTCACGGACTCAGTAGTTGTGGCTTGCGGGCTCAGTAGTTGTGCCTCGTGGGCTCTAGAGCGCAGGTTCAGTAGTTATGACAAACGGGCTTAGTTGCTCCACGGCATGTGGGATCTTCCCGGACCAGGGCTCAAACCCGTGTCCCCTGCATTGGCAGGCAGATTCTCAACCGCTGTGCCACCAGGAAGTCCCCACAATGTCTTCCTTCTTACGCAGATTTACTTTTAAAGGAGAATTTATAGAAATTAAAAACCCATTTCACTGACCATAAAACGTGGCTACTGTAAAAATTAACATGATGAAAAAAAAGTGCTGTTCTTTTTTTTTCTTATGGGAGATTACTAACTGTTAAAGACATGGCAATACTAAGATGCAGCTTTCTCCCTGACACAATCAGAAGGACTGAAAATCTCTGAATGATTCCTCACTTTGTGCTTCATTATTACTTAAAGCCACAACTGGGTCAATCAAAAATCACCCCACCTATCATTCAGACCCTTCTGTCATATTGCATGATTACTAACACTTTTCACTTGGCATTTATTATGCTCAACTTTGATTGGTTAATTACACATTTATGTCTATATTTCATCCCAGTGTCTTATTTCTCTTTATATTCTCCCTGGTTTTTACATTGATACTTATACAGAATATAGCCTTAATATAGTCTCTTGTTGAGTCTAATAAAAGCTTTTTTTTTTTTGCGGTACGGGGGCCTCTCACTATTGTGGCCTCTCCCATTGCAGAGCACAGACTCTGGACGCACAGGCTCAGCGGCCATGGCTCACGGGCCCAGCCGCTCTGCGGCATGTGAGATCTTCCCGGACCGGGGCACGAACCCGCGTCCCCTGCATCGGCAGGCAGACTCTCAACCACTGCGCCACCAGGGAAGCCCTAATAAAAGCTTTGAAACAACTTGATCAGAAGAACCTGTTCCTCCAGACTTCAAGATATTTTTAAAATAGATAGGTGAGAGAGGATATTCAGGAGTTCTTCTGGTTCCTCTTTTCCTCAGCCCTTCTGATTTCCCATAGATATGTACCTCATCTATCTCATCCAGGCCACCACAGCTGAATATTAAGGATGTCCTTTTTTCTATGTGAACTACATCCAACTAAGAAGAGGGCCCAATACAAGAAATGTGTACATTTTATGCATGAACTATACCAGAAGCAAACACTCTAATTTATGTGAAATAAAGACCAAATAAAACCAGAAGAAAACTGAATGTGTGATTTATTATATTTAAGATTGGTCTATAAGGCTTAAATATGTCTGTCATAATTAACAGTAAGTGAATGCAACTTTACAAAATCAGTATTTCAATACAGTACAGGACTAAATGTAGCAACTGTGCATTGAAAACTTGATATTTCCTC
Organism: Neophocaena asiaeorientalis asiaeorientalis; assembly: GCF_003031525.2. Classification (NCBI taxonomy): domain Eukaryota; kingdom Metazoa; phylum Chordata; class Mammalia; order Artiodactyla; family Phocoenidae; genus Neophocaena; species Neophocaena asiaeorientalis. Next base: position 4,792,977 of record NW_020172779.1, read on the forward strand.
AATGCAAATATCAAATGTGCAGCACCATTTAGAAGCTTCCACTAAAAATGCAAAAGCCGCAGTAATTATTACAAGCTCTACTCAGAACACAAGACTACCTATATCAAGCGTTAGGGGAAAACAGTGGAGTCATTCAGGCGTAATATGTCAGATTTGGTACAGGATTAAAATACTAACTTTTTTTAATGTCCTGGTTTCAAATTAATAAATACAAAAATAATATAAAAATATACACCAGTTGATAAGCCTGCACCTCAGAGGATCAGAAGGTTAAATCTCGCTCTCATATGTGTGCAGGTATGTCTTTAGTGTCAGAATTTCTGGATAGCTGCGGCTGGTCTTGCGGAAGAAATCCAGACTGGTAAGATGTTCAATGTCCCGCACCCGAGCCGTGTGCATCTTTATAAGCTCTTCTACCCATTTTGACTCATCCTCTGAGCTCTGCAACGGAAAGGGAGTACAGAGTCAGAATTTTCCAAAGGAGTTTCTCTACACGGTCCGTTTGCTCCACGTCCACAAATGACCTCTACATACTCCTGCACCCAAAGCCAAGGCGTGTTATTCCTTCCTGGCCTCCCCGCCTCTCTCCCTCAGTGCTGCTGGCAACGGGCCACAAATACTGGCCCTTGGCTGTGAACATTTTCAACAGCAATTAGCTGTACCAAATAAACCAGATGTGTGGTACGAAACGGCATTTGATGCAATATGTTCTCCTAACATAAATCAAAATTGGGAAAACCAAAGGCCCCGGAGAATTCAGTGATGTGTTTCTTTCCCCTGCTGTCAAATTGCAATGAGAAGTACAGAGCATGAGGAATTAGGAATGCTCCTCTGCCTCCCAAGGAAAAGAAAGAGCTTGTGCCCAATGCACAAAATGATGTGTGTGCATTTCTAGTCCTTCAGAAGAATGTGCTAGATCAAGGACATCATCTGTTGGACGGCAGTGAATCGATATTTGGATGAGTTCGACTCTGCGCAGCTCAGCTGATACACCTGCACTTTGGGGCCCAAGAGGCCTGAGTTGGAATCACAACTCTTCCACTGCCTGGCTGTGAGACCTTGCTGAAGCTGCTTGACCTCTCTAGGCCTCAGTTTCTTCATTCGTTCATAAGAATAATAATGCTTACTTCAGCTCCCTGGGAAGGAGGAAGGAGAGGAAGGAAGAAGGGGAGAAAAATGAGTAAAGTAAGGAAACAACATCATGGGTTTTCCCATGATGGGAAGGAAGGAAATCACTTTCTGTCTTAACTACTTGCCAAAAATTGCCTCACTGGCACAAATTCGAGATGAAAGACATTTAAATGTCCCACACTAAACAATTTATTTCACATCTAAGTAGAAACAAAAAGGCAGTGCAGATAAAGCAGTCCTTTACATTTAAAAAATACCTTCTTTCACTTTTGAGGGAACTTGAGAGAAGGAACGAGATCCGAGAACCTTGAGAATATGGAGAAACGTCTACCTTCGTCAGTAGACATGGGGCAGGAGGGTCTTGGCCAATAATTTTATTCCCAAATGCCTCCGGAATTGCAATGGCTTCCAAAAGTCTTTCTACAAGTCGAAGGGTAGCTGTGAGTCCCAGGGCTGAGAATGTTCAGGCATGCCCTTGCCCAAGTCTTTGACTGCAAGTGGTCTCAATGAACGACCCATCAAAGCCCAAGAACCTGCACTGGGTTTTCTCAGAAAGCTCCAACCCACACGGACCTGGACAGGGCGCTCCAGCAGCTTGTGCCAGTGCTAAATATGTACAGGAGGGTGTTGGTTCAGAAAACTGATGCCTGGCCATCCCAGGCAAAATGAAGAAACAGGAAGAAATTGCTTTGCAGGCTGGGGGAAATAAGGATTTTAACCCTCCACGCCCCACCCTCCTAACCCAAGCTAACCAAGATCTCTGCGAGTCATAGGAAAGAACAGGCCTAAATATAACTCTACCCACAACGGTACTGACCAATCCTCAGTGTGACCATATAATTAACGAAGTAGGAGGTCTCCAAATGGGTCGGGACCCCCTCAGAGTAAGCAGAGTAAGCATGAAGTGATATTTTCGGGAGAATTTTCATATTCGACTCATTTATTTGATTTTTCAATGGTCAGTAAATCTAATGTTTCCTTTGTAAATGTAAGTCATTTGAATGTGTGAACAAGAGATGAAAAGATTTTTCCTAATTTAAATAATGGCTAGCCGGGATTATACGAATTTGGGGGAAAATCTGTCTTTGGCTATTTCTTTCCTTGGGAAGTGATTTGCCAATTTCATTTGAGGGGCATTCTCTTCTGGTTCTCACAGGCTAAAATCCAGCCTCCAGTTAGTCAAAATACTGGGCTATGTTACACATGAAGAAAATGCCTTCTGCCTCTTGCTAGCAATCCACAGAAGTATTTGCGGCAGGAGACTCTAGTACAAAATGCAAAACTAATAAAAGTCGAATAAAAGTTCATGTGCTCCAAGAGAGGAAAAGAAAAACTTTAAAAATAAATTAAAAAAATAAATAACTTTACACATTAATGCAAACGAAAGCACAGTCCAGGAACTTGCTTAGTGTTTTTCTTGCTATGGACATTTATCCTTCACCTGCCTTTTCTCCCTAACTTCCTCCCAAGTGAATTTGTGAATTCAAGTCCCAGAAGTCTTAAGGTGGACTTTAAGGCAAGGACAGGTGTCTGCGTAGGCAGGGGGTTCTTCAATAAGAGGCATGCTGGCCTTGAACTCTATAAGAAATACCCCTAAGCTCTGTGCAAAGAGGAAGATGTATGAGGACATCAGTGGATTTCGTCAGCTGTAACATCAGGGTGAATAAAGAACTGCCTCTGAGCTGAGTTCAGAACAACGTTTTTCAAACTCCTGCATCACCAAATTCCCCTAATGACAGGGAAACGTGACCATACATCCCCCAGGAACTGAGGTGTCTCTTAAATGGCCTACTTTAAGTCTGAAATGTCTTTGTAGTCTCTGCCTTATCTTAAACATGTATGGCAATTTTGAATTTAACTCCATAAAATATGTGTTTCCTTTTTTACAAAAATTTTACCTCCCCACAACAAGATTTTAGTAAAACTGAAGTTCAAAAAAGTACATCATGCTATCCAGAGGCATTACATCCCTCTCGGGTATGCCATTACCTAGTCTCGTGGGCTACGAACAATCAAAATTGAGAGAGTCGAGCCAATTAATTGAGGACAGCTCCTCTCTCACTTGAAGTGCCCTTGCTTCTCCACCTCCCATCCAATTATTTCTAAGATCTTATTTATCCTTCCAGTACAGTACTGCTGCCTTCCACCTTCCTTTAGAAATTTCCAAGACCACACCCAGTTCAAATTCTGTTCCCTCAATCCTGGGAATCTTGCCAAAGACCTTTGAGGACCATGCTTGATCCCCTCCAATTCAAATTTATGTCCCCAAAACAGAGTCTACAATGTTGTTCTTATGCGTAAACATTTTCCGTGGTTATCTAATGTCTGTGCAATGAGAAAAAAGTCTTAAGGCCCCAAGCTTCCACTATAGAAATCTGATAAATTTGAAAAAGGATGGGCTTTTGGAATCAGAGGCCTTGAATCTAAAGTTCTACTTTTCTACTGACGAACCAGTAACCATGTTACATACTTTTTCTTTATGAGCTACAGGTTTCTCAAGAGTTAATAAAAGGGGAGGGGGAGGAACTCATATATATCTGCCTAATAGGGTAATGAGATGTTCAGAAGTAATGAATGAGAGGACCTGCACAGTACTTGGATAGTAACATGGACTCAATCAATGATAACTACTACTACTATGGCCACCATGACTACTACCACGACTACTTTTACTTTAAATCTGATTCCGTGCAAACTTGAAAACCTTACCTCCCACTATGATCCTCATTTCCAATATTCTAGCCAACTTAATTAGCTTTTTCAGCCATATTTCAATTTTTTGTCTGCACCTGTTATTTTGTTTTGGATGGTCATAGCTTCAATCTTCACCTGTAATTGAAGCCATAGCCCCAAAGCTGCCTTGTCCGCGAAGCTGAAAATCTCTGTTGAAGCTATTCTTAAGGGTCTTTGCCTTTTAGTGAAGCAATTTCTGTGCTTGTTTCATTTACTTTCCCCCTTGAAGGCTGCCTTGAGTGTGACTATGTTAAACACGCCATCATTCTTCCCAGGGTACCTTACATAATTAAGGAATTTGAGTACTGCTTCTTGACTAAAAATCTTCCTCTGTAGATTTTATCTCCTATTCTATTACATAAACAAAAGCATAGAGACTATTACTTCTAAAATCAACCTTGGAGCACAGGATTTCCATCACATTAAAGAAACCTGGAGTAATCATGTGATTTGTCCCTGAGTGCAGCATTACTACAGAGCCAGGAGCACAGAGCACGGATCCTGTCTGCCTTCCTGAGGCTTTTTTGCCGCGCCATCCTCCTTTCACGTTGGAATAAGTGAATCAAGAGTCATCTGTGCTATTTAAGAATGGGGTGACCTGTTACATCTGCCCTCATAACTAGTAGCAAATGAAACTCTGATTTGTAAAGTATATATTCCTGTGTGTATGTCTTTTTTAAAAAGTTTTTATGAATGAAATTTTCAAACATCCACAAAAGTGGAGTGAATGATACAATGAGCTCCTGAGAACTCTTCCCTCATTTCAGTAATTACCAAAATTGTGTTACTTTTCACTTTTTACAAAATATCTATGTCTTTTGCAAATTGGAAAACATGTGGGCACTTCTATCATTTGCCAAAATCAAACACAGAAATAGAACAACATTAAATGCACACACATCCCACACACCCCTATGCTGAAAAATAAAAAGCCATTAGAGCACAAAGTTCCCAAGTGTTATGCAAAGTTTCCTTTGGGTCCTTTCTAAAGATCCAATTTGTATACCCATTTGTGTAGTGCAAATGTTTTATGATAAGTATGTCCTAGTTCAAGGCTGGGAATATAAATTAAGACACCAAGATGAATTCTGTCAGCAAATCCTAAAGGACACTGTTCTTGAACTCACATTGCAGCTTTCATCATTGTCTGGTCTGTGAGGAAGGATGAATGAGGAGACAGAGAGGGGGCCGTCACACTTGTCGGCGGGCTGGGTGAAATCCAGGCAGCTGGTGATGATGCTGTAGTAGTGAGTTGGAACAGGAATAGAACTGCCTTCCACATACCTGAAACAGGAAGGCAAAATCAAACTATAGCCGAGGTAGTAGCTTTCTTTTTTGAATGGTGGCCAGTGAATATTGCCCAAGTCACTAAAATTAAATTTCACTCAATGGAGTCATTTTTCACTTACAGGTGTTAACCCACTTCTGTATCTTTGAATACCATGTTTTCAATGCCTGGAATCTCCTCTTTCTCTCAACCTGGTAGACTGAAAAAGATACTCCAGACAAAGAAAACAGCTTGAACCAATTCTCAGAGGTGGGACATAATGCATAGGTCAGTGGAGTAGAAATGTAAGTCTGGAAGAGTCGATAAAAGCCAAAGTAAGGGGGGCTCTGAGTGCCAAAGTTGTAGAGTTTGGGCATTATTTTTCAGGCAGTAATGCTCCACTGAAGGTTTCTGTGCTAGGAAGTGCCATTATGAGATCCATGTTTCAGGAAAATAGCTTTCATAGACTTGTATAAAATGGACCAGAGGCAGAAAACACAGGAGCTAGGAGAGTGATAGCCCTTCCAGCCACAGTGAGATCCTGAACTTGGTACGGTTGGTACAGAGAATTCATTTACTAAAGAAAATTCTAGGAACTGAGTGCTACTGATGAGTTACAAAAGTAGAAAAAGTTATTTTGAGTAGAGCATAGTATAGAAATTCATAATTCCTTACCTGGTTTTCTATTACCTTAATTTTAATCATTTCAAAAGATTGAAATTATAATTGAACTAACAGTATAACTTGGGCTAAAAACTATGACAATAGTCAGCAATAAAATAAATGTACAAGTAGGATAAAATTTCTCTTATGGATGACTGGAAAGGGGGTAGGATAACACCTATTTTATTAGTTATATATATGGAAAAAATTAGCATTTTATGTCTGTCAATCACAATGAAACCCTCTCATATTTTGTGTTGCTCTCTAATTGTTTCATGCATGTATAAAATTAAATGAAGAGGGCTTCCCTGGTGGTGCCGTGGTTAAGAATCTGCCTGCCAATGCAGGGGACACGGGTTGGAGTCCTGGTCCGGGAAGGTCCCACGTGCCGCAGAGCAACTAAGCCCATGTGCCACAACTACTGAGCCTGCGCTCTAGAGCCCGCAAGCCTCAACTACTGAGCCCGTGTGCCACAACTACTGAAGCCCGCGTGCCTAGAGCCTGTGCTCCGCCACAAGAGAAGGCACCGCAATGAGAAGCTCTCACACCGAAACGAAGAGTAGCTCCCGCTTGCCACAACTAGAGAAAGCCTGCATGCAGCAACGAAGATCCAACGCAGCCAAAAATAAAATTTTTAAAAATTTTTAAAAGAGTTCTTCAAATATTAGGTATATCAGCTCCTTTAAAAAAATTAAATGATGACCTATTATGAATTTGTTGTATTTATATCTTCTTACTTTCTCCACCAGACTGTAAGTTCCTTATAAACAGAGTATGCCTCATCCTTTTATATCCCTAATAGCACCACAGAGAGGGATAGAAATGAGATTTGACCAAAGTTTATATGTAATTTCCTATTGAAATGTACTGACTCAGAAAACCTAAGGAATGCTAAAAGTCCCCCCCAAATAGTGAACACAAGTGAAAATTATCATCTTCCCACTAAAGAGTTGTTGAAGAATAAAGTTAAAAAATTTCTAATCTTTTGATACATTTTCTTTCATGAAAATGAAAAGTGCATTTATTTATCACAAATCCTAATTCCTTTCCAACCACCAATGCCTCGTTTAATCACAGGTCCAAAAGAACTGAAGAAATCACAAGGAGATTCGAAGAGCAACAGGTTTAAGAGGTATCAGCTCTTCTCTAGTACGTGAATATTTGAAAAATATTCTTGAGTGAGATCTTGGAATTTAAAAGCACACGTTGCGTGGGAATGAAAAGCTTACTGTTTGATTTTGTCTTGTGTGTCATGTAAGCCATCGTAGTCATAGTCAAAAATTGGTCCACTTATCACATTAACTCCATTTCTTTCTGAAGCATATTTCTTCACCAGAACCCTTTGGAAATAATTCCAGACTCCTGTACAAAAACAAAATCAGTTCTCCGTAAACAAAACTCCTTGCTTTGGCCAAATTCTCTCTTGGATGCATTAAACAAGCCAAATGTCACAAGCCAAGAAACAGTAGATCTGTTGTGATTCTTAAGAGCAATCCATCCTAAAGCATTAGCTGTGGGTGTGTCATTTATGAACCGGCCAAGAGAAAGATACGGAGACAATGGTAGAGGAGTTTAACGTAGCCCAACCAGTCAGGGAAGGATTTACAGGTGAAATGGTTACTAGGCTGAGATCTGAAGGACAAGTGGGTGTTTCTGAGGCAAAGAGGTGGAGACAACATTCCAGGCAGAGAATAGTATGTGCAACAGGGGAAGTATGGTGTTTGTGGGAAATTGAAAAAAGGCTTTAATCTACTTTCTCTTCTTTCACATGTCATAGATGCGCTAATTCTCAAGTTTATGTCTCTAGCCCTAACCTTTCCAGGCAACTCCAGACATGCTACCCAACCAGCCCTCTCATGGTACATTTGAAAACCTAATAATCATATCTAACAAAAAATTATCCAAACAGAATTCTTGACTTTTCTTCCACTCCTGATCCAACTCTTGGCTTCTCCATCATAGCCAGTGGCACTCGCATTCACCCCGATGTTCAGGTCAAAATCTTAGGATTCATCCCTGACTTCTCTCCTTACTTCATATGCATGTGAACAAGTCCTGTTAGTGCTACCTCTAAAATACATCCCAGTCTTCCAAATCTGACCACTCCTCACAATTTTCACTGCATCCACCCTGGTCCAAGTCACTATCCTCTTTGCAATGAACTACCACAAAAGACTACTTGGCACCTTGGGAGAAACTCTTCCTTCCCCGTAGCCCATTCTCTTTGGAGTAGCCAAATGGACCCTTTTACACTATAAATGTGATTGTATCACATTTCCACAACACCCACCTCTAACACTCCAGATGATTTCTCACTGTAATTAAAATAAAATCCCAACTTTCCACCATGGCCCTTGCCTCCCTCCATGACTTTTCTTCCTATTCCTTTCCCCCTCAGGTACATGCCTTTCTTCCTGTCCCCCAACTCACTAAACTTGTTTCAGAGTAAGATTTTGCATATGCTTTTCCCTTCATCTGGAAAACACATCCCCTGACTAGGCATGCCTAGTTTCTCCTCCGCTATTCATTTCTCACTTTCATGGTCATCCTCTAGAGAGGATTTCCTTGGCCTCGCTAGCTCCAATTTACACGATAGTCAATCACAGGGGAAGGAGAGGGGCAGAATGGAAAAGGGAAAAGGCAAAAGAAGGGAATAACAGAAGAGGACAGGAAAGGCAAACCAAAGAAGTTGGCTCTAACATGTTAGATTTAACTTACCATGCTCTATTCTACATCGGGGTTTTGAGGTTCAGGCTGTTATCATTTTTTACCTCCCCTTATTAGAAAATGCTTGGGCATTTTTCCCATAGTGCTTCAACTGCTGATCCTCTATTCTAAATGAGAAAGACAGAGCAGCCCACCAGAGCCAAAATACCATGGATAATTATTTGCAATAAAGAAATGAGGACAGTGGGGAAGAAGTTCAAATGTTAACTTAAGCGTAAAAATTGGAGAGCCATAGAGGGAAAGAAATAACAATGAGAACAGTCAAAAGGCCAAACCCGCAGAAATGTGGCATGCAAGAAAACCATTCCCCTAGTGAAGAAGGACAGCGGGCCCTCTGTGAAAGGCCTTTGGCCACACCAGCCTCAGGGTGGTACCGTGTGCTTCCTTCATTGCTGCTTGGTCAAAAAGGCATCAGTAAAGGATAAAGAAATCCAGGAAACCCTGATTTGTGGAAATTCAATGAAGCTGCATTCCATGTAATATTAGGACAAATGGATCTACGGGGGTTTGTGAAACCTTTCTCAGCTGGGGCTGAGAACAAACGAGGAAACCTCCTTTTAAAAGCATACTTTAATTTTTCACTCATAGGCAAGAGATTCTACCTTTGAATAAGCCTTTATTTACTAAATTAGGACATCAAATAAACATTTTTTTTTTTCTCTAAACCGTGTTGGCCATTTCACCAATGTCAAGTTGAGGAGGCTCAGCTCTGTAGATGACATTCCACCATCTCGTGTCCTATTTTGAGACTTTATTTCAGCCCTGAGAGTCATGTAACACAGCCCAATACTCCTTTAGAAAGTGGAGTTATGTAGAAGTGTTTCCTTTTCCTACCTTTCCTATAAGCATATATGTCTGCTCACTGTAAATAAACTAAAGGGAGGTCAAAGCTACTCTATAATGCTTTCTCCGTCTTTGAATACATGGATGGTTGGATGGATGGAGGGATGCATGGATGGATGGAATATGGATGGATAGGCAAATGAATGAACTCTTTGTTAGCAGAAATAGAAAATGGATTGTTTTTGTCATTGGACAGTTAAGTTACAAATCCATATAAGCCATAGAAGTCATGCAATCAAATCTCATAATTTTATAAATGACAAGCTAAATGGCATTTCTATGATCACATAGCCAGTGTTCACACTCCAGAGATCAGAACTCAGTTTTGGGGCTAGGGCTCACTGTGCCTATACCATTCATTTCATCACTATCATCCACAAATATTTATGTCATATACAAAGAAATTATGAGTGTATATAATTTGCACAGCCCTAAAACCTACTGAACTTAATTCTCTGATGATTCAGGAGACCCTTTAAGCTCTTGCTGGGTTTCGGGGTCAACATTCAGAATACATCACCATCCCACTAAAGGAAAAAGGTGTTAGTGGCTTTTACTGTAACATTCTATAAATAAATACAGATGCTGTTAAATGTCAGGTAGCCTCCAAAATACAGAGAAGACTCTTTTAAACCACTGAGCATTGAAATAGAGAGAACACCGGATTAGAAGGAAAGCACAAACTTGGTTTAGCTCAGCTTCTGCCATTCATGGGTCACTTCTTGTGACTTCAATTTCTTAATTATAAACAAGGGATAAAAAAACCCTGCCAAGCTCCCTCACTCACAGATTCATATTTTGGCTTAGCAGTAGAGAATTTACATTAAAGTTCTTCAAAAATTATAAAGGCTAAACACATGAAAGGTATTATTATTATTAAAATGAATAGAGAGGTAGGAAAGGTAAGTGGTAAATTTAGAAACATTTCTTTCCACAAATAATAGTCTACTAGGTAAATATTAGACTTACGTTTGAAAGCAGGATACATTGGAACCATATTGGTTACGAGGAATGCATCATATTTAGTTTCTGGCAGAGAGCTCAGATCTAAACATTGGGAAAACAAATAGTGCCCATTACATAATAAAATCGACATCAATAAAAAAAGGAATCTTCTAAAATGGTCCAAACAGCATGAAATGCGTGGATCTACCCTTTTATTCCTACTTATCCCATTCTTTATATACCATTTCCTACTTCCCTTCCCACTCAATCTCTTTTCTTCACTCAATAGTTCTCCTTAAAAACATTTTTATGATTCTTTTTCTTCCTACTTAGTCTTGCGTCTACTAAGTATTTTATAAAAGAATTCTTTGATTTTACTGGCATAATTTGGACTTTTAAAAAAATGTCATCAAGGTAATGAGAGAGAATTAAAGGGCTTCATGTATTCTTAAGAGATCACCTCTATAGTATTATGTAAAAGATTTATGTCAATAATTTCCTATTTCACTTTCAGATGCTCATTTAGTGATGTCAGGTGACACACAGAATATTCCCTTGCATTTTAGAATTCCCCGGGAATAGGATTTGTGAAAGCGGGTCTCTTTTCTGGCTGCTTTTGGAAGGCTCCCAGAGAAGTTCATCTCCTCAATCTCTTGAGCGCCCCTCTGGCTTTTAGGTTTTTTAGAAAACCTAAAAACCACTGAAATCCTAAATACCAAGTTGCACACGCCAGACTCCACAAAATAACATCCCTCTAGAATGGTCAGATCCTGCTATCTGTAACTTACAAGGAGGAAAGAGGAATCCATAGGACATCTGTTTATCATTTTTGTAGGCCAAACAGCTCTGACTGAAACTCGGAGAAACACGGACATCAGGCCGGACGCAATTGGTCAGGTGTTCAGGGATGCCAGAGACCTCAGCCTGTATGGTAGTCACAGGTAGTCAGCAATGCCATGGCAGAGACAACACCAAACCAACAGGGAAATGCTGAAGCCAGATTGTTTGGTTCCAGACAGCCAGAATCAAAGCCCTATTAGCTTTTACTATAGCTCATATTCTGATATTGACTCTTTTTTTTTTTTTTTTTAAGGACCTCAGTTTTAAATGTAGTAAGCTAGTAACTTTTTAACTCTTATGTTTTTAGTAGCAGGACTCTCTTATCAGTCCTAGGTGAAACAATAATACGCAAGGCAGAAATCTCACTGTTGATATAACGAATGAGATTCCACATAAGACAGCTTAAAAAATAATATTCTGAGAAATAATATAGACATATCTCCTATTTTTTAAAAAAAGACTATATATGTATTGTATGTGCCTGAGAACAAATTAATAAGAAGCTGTGTTTGGGGCAGTAGAAGTAGTCATTTGTATTCAGAGTTTAAAAACATAGTTCAACTGCCCAATGAATTTTTCTAATTCCTGAAATAAACTTTCTTACCTCATCTTTACCAAAACTGAAACCCCAACATAAAACCTTCATTAAAAAAGAACAGGATAAAAAAAAAAAAAAAAAAAAAAAAAAAGAACAGGATGTTGATAGTGGGGCAGGCTATACATGTGTGGAGCCGTGGGTATATGGGAAATTTCTGTCTCTCCCATTCAGTTTTGCTCTGAACCTAAAACTGCTCTAAAAAATAAAGTCTATTAAAACAAATGGCCAGATACTGGTGGCTTCTGTAACTAGTGGACCATGTCGAGCAGAGTAAGAAAAACTAAAAGAATTAGTATGCTATGCTCTTCCACCTATTACCATGAAGTTTTTAGAACACTGCAGAAAGTCTAATTCAAAATATTTTACAACAGATCCAATATAGGATTTCTTTCATCAGGAAAACTTAAAATCTTGTCTAAGACAATTCTGTTCAGCAAACAATCATTATATTAAGGCAAGGAGCGTAATGACATGAAGAACATGAAACCCAGTTTTCTCAATGACCTGTTTGGAAACAGTGTACGATGTCCAGAGTGGCATTAGGAATATTTCACTATAACTGCTTTCAAAGTCAGTGTGATACAAGATATCATATCTAGTCCGATAAAGCACCGCAGGCCGTCCATAGAGGAGGTGTCTCTCTAGGAAAGAAAAAAATAAACTGTCTTAAACACATATTAAACTGTACATCAAATGTTAAAGAAATATTGGAAGAGAGTCAAATTGTCCACAATTTGCTTGCTTACTTATTAATAATGTAGCTCCTTCTTCTTAATTTAATCAGGTTAGTTTTCCTAACACTTCTGTGGTTTATTTGATCACCTAAGCGTGGGTCAAGGCTTACAGTTATCCAAACTGTAAAGTAAATACCATATTTATTTTAATGGTTTTTTTCAGTTATAAAGAATTTTAATCTGTATGGGTAAGACAATTATTTATTAAATTTCGAAATGATTCAGCTGACTGGGAAGTCAAGACAATTAGATTTTTATAGAATTAATTCATTTGACCCTGGAAAGGCTCATCAAATTAACCAAAGATTTAATTAAGGGGAAGGTACTCTTTGATCATTATTTGTAAACTGCAACTCAAATATGCATTATTTCAGCATAAAAAGTGAGTACTAATGAGCATTTAAAGTAAGTAGCTTTGTGACATGGAGGAAAACTCTTTAGGTAAGAACTTAAAGGAACATGTATAGATAAAATAAGTGGCATTCAAGGGGGTCCTTTAAATACAAAAGGGAGGTCATCGGTTACCAAAGAACTCAGTTAAGACCCCAGAATGTAGATTCAGACCCCTAAGAGGAAGCTCTCCTCTTAGGAAAAAATAAAGGTTTGAAACTTTATTCTTCTAAGAAGAAGACATGGGAGATTAATGTGCAAACCTTCATTCTACGCCCACAATAAATGCCTCAAGCTTGATCTGCCCATTTTAGACAGGCTAAAGTCAGAACTGCCATAGATTCATAGAAATTGGGGTCCTGCAGACCAAAATATTGAGAGACTGAGGCTTTGGCAATTCACGATCCCCTAAGTGATGATCCAAAAAAATTGTTTTACTATGATTTCTATTAGAAAAAAGTCAGTCTGGCACTTACTAAATTATGTATACATGTTGCTTTAATTAAAGTATTACCATTCTACACAAGTAACAGAGAAAACCCTTTGTAGATTACTTTGCAAGACCCTCCCAAGTAGAACTGCTGATTTGAGGCAAAATAGCCCACAGTTCACAGCACAAGCCTGTTCTGGGTAGCTGGGCTTTGTCAGCATTGCAGTAAATGTAGAAGTCTTGATAAAGCTACCAAATTTGGGGACCCACCCCTAAGAATTAGAACATAATATGCTAATATCGTATAAATGAAATATAATGAAAAGCCAGCAAATCATAACAGTAGTACTTGGGGGCAGTTTACCAGGTCAGACTTTCCTTCAAAACTCAAACCAAACCTTTTCTAGGTTCAAAATTTCCATTAACGTTTTCCTTGATTTCATTTTTGCTGCCTCTGAATTTCCTGGTTTCAGCTGGAAGCAGAAGTATCAAGATTCTTTGAGAAGCTATTCTCTTTTTATCATTCAAGTTTTAATGCTTACCCAACACATTCCTCCAAGCTCAGATGCAAACCTGGCATATTATCCAATCTATCCCATTAAGAGGACAACAAAACAGCAGCCATATTCCTCTATGCAACACCCCTCTTTAGAGCAGCCATCAATCAACACTCTTAGACAATCTATAGACTCCACCAACTCTGGTTCCTCCTTATTTCTCACCATTCCTCAACATAGCACTCCATTCCATGAAGGCTGATTGATTTGTAATGCTGCTCATAATCATTGTCAACAACTCTATGCTATTATATATATGACTCCTTTTCTCTCTACTGGGAATAACTTCTCCACCAGTCCTGTCACTTATCTCCCTCCAAATTTTTCATTAATGTATTCCCCCCTCATCAAACATATACTGAGTACCTTCTTTGTGTCAGGCCTTGGGCTATGGAATAGAGATACTTGGTAAAGACAATTAAGATAGAGCTTTTGGGCTTCCCAGGTGGCGCATTGGTTGAGAGACCGTCTGCTGATGCAGGGGACACGGGTCCATGCCCCGGTCTGGGAAGATCCCACATGCCGCAGAGCGGCTGGGACCATGAGGCATGGCCACTGAGCCTGCGCGTCCGGAGCCTGTGCTCCACAATGGGAGAGGCCACGACAGTGAGAGGCCCGCATACCGCAAAAAAAAAAAAAGAGAGAGCTTTTACCCTCAAGAAGCTCACAGTTCAATGAGAGAGACAGACATGGCATAGATAACTAAAATGCAATATGCTGCTCACTATATCAGAGATATCTACATAGTGGAACAGGAAAACAGAGCATGAGGCATGCCACAGATGGGGATGAGGTGGCATCAGTACGGACCTTACAGAACTTATGAAGCTAAGCCAGAGTGACCCCACATCCCATTTATGCCTGTTGCCCTGGCATAATTGTCCTTCTCACCTTCAAAAGGGGATGACAAATAATATGGTCACATAGCTCAGCACCCATGAAAGAGACATGGGGGGAGAGGGAGGAAAGGACAAGAGGGGAAGAGACATCTTAAGAGTCACTTTCTCCTGAAAGATTTCTCCAGTTAAGCTTCTCCATCTCTACTCATGCTTCTGCTCTGAGTTTCTGTAGAAACTCAATTTTCTTTTGAAATGTAGGTGTCATAGCTCCCAAGATATGCACAACTGCAGTTTTTGGCACACAGTTGGACCCCAAATATATCATTATCTGACTGACTTTTTCTCAATTGTTAACTGAGCATGTATGACATGAAGAAAAAAAAATGTAGTGGCTTTGGCAGTCTCCTAATATCCAACCAAGTCCCCCAACTGACCCAAAGAATCTACTTGGGTCTTCCTGTTGCATAATAGCTTCATCTAAGAAAGAGGTGAAATCATCTTTGCAGTAAGAAACATCTTAAGGTCCAGAAACAAAATTTAGATTTCCCTTTTTCAGTTTATCAGGGTATCAAACAATCACAGGTTCTTGGTCACAGCCTGCTATCCCCTATGACATCTTAGACAAGTCACCCATTGCATTTCTGTTTAGCAAAAAGTCCCTTGTTGAGCCACAAGAGTGTACTTGAAGCTCACTCTTTGGACACATAAGTGCTTCATCTAGAGACCAGCCACCCTGGAGATGAGCCTGCAAGCTTCTGCTTTTGAAATATGTTCCTCGTGATTTCTTGATACGGATCTAGTATAGCTTGTGTCTTCCCAGGCTGGGTTCCTACTCCGTGAAATTCCAGACAGAGCCTCCATTCCACACCCTAGCTCCCTGTTTACAATAGTGGCTGGCATTTTTGGTACATGCCACGGTTCTCCTCCAGATACCACGTCGGCAAAATACTGTGAGGCAAATCTTTTTAAGTGGTGTGGACTTCCCCAGCGCTCATTCTTTTTGTCTTCCAAAACTTGGTCATCCAGACTTGAGTGTGTGTTTCTTTTCCCTCTTCAGCTTCCTGATTCATATTCCCACAGATTAGCTGGCTGACTTGAGAGCCACATGAAATCTCTCCTCTTTTTTGTTTTTGTTTTAAACATCTACTCCCAGAATAATATGCTCTTACATTTTACCACAAAGTCTCTACCCAAGGTCTTCCCTTTTCCTACGTCCTTTCTCCTCCTTTGCCTTAGAAGTGTCTACTAGCATTTACTGCCATGTCAACCTCCTCTGGGATTAGATTTGATGCCTCTGGTAGGGTCCTGTTCTTTCTTACCTCAACCCTTAAAACACTACGCTGGGGCTTCCCTGGTGGCACAGTGGTTGAGAGTCCGCCTGCCGATGCAGGGGACGCGGGTTCATGCCCCGGTCTGGGAAGATCCCACATGCCGCGGAGCGGCTGGGCCCGTGAGCCATGGCCGCTGAGCCTGCACGTCCGGATCCTGTGCTCCACAATGGGAGAGGCCACAACAGTGAGAGGCCCGAGTACCGCAAAAAAAACAAAAAGTATACCACAATAATCCCAGGGGGAGGTGATTATTCACCTTCTTTATCCTCAAGAGGTCCTTCAGAACAAAACTGAAGGTTATGCATTTCTGTACAAAATCTAAAATGGGTTTTCTTCTGCCCAAAAGAAAAAGATGTTGGTTTTGTTTTAAAGGCTACCCTTAAACCAAACTTGAAAACAGTATATCTACAATCTCTCATTTGGAGGCTATAAACAAAAGGTAAAGAGGATCTTAAAAGTCAGGCTGTAAAGTTTGATGTTATTTTGTGTAATGAGGATTTTTCCAAGGAGTTTCTGCATTCTAGGACCACAGCTACTAAGTGACTTTAAGAGAATCCAAGGGAAACCCTAAGGAACAATCAAAGATAATACCCAAAGACTGGGTGACTTGGGCAGATCTGTGAGTGTTATCACTATCAGACAAGAAATATTTACCAAATTGATGAATCACTGCAACAAGCATACTAACATGCATACTTAATTTTTAAAATAGACTAAGATTTTTAGAAACCATAACTTTCAGGTGGCAATGGTGTCAAGAAACAGCACTCTCGGGGCTTTCCTTGTGGCGCAGTGGTTGAGAGTCCGCCTGCCGATGCAGGGGACGCGGGTTCGTGCCCCGGCCCGGGAAGATCCCACATGCCGCGGAGCGGCTGGGCCCGTGAGCCATGGCCGCTGAGCCTGCACGTCCGGAGCCTGTGCTCCGCAACGGGAGAGACCACAACAGTGAGAGGCCTGCGTACCGGAAAAAAAAAAAAACACTACGCTGTAATTCATCAACTGGCTAAATCTCACAATAAAATAATAACTTAATGAGGACACGGATTTTATCTATTTTGTTTACCATTGTAACTCTACCTCCAACAATGCCAAATATCTATGTGGATAAATAAATGATTGTTTTATTTTATTTTATTTTATTTTGCGGTACGTGGGCCTCTCACTGTTGTGGCCTCTCCCATTGCGGAGCACAGGCTCCGGACGCGCAGGCCCAGCGGCCATGGCTCACGGGCCCAGCCGCTCCGCGCATGTGGGATCCTCCCGGACCGGGGCACGAACTCGTCTCCCCTGCACCGGCAGGCAGACTCTCAACCACTGCACCACCAGGGAAGCCCTGATTGTTTTATTTTTTAAAAAATACTGTTCTTTATGACTTTCAAGAACTGGCTTTCTATGTATAACCTGCCTAATATTCCCCCTCTAGCTATTCAGGACTGCTTTAAAGTTAACAAGAATTGCTAGTGTTGAAGTCATTTTTCTAACCAAACTAATTTCTCATGGCGTGTGATAAGGAGCCAAACACATAGGTGTTAAGATGATGTTTAATTCCCTGTCTCACAAAGATGATAGTGAATGCCAACCTGACTAAGAAAATACAAAACATGGTTTAGCAATGCTAGTAGAGAAAAGACTAAAGTGAAAATAATAGTGCAATTATTCTTACAGTAAAAATTATACCTGGCTCAAGTGCCAGAATTGCTTGCTGTGAGAAATTTAAATATTTCCATTTCATTCATTCATTTATCCATTGATTCATGGATTACAAAATAAAAATTCAGTAAGTTTGCCAAGACATTACATACATGTGATCCAGAAAAGCAGCCATGCAATTAAGATCCGGAATTCACTACAAATGTAGAAATAGTAAAGCTTTAGCAAGCAGTTTAGATCCCAGTTTTTGAAGCTCATATCTGTTCTTCCCTTCATTTTAGTACAGGACTTGATTCTGTAAGTTTAGTATTCATAATAAAATAAAGCCTAAGATTAATTTAATATACCACTGTTTTGTTACCTCAAATTTACCCTGGGTTGTTTCACTGTTGGAATGCATAGCTTTTACATGTGTGTTTGGTACAGATGTATGAGTGGTTTTATGTCATATGACATTAAAACAGTTACATATGAATGTTACAAATGGAATGGGCAGGGCCTGTGGTTTATTCTGAAAAAATCAGCTACCTATAGGTGTATTTTTTTAAAAAACTAGGCAGGAAAATAATACAACTTTACATTTGTATAGAACTTTAGGTCTACAAAATGGTTTAAAAGCCTCAATATATATTAGAGATAGCCAGAAAGGGGAAGTGATTGCTCTGAGCATAACACATACAGTGCCTCGAATTCACGAGGTTCTACTCCAGCAGAGCAGATGTTGACTATTTCCAGTGGGGGACTAGACTTATGACCCAGGACTCACCATAAAGGCCTGAAAGAACTCAGACCAAGAAAATGTCACTTTGCAGCTGAAGAAATGACTGAGACAAGACCCTTAAGGAGACAGACACCAAGAGACAGAGAGAGAGAGAAAGAGACAGGAGAGAGAACACCGAGGCTTACACGTATCCTAGAATCTAAATGAGCAAATGCTTTGCACATAATAAGGCAATGATATATAATTATTTGAATTTCATGTAATAGTTTTAAAGTCTATCTTGTATCACTCCAGCTATTGGCAATTGCAAATAGCCATTACTATGCACACATACAAAACAACACTGTATAAACTTAAACAACCTTACCAAAAGTCTATTGAATATTAAACTGTTAATTATAATAAAAATAAATAAAGTCTCTCTTGTATCATTAGAGACTATCCCATTAGGCCATAAGCAGACCAAGTAGGTGTGCTACCATGATCCTCCCCTAACATTTTATGTTACCATTGTGAAGTTACATGCTGGAAACTATTGGTGACACAGCTGACAGAACCAGACGTCTCAGAGAAATCAGCTCCCAGCCCAGGGTAGGCACTCAACAAAAACACGTGAGGGTCCATTTCCATGAAAGTATATAAACTTTAAGCCTCGGTGACATAAAATCATCTAGAGATAAGACACATATTCAACTCTGAGCAGAGCAATGGTGCGGTGAGGTCAATAACTATGGCTCTTTCCAGCCCTGAGAGTCAGTGATTCACCTAGAAGATGCCTCTTATTTTCAAGCTCAGAAGTTTGAGGCCACTGTCTACGCTGACTTGTGGGACTGGTTTTGTCCTATGAGCACACTGCCACGAAAAAACTAAATGAAAGATTTTTTTCCCAGATGGAAATGTTTTAGGACCACGAATAGTCAGAGCTTGAATCAGCAAAAACATTAGAGTCCATTCAAAGTTATCATAATTAACTATTTCATTAGTGACTTTTAGAAGAGAAACATCTCAGTAATATTTCTCTGCCTTGGTGAGTGAATATTTAAAAAACTCAAGTCATGAGACTCCATCCTCCTCGATCCTGGCGGCATTGTAATTTTTCCAATTCTAATGACACCGCAGTCCACTAGAGGTTTGATGTCAAACACTTCAAATCACTTCTAGATTTGTGAAGGATTTGTGTACCTTCCATCAACTAAGTCCTATCTCAAAAGCCGTGTTCATCCAATTACATGCCAAAGAGTCTGTGTGTTCTATCATCAAAGAGAGAAGCGGGAGGGTGGTGATGTAGGAAGAGAAGAAGAAAAAACATGAAGATCTTTATAAAGAGGGGAAATAAGTCAAGTAAATAAAATATTCCACTGGTTTCCTCAACCTTTACTTAATCAGATTGGAAATGGCACGTACGATAAATAGAACCATATGTAAGCTAATAACTCATGTAATGCTCTCCAGAGAATTTGACTAAGTGCATCTTTACTGCATGACTTGGGCTGCTGTGCTTGATTTCTGTCTTCTTTTTAATACACTTTTGGTCATTCCCTTGCTGTTACAAGATGCTATCCCACCTGCTGTAGTAACCTGTGTAGGAGCCTTTCCGTCTTCTTCTAATCTCTTCTAATTTTCCTGGGATTTCAAAACCAGAAGGAAGAGCTTATGTGGTAGATTGCATTGTTGTTCCTAATTATTTACTGCTCTTTTGTAAAGGATTATATACTTCTACCCATTGCCAAGTGACTTGTAGGACAGTGTCCTTGTGGAAAGAATATACTTCCCTACTCCACTGGTTTCATGTGCCCTACTTTCACCAATGAACTGGGAAAGGAAGTGACAGATGCCTCATCAAAGCAGAAGTGTTGAGACCCATTGCCTGGTTCTGCCATTCCTCTTTTCCCTCTGCCACGAGAAGGGCATGTCCCAGCTAGGGGCTGCTCCTTCAGCCTAGATTCCAGAATAAAAAGTACACATGGGGCAGAGCCACACTTGGCCTATAGTCAGCATCCTGAAACATGAACAAGAAATGCACAGCCCACTGAGATTCTCTTTTTTCATCACAAGCTTGCAAAAGTTGACTAATACAGGAGGGTTATTATTGTACATAAAATAAGAGGAGAATGAGTTAGGGCTCAAGATAATCCTTCTTTGAAGAGAGATATCTGATTTGGTTCCTTCTGTGCATCCCTTCCCGTAAAATACACACTGACTCTGCAGGTAAGCTTCAGTAGAGGAACCAGCTGTTACCATTTATAATTGTGACTTCCATTCCCTTCATTGAAGTCCCCATAAGCACCTTAACTTATGACCCATCAGATGCACAATGGTATATTTAATCCCTCTGCTTTTCAGAGGGCTTAAAAGCTATTGAGGGAAAAAAAAGGTAATGGAACTTTTCTGACTTATTACACAGCTGGCATCCTGTGTACATAGAATAAACTAATACCTTTTGCCAGATGGTATAAAAATCACTTTGCAATCCAAATTCGAATTTTAAAAAATATTGTGCTTACACTATGAAGTAAATAAGAAGTCTCTCCAATTTTTGGAAGCTAGAAAACAAAACTTATCTGGTTGTTTTTTCCATCAACTCCTTACCTTCTGTAGACCCTTTTATATGAAGGCGTTTGTTGAGTTCATCCAATTTGTTCTTCATGTGTGAAAACCAAAAAAAAAAAAAAAAAAAAAAAAAAAAAAAGAAAAAGAAAAGAGAAGAGAAAGCAAATCAGAAACGTTTTTTCTTTCCAGAACCCTTCTCTCTATTTAGTACCCAGCTAAATTCAAAACAGGATCCTAAACTTCATCAATACCATAAACTCTGCAGAGTATTTACTACTTTATCTCAAAATGAAATTTTGGGCTCCATTTCCTAGTGATTTATGGTCACGAATATGTTATTTAATTTCTCCATGATTTTGTTTCCTTTCCTTAAAAGTGTGGATAATCACGGTACCAACCTCCCATGTCGACAACGATGATTAGGGCGTATATATGTAAATTAATTCGAATATTGCCTCAATATTTCGGATTAATCTCTAGGTACACTAAAGTGATTCCCAAACCAAGTTATGAAATTGCTTTTCCTAAAGTTAAAACATAATGACTCAGCAGTTCTGAAAAGTCACAGCTCAGCAACTCCATCTCCCACTATATATTCTAGAGACACTCTAGCATACGTGTACAAAAAGACATTTGCGGTAATGTCTACTGCAGCATTGTTTGGAAGAACTAACAATTGGAAATTACCAAATGTTCTCAAATAGGAAAATGAATAGAATCGTGATGGTATAATTATATAATTAAATATTAATTATTAGTGGTAAAAATGAATGAGCTAAAACTTCACATATTAATATGCATAAATCTCAAAAATACAAGAATGAACAACTAAATGCAGGATACATATAGTATAACAGCATTTACATAAAAATATAAGATATCCAAAGCTATCCCATAGGTTATTTTAGGGAACTATATACTAAAAATTAGTTAATACATTATTTAAGAGATACATATGTATGGAGTGAAAGTATAGAGGCCTACACGACAATTATATACACTATACTCAGGATATTAGTTACCTTTGGGGTAGAAAGGAAGTGGGATTGGGGTGTGGGATGTCACATGGAGCTTCCATTCAATCTGTACTGTTTTCTTTCTCACAATGTGTGTATTGAAGTATTCATTTTATTAATCTCTATACCTTTTCAGTATGTCTGTATTTATTTTTTAAGAAAAGGAAAATAGTCTTTTGGAGAAACCCATTGAGAAAGTAAAGATGATCTAGAACCCCTCTAAAACGGTTTAAGATGAAATAACCAAAATACTTCTTGCTTCCCAGAAGAAACGTAATTCAGAAAACAAGATACAGCTAATAGATGTCTCTAAAAATATAACTAGAATTCACTTCAAAGACCACTTCCTGTTGACTTTGGCAACTCAACTCCTCCAGCTGAGGTCTTAGAATTACCTACTTTATACTAATAAGCCCTGTTAGTTCTTATCAGGAGCTAAAGTAGGAAGGATTAATAAAGGGAAGGAGGTAGGAAAGAAGAGCAAACTTCCTCCCATGGTGGGCCTCCCACACTGTGGCTCTGAGGCCCCAAGGAATCCTACAAGGTAGCAAATGGTAGGGGAGGGGGATAGACCAGTGGGAAAATTATTTTCCATTTTTATGAGGTCTAATAGAAAGATCACACATTTGCCTGTAATAAAACCACACAGGCAGGGCTCCCCTGGTGGCGCAGTGGTTGAGAGTCCGCCTGCCCATGCAGGGGACACGGGTTCGTGCCCCAGTCTGGGAAGATCCCACATGCTGCGGAGCGGCTGGGCCCGTGAGCCATGGCCGCTGAGCCTGTGCATCCGGAGCCTGTGCTCTGCAACGGGAGAGGCCACAGCAGTGAGAGAAAACCACACACGCAAAAATAAAATTGCCTTGCTTTGTGTTGGAACCCTCTCAACCACTAACCAGTGTTAGTGGTAACACTGGTTGTATCTTGCTGTCAGAAGCACTGATGGGCAACTCTAAAAGGTCTTTGATCAATATAAAATTCAGTAAGCAAACCATTACTGAACATGTGTAGTTTGCTTGTTTCAATAACTGTCCAAACACGAGGTGCTGGGTGGTCCCTATCTGCACCCCCAACGCCTGCCCTGCCACACCCTTCCTTACCCTGCTCTGTGCCCTGGGAGACTGATCTCTAGGGACTCATCAGAGAGCAAGCTTGCCCTCTAGCCGGGCTCCAACAATGAGAGGTACCAGCGGGGGATTGGGAGGGGTGGATTTACTCCCCCAGCTTCCCCTCTACCAGGTTGTGTTAGCTGCACCCATCTACCAAATTCCGTTGTTCCTTCCTATATAGCTCTTTCTCCATGTGCCAGTAACTGCTCCCTCCCTTTATTGCTGAGACCTAGAATTGGCACCCTATTAGCCCCAGGGTACTTCAGCATCCCTCACTGATTTCCCTCTACCCTGCCAGCCTTTGAAACAGTCTTCTCATTAAATGTGATTGAAACAATCTCTTTAAGCCTTCTTTAAAAACCTCTTCTGCATGGGCCATCTGTTTCTTATTGGGACCATGACTGATACACATGTGATCCAGGTTGAAAAAAAAAGAAAAAAACATTTTGGTTGGGAATTGTGATTCCACAGAATAGCATTATGAATTGTATTATTTTTTTTTTTTTCTTTTTGCGGTACGCGGGCCTCTCACTGTTGTGGCCTCTCCCGTTGCGGAGCACAGGCTCTGGACGCGCAGGCTCAGCGGCCATGGCTCACGGGCCCAGCCGCTCCGCAGCATGTGGGATCTTCGCGGACCGGGGCACGAACCCATGTCCCCTGCATCGGCAGGCGGACTCTCAACCACTGCGCCACCAGGGAAGCCCTGCATTTTACTTTTTGTTCTTCATTATCTATCCCTGGGCTGTCCAACATGGTAGCCATGAGCCACATATGGCTCTTTAAATTTAAAGTCACTAAACGAAATTAAAAACTTAGTTCCAGTGTTCAAAAGCTCCATCTGACCAGTGACTACCATTCTGGACAGTACAGATATACCATTCATATCATCACAGAAAGTTCTATTGGACAGCACTGCCCTACACCCAATAGGCTCCTCCATGATAAACATTAAAAATTATTTCTACCTTTGGCTCTACCTTATCATCACAGGTACAGCCCAGGTCAAAATCAGACTGAAGGTACATAATCCCTGGGTAATTGGGTCTGGTAACTTCCTCTGGCATGGTTGGTCTGAAAGTGTTAGTACGCAGGAGATGGTTCAAACTTCCATGAGTCCCATTATTAGGAGCTGGTTTCAATCCCAGGAGATCTGACGAGAAGAAAGAAAGGAGCCAGGTACTTTGTAAATATTTTTGATGAGGTATAGGGAGAGTCAAAGCCATTCACCTTCCAAGGGCCTGAAAACTTGGAACACAAATTAGAATAGCATAAAACCAAATTTAGACTGTAGGCTCGCTTCTTACTTCCAAAATCATTCTTGCCTGATCATGTCTTGGCAACAGCTTTCTGAAATAGTATGTTCATTGCTTGATTATAAAGAGAGACATTTCCAAAAAGACAGAGTGAAGAGATAGGGCCTTACTTAGCTACTGCGTATGTCTGTGATAGTTACAACCCCAGGACCATCAGCCTCAGTACCATTGCCTTTCTGCTTCTCTAGAAGTCTAAGGAGACTTTTCATCCCGAATTTTGAAGTGGGACTTATAATCAATAAATAACCTCCAGTCTGCCCTCTCATGCACTCCACAGAAGTACGGGGACAAGAGGAGGTTTTGGCCTTGTGCCCTAAAGTGCCGCTGTGAAATGAACAGGCTGATTTCACAGCAAGTGAAATGGTTGCCAAGCGAGCATACAGTGACTTGCCTAAGCTGGGAGGTGGGGCAGGGGAGAGCCAGCAGCCAAGATGGGAAAAGAACCCAGGAGACCCGACTTTCAGACTCCCCCTCTAACCACCAGACTGGCACTCCCTTACTAAATAGGAAAAGTTGTCCTCATTCAGCAACTAGAAACTCAAGGAAGAAAAATAATTAGGCGTACATAAATAGCTGGCCAGGATACAAGCTGGCGAAATTTTAACTGGGCGGCAATGGGAGAGATGGAGGTGGGAGAAAGCTCTGTGTCGAACTCTTGCTTTACCCAGCCTCTGACCATTGGTGTCAAACTGTAATGCTATGTTAGATCAGCCAGAGACTGCCAACAGCAACACTATGAAAACTCCCCGTTAGTCAACTGTTGAAGGAAGACAAAGAAGCCTTAGAAGGGGATGATATTCTGTCTCTTGAACCACTGGGCAAATTACAACATTTTTTGTGTGTGAAAAGATGAGGTGATCCCAGAAAACAGACACCTCATTTCTTTCTCCGACATTGAAAGAAGTTCATACGTTAACTCAAGATTGTTTTCTTGGTTTTGATGAAATAAATGACTTACCACACATAACATTGTAAAGTTCAATGTTTTCAAATGGAGGCACTTTAGTCTTGTACTTAAATGTTGGGCCATAACCTACGAAAACAGTCTTCGAAAAGAAAAGAAAACAAACAAAACAATTAGGCATTGCTAATATCCAGTAGCAACCCTTCCTTGATTTATAAATGCTTTGCAAGCTTCACTCACACCACCATTCCCATCCCTTCCTGGAGTCACTAAAACACACTTCGATTCACAGTTCCAGGAGCATACCTGCATACTGTTGACCTTGTTATCAAATCCATGGTCTCCCTGGAAAAAACATTTTCCCGATGGTTTCTTATAAACATCCAAAGGTTTCCTAGAGTGAAACAATTGTACAATCAGTCAGGATTTCTCATGAAATCATTCTGATTAAACAAAGAAAAACCAAAAAAACAATGCACAAAAAATATCTCTAAGGAGTGGATCTTACAAGTATCTTCTTCTCATTGTAATTGCATCACTCCTGTGGTGACGAAAACATGATGCTGTTCTTTTGCCCCAAGTGCTTTTGCTTTGACAATCAGCCCAGGACAAATTGGGACCTGAAGTCCTGGTCCCCTCCTCATGCCTCGTGCTTGCACTGAGCAAAGCCCTGGTCACAGGTATAGACACACCTTGTAGATACTGCACGTTCGATTCCAGACCACCACAATAAAGAGAACATCACAGTAAACTGAGTCACATGAAGTCTTTGGTTTCCCAGTGCATAGAAAATGTATATTTACACTCTACTATATTAAGTATGCAATAGCATTATGTCTAAAACAACAACGCGCATACCTTAATTTAAAAATAGTGCTGTCAGAAAAATGTCACCTATAGACTCTCGATGCAGGGTTGCCACAAAGCTTCAACTGTCTGCCTATGTGCTTCACTAGCTCCAGGACTGTAAGACTCTCCACTCTGGGGCCGTGTTTGTCTGGTTCATTTCTACATACCCATCACTATGCTCCATGCTAAGCACACAGTTGGCACTTTAAAAATATGTGATTTTAATCAATGAATGGAGATCTGTATTCTATAAAAATGTTTGCGTACAAATTTACCTGTCAACAGATTTACCTAGTAATACCACTAGAGAACATAACTGAGTCATAAGCTTAACATATGTAATAGTGGCATAGCTAAGAAGAGCCAAGCCTCACCTAGACAGTACCTCTATTTAGAAACAGAAAACGGAAACCCTGCTCTCTAGACATCAAAAGCATCTGAGCTTCCTTGTTGAGACAGGAAGATACCTTTTGCCTAGAGTCATGCAGCACTTTTCCAAAACACTTTCATGTGTATTAAGACAAATATTTCCTAAGTACCTATAGGTACATTGCACTGAAGTAAAGTGCTTGGGGGAAAACAAAGAAATTAAACTTTGGGGTCTTTGCTCTTAGGAAAAGTACTTTCAGCTTGGGATAATAAGATATGTGCATATAATAACTCAACGGTGCAAGACATAAGTTGAAAAAAATTACTGCTGATTAAAATGGCTGGCTTTGGTCTACACTAATTTGCTCAACTATCTTCATCTTTTACTTAACTCCTACTCAACTCCCAAGTTTTCTTCATTGAAACCTACAAACGGTACAAATTTGCTCATTCTTCCAAGCCATCCCATACTCAGCCAAGCCATTTTGGTCACAGTTTTGTAACTTTTCCTTGAAGACTCCCCATGTCTGTTCTAAATGATCTCAATAATTTCTAGTTTACATACATATCTCTTCACAATCCTACATATTTCACTTTATGTACCCCCTGACAATTACAGTAGGATATTCGTGTATTTGTCACATGTGTCTCTCTAGATGTTCCATACTGATGCAAGCTCTTAGAGGACACACATTTTCTTGTTATCTTCTCTCCCTTGTAAATTCATTCAAGTTCCAAGCCAGAGTACATCTAGTAGTTGTTCAATTATTACTAAGTTAATTAAGACTGAGTCTCAGCACTTTTTTTTTTTGCGGTACGTGGGCCTCTCACTGTTGTGGCCTCTCCTGTTGCGGAGCAAGCCTCCGGACACACAGGATCAGCGGCCTTGGCTCACGGGGCCAGCCGCTCTGCGGCATGTGGGATCCTCCCAGACCGGGGCACGAACCCATGTCTCCTGCATCAGCAGGCGGACTCTCAACCACTGTGCCACCAGGGAAGCCCTTAGCACTTTTTTAAAGGAGAAAGTCAGAGCAAGAGTGAGTGGGGGACTTCCCTGGTGGCACAATGGTTAAGAATCCGCCTGCCAGTTCAGGGGACACGGGTTCGATCCCTGGTCCGGGAAGATCCCACATGCCGCGGAGCAACTAAGCCCGTGCGCCACAACTACTGAGCCTGCGCTCTAGAGCCCGTGAGCCACAACTACTGAAGCCCACATGCCCTAGAGCCCGTGCCACAAATACTGAGCCCGTGTGCTGCAACTACTGAAGACCCCGCCTAGAGCCCGTGCTCCGCAACAAGAGAAGCCACCGCAATGAGAAGCCCGCGCACCGCAACAAAGAGTAGCCCCCGCTCACCTCAACTAGAGAAAGCGCAGGCGCAGCAACGAAGACCCAGCACAGCCAAAAGAAAGAAAAAAAAAAAAAGAGTAGGAAAGGGCTACCCCCAGGTCTGTGTGAAAGTGATTAAGCTTTGGATAATTAACTCTTTGGAACTGGTCAGAGCTTCCAGACACATCCTACATCAGATTCAAGAGCAAGGAATAGTCTCTTCCATATTGGAGAGTCTTTTGTAGTTCAAAACAAGGCAAACATCTGAAATATTTAAGGCAATGTAAAACACGCCTCTGTTCAGTAACAGAGTAACAGAGGTTTTAAGATTAACAACATTTTCTGAACTCTTCTATAAATGTCGCTACAAGCTGAGTTTCATCAACGGAGGCCAAACCTGTCCAGTGTGGTAAGGCGATGTCCCAGGCGTATGTTTGATTTACTCAAGTAATAAGAATAGAATGTAAATTTGAAAAACAAAACAGAGAGACAAACACACAAAGATGCACTGAGAGGCTACAAAGAGCCACCAAGATGCTGAGACCAGGAACACAGAGATGTATTGTCTCGGGGCTAATTGTTTATCCAGCACACAAACTCTTTGCAAACGATGAGATTTCCAACTGAGATTTCTTTTAATAATGGCTAAGGACCTTAACGCACTCCAGCTGCCAGAGGGGTGGTTATGAAGATGAGAATCAGGGACAGCCTATCCCCAAGTTACCTTGCGACGTGCCATCTTCGGTCCACCAGTAAATGGATCTCCTCAATTCTTCTGTTGTTGGCATAGTGCAAACGTTTGGGAAGGTGCTGTTTCATGTAAGGCTTAAAGTGCTGATCTGGTTTTTTACACTGAAATAGAAATGGATATTGAACTTCAGATGGAGTGTCTTCTAGAAGAGTCCAAGACATTCTCTCTAGAAAGAGGAAGGAGGTTTTAAGTCAAACGAAAGGCTAATTACTGAATAAATGGCATCGGTCACCCCTATCAAATGACAAAAGCTGAAAACAAATAGATTCAAAGGGGATTAGATAATGTTGAAGAAGACATAGAAGGTTGTCAGAGGGGAGTTAGTAATTGTTAAGATACATTCCTGACTCGCGAGACCATCATGAAGAGCAACTCAAACTCCAAGGCTTTTCCCAAATGCTTCAAATCAAGGGATGGGGAGGTGGGGTGGGAAGGGAGGAGAAGGCATGTTCAGGACCATGTGATTACAGTCTCATGTGCCTTTAAGGTCTCTATCCCGGATGGGAAAACTATGGAACAGGGTGGTGGGCAGATTTGGTTCAGAAAGAGTAAGGATCTGTTTAATCATGAATGAATACTTTTCAGCCCTAATGGCAAGGTCAAATACTCTCATTTTGTTTTGTTACCCAGACCATTAGGGAGCCTGCAGCTGTCCATGGGCCAGAAAGCTCTTAGGGAAACAAATATACAGGATGGCAGGGCAGTGAGGAAAATGTTCCTCTCAGCCTACGGGGGAGTTGAATACAGGAGATGAGTGTGTGGAAGCTACTCCAAGGGCAGAGGCCTGGTGACATGCAATACTTACCGTGAGATTAGCAATAATGACTTTAGGGTCATCTGTTCAAAGAGAGAAGGAGAAAGATTTCAAAAGAGTTGACAGTAATCACTGAGAGAAATCATTTTTGCAGCGAGAGACTCGATTCTTTTTTTTTCTCCTAGAAGACCTATCACTTTAGATTTTGTGTAAAATATATGTAAAACTGTGTGTGGGTATTTAAAATTTCAGTAAGTGAAATGTATCTAAATGAGAGGAACAATTCCTATGGTAAATGTCCCTGCTAGGTCCAAGTCAACCTTTCCGGAAGGGAATTCCTCCTTCCAGAGCACCGGGGTATTGCTGGGTAAATTGCTTTTTTAAAATTCTCCCAAATGGTCCCTCTGGAACCTGGATTGAGTTTATTTGAAATTTAACATCAGGAACTACACTGGGCATTTGGGGCTTTTAATGTAACTTCCTATGTATCTGCAGATCTTTCAAACAAGCGATCAACCACTTTTAAGATGAATCTTCTAATCCATTATTTTTTCCTCAGTAATATCACAGGTCTAATTACATAGGTGGCTGCCCCTTTCCAGTTGCAGACACACACATGTATGCACCTTCTTTACTTTCACTACCAGCAAACAAAGGATATTTTAGTCAATACCCTGAACTAGCTAAAAGCAAAACTATGTAAATGATGGCTGTGTATAAACTGTGGACAGGATTATATTATCTGAAGGTCCCTTTTTGGCGGGGGTGGGGGGAGAAAGAGGAGATTGTAGGTTGGTTGCATTTTGTTTTGTTTTCCAAAAATTTGCTTCAGCATGTCATTATAGAATCAGCAGAAAAGGAAAGCAGCGTTCAGAAGAGATACCGACAGCCATGAGGCAACCGTCCCTGGACTATAAACATCAGTGGAGCAGGTCATGTCTCTGTCATTTCCTGCTGCGTCCCCAGGGCCTGGTAAGCACTCAATAAACATTTGTTAATAAATATAAATAAATATTTGTTCATGTTTGGTGCAAATGCATGAATAAGCTTTCCTTGCAGCATAAATATACACTCTTCAAAGACAATGTTCAGCATCTTAGTTCTAAAGCTATGAAATTCGAAGATAAAAAAATGTGGATTCCCTTCTCCTTAAATTGGGGTTAAAACTGAGTTGCATCTTTCAATGACAAGAAAATAAGTAATAATGGTAGCAGTAATAATTAACCCAAATTGTGTCCATACCATGTTCGGTCTCTGTAAGGGCTTTGCAGGCACTGTCTCTCTGGTCATTCACAACTAGTCTGCTGGAATGTAGGTGCGATCAGAAACCTCACTGAGCCAATTGGCATTTAGAAGGTGGAGGCGGGGGACGAGGGGAACGTGCACACTGGGGCCCTGCTGGCAATCTGACTGAGCAAAGCCATGCTGTGAACCTCTACATTCAATGACCTCATCAACCACAGTCCTCAAAGGGACCAAACAGAATGAGTTCATGTTCTTCGATAATGAAGAAAAATAAATAGGACAGGGCAGTCTTGTGCTCAGATAAATCCCGGAGAACTTCTAGGAAATAACAAATGCCTGAGTCCACGTGTGGGACACCAATCCTTCAATTCTGAAATACTCAGCCCTCTCATGCTAACAGCTCCCAGAGAGCAGGGGAGGCCCCCAGGACAGGGTAGTGGTTAAGAGTCAGTTAAGCATCTGGGTTTAAATCCCCGCTCTGCCGCTCACTGACTGTCGTCCTCTTAGCCGGTTACTTCACCTCTCTCTGAGCCTTGATTGCCACTGTTTATAAGAGGAGAGGATAATACCTAACACACAGGCCATTGGAAGGATTCAATAAAATGTGTATACATCTGGCTGAAAGAGTGATGTGACGAAAACATCATCGTCATAACTACCATTTATATAGCTTTGACTACGTGCTAAACACTCATCTAAGTGAGATGTAGAGAATCTCTCATTTAATCTTCCCCCAAATCCTTACGTTACAGATGGCAAATATTTGAACCCACACATCCTGCCACCGTTGTTTTTGCTCTTAAACACCTCGCTCTCCCGTCTCTCGTAAAATGTATGAACGTGTTTTTTAAAATACAAGACATTTAATTATTGGTAGTTATCATTTCATTAGCCTTAGGAAAGTTTTCCTTCCACCCCTAAAGCAACCTCCCCATTACTTTTACTGATGTTTTGAAATACTTTTCAAAATAGACAAAAACTTTCTTGCATAAGCCCTAGAATGCAAATACTAAATCAAGAGGTACCGTAGTGACTCTGCAGGCCACTCTGGCAAGGGCCTGCCTCGCTCAAGGGAACAGAGAAGACAGGACACGGAAGATAGAAAAGGCATGGAAAAGAGAAGGCAGAGACACCAACGTTTTGTTTATTTCACAGCGTTGCCTGGAGCTGACCTTGGAACAGTTCCCATTTCTGTTGACTCAGTAACATCGTTTGGGGAAAACTTAATTTTCCAAAGCTTTATGCTTGGTGCCAATGGTTTCTTATTCCCAAGGCTAAAAATGCGAAAGGATTTTTTTCTTCCCCAAAATGCAGCATGCCTCCGATAAAACTATACACTTCTCCAAAGCTAGGTGGTTGGGTAGCATGTAAAACATCTCAGCCCATAAATCAAAGTTCTCGTCAGTGGCATATCATAACCCAAATGTGTAAAACAGAAGTGATAAGATTATTCCTGTTTATTTCATTTCTAATCTTTCAAAACAGCTGCCACTTTCCAAGGACTTAAGAGTTTCTCCTGCTGCTTTCTGTCAATCACCTTTCTAAAGGTAAAGAGTTCCCTTCAACCAGGCTCCTAGGAAGGTTTAGGGTCTGAGGGCACTTTTGCCAACCCTGTCATGGACTCCCTCACTTGAGCTAAAGAGTAAACCTGAACCTCTTGTTGGAAAGTTTGTCTCTTGTAAGCAGAAGTTTATGGTTATACACGTGACTCAAATTAAGTGTATTTTTCACATGATAAAAACAAGAGCAAATATTTACATGATGCTACCAGGGGCCAGGAACTATTCTAAGTGATATACATAGATTCATTTTCACAACAACCCTATGAGCTCGTTGTTATTTATCATCCCTTTTTTCAGATGAAAAAAACTGAGGTTTAGAATTTCAGTGACTCATTCAAGTTCACTCAGCTGAGCAGCAGAGCTAGGATTTCCACCCAAGTAGTCTAGCTTCAGAAAATAAGCCCTTTCTCACTCCACTAAGTTACCCTTCTAACAATTTAGTATTTTAAGAGTCAACTTACATTTAGCATTATTGCTAAATTTGGGTCGAATTCTTCCTAGAGTTCCTGGCACTAAAGTAATGTCATCCACATTAGTTAGGTAATTGCTCAAGAATTCGGTTCTATCACATGTGACATCTTCCATTCCTATGGGGAGGGAAAAGAAAGTATTTTCAGGCAACTGTAAAATTAAAATCTCCACACAGACACTAAAGGTAACATTCAGGCCTCTCCTTAATTCGTTTTTCACAACTTAACATGAGGATCCCTCTCTTTTGAGGTTTCTTAACTTGACTTTGAATTGTTGAATGTTTCATTATATAATCTTTTCATCAGACATTGCTTTAGTCATATCATCTTGCAGCACTAGAAGGCTGAAAATGCATCATCTCAATTATATTTTAAGTCATTCAGCAAGACCAACAAGATAAAGGAAGTAACTGTGATCTTAAAAAAAAAAATCTATTTACACTGTCATTATGTAAAAGATCTATTCTTTAAAAAAAAAAAAAAATCCCAGATTGCTTTAAACTCTTCCCAGCTAGGGGTGGTGTAAATAGCTGTGTCCCTTTTACAAAATGTCATTTTCCAACTCTCTAATGTATCTAGCGATTTGAGTACATAATCACCAGTCCTCACCCTGCCTTCACTGGTGGCCTTGGATGTTACTGACAAAACAATACTGGCAACAAGAGAGAGAAAGAAAAATGTCAGCCCCAGTGACCACCCAAACTGAAAAACAAAATAACGCTGAAAACAAGCTGTAAACAATATAATCAGTTAAAACTGAAAGCTAGCAACTAGAATATAAAAAGGGTCTTGGTAGGGAATTTTTTCACCAACAAATATTGCCCCCTCCCACCCATGATTTGTTTCCTGCCTCCCATCAAGGAGAATTTCTTGATCAATATTAAAAAAATAAATAAAAACAAACTCAAATCTTAGAATCACAAGTTATGGAGGCTGAAAGAGAACTTTATTGTCATTTCAGAATTTATGAGATGAGATGAAGCTATAAAGGTTTAATATATTGCTTTGTATAATCCAGTATCCAAATATTTTTTAAGTGGGGAAAATTAAATGATTCTGTAAAGGATTCCCTAAGGTTTTGGAACAAAGAAATATAACTCAGAGTGGCCCAGATATGGTGAAATTCAAATTATCACCTTCTGGGATCCCAGATTCAGACCCCTCTTTTTAAAATATAAATTGGAAGGAAGAGAGAGAAAAACATATCCCAACATAGCACAAGGGTTATAGATCTTGCCTTTTAACATTTAAAATCTCAGGAGGAGTAACTGAAGCAATAAACAGCTGTTACGTTCAAGTACA
Organism: Neophocaena asiaeorientalis asiaeorientalis; assembly: GCF_003031525.2. Lineage (NCBI taxonomy): Eukaryota > Metazoa > Chordata > Mammalia > Artiodactyla > Phocoenidae > Neophocaena > Neophocaena asiaeorientalis. The sequence goes on from NW_020172779.1 coordinate 4,826,895, forward strand.
GTGTGACTCCAGGAAGGGGAAGTCTCTAAATACATGTTAATGGAAGACTAGAAGACTCTTCCATTTGCTGCCTTCCTAAGTCACTTAAGCCACCCCAGTGGTGAACCATCTCTCTCGCTTTCAAAGTGCTTCTCAAGCATCATCACCCTTCACCCTCCAGACCAACTCTGTGTTGGTGGTATCAGTGTTCTCATTCTACAGACCAGGAGGCTGAGACTTGGAGAGGCTTTTAAGTGGCACAGTGCAATTTGAACTCCATTGCAACTCATTCTTTCTCCCAAACCCAGGCTCTGGAACACTAGACAATGCTACCTTTTAAGAAAGAGATGCTGTGCCATCTATTCATCTCAGAAGCCTGTACACTGGCAAGACCAGACTGGGATCCAGCCAAGACTTTTACAGTGCTCCAGCATGTGAGTCACTGGAGCCCATCTACTTCTTAGACATATGGCTCCACCATGTAAGCAAGTGTTCTTGACACCTCTGGGCAACTTAAATCAAATCAGCTGTGTCACAGGCCCCCCATTCTCTGTCTTATCTGCAGCTCTCCACCAAGTCAAACTCATGGAACGTGATTTTGCAGATGGTTACATTTAGTCCCTGCAAAAGAGCATATTAGTTCTAGGGTTTTCTTTGTTTTGTTCTTGTTTTAATTTCTTATAGATCTTCTAGAAAATTCTATAAAGAAAACTTCAGGCCCAGAGCAGAGTTTTGATTAGGGAGAGTTATCTGCCCTTCTTAACAGAACTACCAAGTCAACTAATTTTCTTCTTCCAAACCCTCTCCTAGAAGGGAGCAGCCCCATATTCCAGAGCCATGATTTCAATTTGCTGGTTCTGGAAGGCAGAAGGCACCCTCAGTCTGCACACCTGTGAAATAAGAATGCTCTCTGCTGCACCCTCCCACCCCAGCTCTACAGACATATATGTTTATAATGCTCTTAATCCATACATTTTTCTACTTTATACAGTGATTTAGAAAACAGCTTCCTAAACTGCTTCTTCCTCTCTTAACAGTCTTCTCTACTGAACCAGGGTCCTCTGATTTGGGTCTTGAATTCGCTCAATGAACGCATGGAAATCACTTTTCTCATATGCCACTTCTTTGACAAGAAGCCCATGTCTCCACCTTTTTAAAATCATATGAACTCTGTGGGCTCCTTTTGGGGATGTGGCTAGGAGGGATATGTCACATTCACAGAGGAAGCTCTTAATATCACAAGGGAATTGTCTGCAATCTTTTTTTTTTTTCGTCATGCTGCACAGCATGAGGGATATCAGTTCCCCCGCCAGGGATTGAGCTCAGGCCCCAGCAGTGAAAGCGCCGAATCCTAACCACTGGACCGCCAGGGAATTCCCTGCAACTTTTTAATATGGGACAGATTTTTGTAGGAAGGCTTTTCCTGCGAAGAATAGGAAGATACAGGAATTCCCTGGTTTTGATCAAAATGTATGCAGGGTCATCTCAGGTCGTCTCATAATTTTGAGTCACGGCTCGATTGCTTTCTCCATCCTGAAGAAAGGCGGAAGGAGGAAGAAGAATACAACCTGGGATTCTGAGAGCAAGGGTTTCCCCAGCACATCAGAAACGTTATCTATCTGGATAAAGAAACAAAGCTTTACCATGGTCTCCAACAAAGATGACATTTACACAGCGATGCAGCTTTAGTTGTTTCAGTCCATCCATTAATTGCCCCACTGTTTTGTCAATATCCCTCAGAGGATTTGTCATCTGGAAAAAGGAGCAAATTAGTCCCTGAAGGTTTTTTTTTTTTCCCTTTCAGTATCTCATAGATCTTCTACCCCTAAAACATTCTGGAAAGAAAACTTCAGGCCCAGAGGCAGAGCTTTGTCTAGGGAGATTTTCCTGCCTTTCTAAATGGAAACATGGTCTAAGCATTTTTATTTATATTCTTTTAGGAATGTAAAATCTCTCCTCATTCAATCCCTTTCAAGATTCTTTGATATAAAAATAGAAAAATTAAGGGCACTTCTTTTTTTAGAGATAAAATGGCCTTTCTAAAATGTAACCATGTTCTTTAAGTCCAAGAATTTTGAGAGTGAGTCAGATGGACAGTTTAAGCCTCTTGTTCCCTACATGAAATCACCTAGGCTTTGAACCATGGCAAGAAGATGGAGGCTAAGTGAATCAAAAGCAGTTCTGAGGTTAAACGCTAACCTTCCACTGGATGCCAAATTAGAGCATCATTAATACAAAGAGATCCATCTAGTGTTCCAAAAAACTTACTGTCAATTTCTGACAACAATAGATTCTTAATAGAAGGACCACTGCTAAGAAGCAAGCTACTACTTCTCAGTTTAGTCCCTTTCAAGCTGATTTTGAGTAAAATAAAAATCTACAAGAGATCAAACTTCAATAGAAGTGAATCATTGAGCTTGTTCTAGAACGTTTCTTATTTAGCCTAACGAAAACTGAAAACTCAGTTCTCTGAAGAACATTTCCAAAGCATAAGAATCATAATCCATCTCTCATGTTCTTGTTTCAAATGGAAGTTTCTGATAGCAGGAATGCCACCACCTACTAGAGATTTCCTTCTCCCTCTCACCTCTGTGCAACGGAAAGATTTTCAAGAAACATCCCATCAGACAAACACTTGACAGAACTTTAGCTGAATTTGACAGCTTAGCTACAATCACACATATCCACTCAAAATGACAGAGATAAGAACGGAAGGGATCGGCATATCTTTTTCCCTCAGACACATAATCTTATCTTCCATTAGCATCTTCTCAGATGACTCTTGACCTTTCCTCATATCATGTCATCAGTAAAATCAGGTGTAAATTTGTTTTTCTTCATGACAGGAGTCAGTATTTCAAATTCTGTCCCAAGGAGTAAGTCACAAGTGAAAGTTTCATAATGATGTGTGCGGCATAATCTGAAGAGACTAACAGAGGGCAGACTTAGCGGTATTTGCTTCTGAGTAAACTGTGCTCTCCTCTAAGACCTTCACCTGGACAAAGAAATACCAAATGCACAAACTATGTCAACCCTTGGCAACAAATTCATTCTCTTCAGTCAGAAAGATGACTCAGGTTAAAACCCAGAACCTATTTCTTAGTGATTAGTTCAAACAATCATAAATAAGATAGTCCCTCGGAGGTCTCCGGAGGTTTCAAGAAAAGTAACAACCTATAGGCTATTCTGAATGTAATGAAAAGAGTACACATTGCTCGTATCTCTATAAGAAAACACACCCAACTCTATCTACCCCTTGTTTTCTCTCTCCTTCTGTCTCAGCTCTTCCCTTGCCTATCACCTAAGACCTCTTCTGAACTTGGAAGGTACAGACCACTAATCTAGTCCAAAATACTATTGAGTCCTAATCTATACCGTCTCTCAGGATTTCCCCGACTACCTTGCTGGGTTGTTCTCAAGAACCAAGGCTACAAGAAACTGTGACAAATTCTGTGAAAAAGTGCAAGCAAAACCAATAGCTTTCTTAACACTCATTCAAGCCTAAATATTCATACTAGTCTGGGGCAACTAACTTTAAAGAAAGTAGAAGTTGTTTTTTTTTTTTTTTTTTTTTGGCTGAAAAATCAAAAAGTTTTCAACTCAGTTAAGCTTTCTTAACACTCATTCAAGCCTAAATATTCATACTAGTCTGGGGCAACTAACTTTAAAGAAAGTAGAAGTTTTTTTTTTTTTTTTTTTTTCTGGCTGAAAGATCAAGAAGTCTTCACATCAGTGTTAACCTCTGAAGGTGCAGATTCTTCTGGATTCAAAGCCAAGGATGACACACCAGACTTTTTCTTTAACATATTCAGCTGATTTTCAAACCAAGGCACTGAAGGAAACCTTCAACTCAGACCTGCCCGCCACAAAGCTTTGGAACAACAGATAAACTTACTTTGTCCTGACGAGTCTCCGCAGCATAATGCTCCATCCTATGTAATTTTCTTCTTCTTTTCTTTGGAGGAGTAACTGGTCTTTCCTGTCTCCTCTTAGGGGTAACCTTCCTCTTAGGTCTCTTAGCCGGAGTAAAAGGTGAACCATAACTACTGTCCTGTACTGGCGGATAGAGATGTCTGGACTCAGAAGTCGTCTGTCCCTCTGGGTCAGATCATAAAGCTCACACTTTGCCATCTGGGGTCAGCAGAGTCTTAGTTAAAAAAAAAAACTGACTCCTTAAGTGAGAAAAAGTTGGTATGAGGGATGATTCGGGGAACTCTACAGAGAGAAGCCTCCTAGATTGATCTTGATGTTGCTGTTACAGCTTCTTCACTGAGAACAAGAATATAATTTAAGAGAATCTGGTCGTGTGGGTCTCTTTTGGCTGAGGGGCCTACTGTGGATAGACCTGAAGGTGACACAGAATTCTGCATTCCATAACTCCTGCCTTACAGAGAGACTGGTCCTTGGCTATGAAAAGCTCTCCATGTATAAAGTACTAGCTGAAAACTAAATGGAATGCTAGTCACTTGGTCGTTTCAAGGTGCTAAAGGATTCACGGAGGTGGCTCCAATTCAGATTCTAACAGGTATGTGTTCAGAACACCAACTATATCCAAGCAACTGTCACCTTCATCGGAAAGGATCAGGAAAAGAAATTTTAAACCAGGGATGGAATGAAACATAAATACTAAGCAGTCCTCCTTGGTCATGAATGTACTTCCACAAATCAGCAGAGAGAACTTCCCACTGATAATTTAGGTTTCTGGTAGAGAAGAACTCGGAGCTAAGAGGTAACCATAAATAGAACTGTCTTTTTAAAAATCCTCTTGTAAAATTAGGTCAAATGTAAAAAGTCATCGAGACCTCTTCATCTTGGTATACATATATATATCAAGAAAGATTCTACTTATACTCTTTCTGTTAGACATTCCCCTTTTAGCGGTGGTTGGGGGGTAGTGGCTGTACTATGCATTTGTTTTGAAAATCTAACGAGCAGTAAAGGCTGACACGTAAACTGTAGATGAGGAAGGTAACCTTTTGGGACTTCCAAATGCTGGAGAAAAACAGGCCCCTGATTTGCTGATGGTGCAAAGGTGAATTAAAGCAGCAAGCCCTGCTGTCTACCTAGCTGATTTCTCTCGGTGGGACTGTTCCGAGACTCATTCAAACGCAAGAAGGGCCAGGAGGAGGAACGATGTTAGTGTATCCAAAAAGGAGGCCATCTGCCATGCGATTTCACTGTTTCCAGAGCAAGCCACTGCAAAGGCATCGCCACAGCTGTCTCATCCTCTCTCTCCGGCAGAGCGATGGAAAGACAGCCCCACGGACTCTGGTTTGGTTTGTTTTTTTTTTAATGCCTCTAGTTTTAGCCAATTCCCCATGAGATGAGAAGCAAAAGGAAAAAAGAGGGTTTACCATTTCATGGTCACCAAATTCATTCAGCTAGCGCTCGAGTCTGCCCATCAGACACTCGGCCATTTGCAAGAGACCTCAACATTCCGAAGGCTCCAAAGGTAGCCCTTCTGATTGCAGCAGGTTAGAGGGGCGGCAGGAGAAACAGGATTTTAGTCAAAATGAGTTTTCATCCAGGGATTATATTGCATGGATTTCCTTCTTTGAATGTTAGAGGTTGACAATAGCTAAGTTTTCACTGACCAGCCATACTTTAGTCTGACTTTAGAAGATTTAGCCTGAGGTTATTAAAAGGATGGGAAGGAGAGGGGCAACTTTCCCTGCTTTTCAGGATACTTTGCCATCTGGAGATAGTAACTAGCCAGCCAAAGCTCTGCCTCTAGGCCTGAAGAGCAGCTGAACGGAGAGTCACAGGGAAAGCATAGAAGCTCAGAGAGAAAAAGGTTGCGCCAGTAACCAAAAGCAAGCATATTTTCTGAACATTCACCATTACACTGTGAAACCAGGAGCAATACGCCATTTCTTGAAGCTATTAGCCCAATGTTTGCGAATCGTCCTGAAAAAAGTATACTCAGGTATTAAGCGGATACAGCACAGACTTCAAGTGTGTTGGAGCACACAACATTTTGCCAGATTGAATCATTTCGATTAAATTTCAAATGCAAGGTGTAAAAGATAACATGTTACCGATTTTAAAAATACTATTTCGGCTACATGCACAGTAAGTGTAGATGAGGGATATATAGGTAGATAAACCAATTTGTCTACCACAAAAAATAGGTTTTGCTGGCTTTGGATTCATGTTTTAAACTGTTCTGTTTTTCTTTCAGTAAAAAATAAGATTCCTAGAACCAAATGAGAAATCGTTGAAATCTGAAAACATCCCTTGCTTTTGCGGGAGAAAGTGACCAAGTTCTCAGGTTATCATAACTGAAGATACATCGTAAGTGTTTTACCCCGTAGATATATGAGAATATCCCAGTTATAAGAAGCATTAACACTAAAAAGAACATAGCACGAATACTTCCAACTCTTAATTCAAAAATACTCAGGAAAAAATGTTTGTATATTTATGAGAGTCCTGAACGTAGAACCATCATTACAGCAAATTAAAGTGTCCTATGTTATGCTTCCTTTATCACTGCTCAGGACTTTAAAAGAACCTTTTAGTTTATTTCTCGATCAAAAACACACTTTCAAGTAAGTAATTATAACTGAACTACACATATTAGAAATCCAGAGATGTTAATGAGTAAAGAAGATTCATTGCTAAGCCATATAACTTTTAAGGAAATGAAAATTATAAGAATTATACCTCCTCTGTGTTGTAAAAAGCCAACTTTTGACATAAAGAAAACGTTCTGTGTGGTTTGAACATAGTTATTAATGGACCGCTTTGCTTAACTCCTGGACTAAAGGAGAGTTAAATTATTTCCTAGTCTGGGAGTCAGAAGTTCTGTCTCCAAGGTCGCTTACCAGCTGAGCAACTGGAGTACCTCCTAACCTCTTAAAGTACCAGCCTCTGGCTTTTAAAAGAGCGGCTATAACAAGCGCTGTTGGCCTATGCCACAGGGTCTTTTAGGGGATACTATTATCCAAGCAAAATTGAACCTTTAAATAGGGTACATGGAACTGCTTAGGGTTTGGGTTTTTTTTTTTTAACACCTTAATAAAATGAGGTTCCTACTGTTCGCTTTAGATTAATCTCAAATAAAAACATCCTAAAGATAAAACAGCCACGCTTGCTCTGGCAAGAATAAGATTTGTGTTTCATGTATGCAGATGTCTATCTCATTTTATCATTTGTGTTTCATAATCATGCACCAGTGGTTAAACATCAAAGGAATAGGAAAAAGAGCATGAGACTTATATGACTTCAATGATTTAAGGTAAACTAGGAATGGGTTCACACAGCCTCTAGTTTCCAGTGCTTAAGGAAATCACCGCTGAATTGATGTTAAAGCATTCAGAAGTATTTATGTCTCCTTAGTATTTACTGTCTTTGTTTAAACATGCTGCATTTTGGTCAGAAATACTTAAACCAAGACACACTTATCTGGATTTCCTTAGCCATCCTTATGCTGAACATAACAAACTGAATTATAGCCAACAGTGTTGCCATCGGCTATCAGAGAATAAGAGGTAGTTCCCATCATCAAAGAGTTTATGAAACAATTTCTCATCCAAAATCAAGTTTTATTATGTTGATGTAGACCTCACCACCCTAGTAAGAAAGAGAGGTGGAAAACATTTCACAGGTTAAAAGATTTAGATTTGCAAATCCCAGCATATTTTAAAATGATCTATGCTGAAGCACTGGGAAAATTTCCATCTCTCGATAAAAGAGGAACATAATAAAATATCTCCTTCCCTTTCCCACCTCCTGAATTTGAAGTTATACTGGACGCTACCTTATAGACAGATTGTTTTCTACTAAGATCCCCGAGTGATACAAGGCTGTCACATTGCTCTGCTAAACAGATTCATTCAACAGTGTATTTCTCCCAATTAAGAATTTGTTTCACTTCGGGGCGTGATGGATATGTTCGTACTCTTGATCGTGGTGATGGTCTCACAGGTATATACCTATGTCAAGATTTATCAAATAAAAAATGTCCAATGCCATCAAATATTCCAGGTTGCTTGTACCTGCTAAGGTTAGTGAGCTGACCTACCCTCTCTGAACAGCATAACCATTTTAAGGGAGCTGAAATTCAGTTGCAATGTTTTATATTGCAGGTTTCATCTCCAGATTCTTTTCTACTCCTATCCCAGTGGTGGCAAATGCCAACCATTCCCGATCCTTCATCTTTTGACTGATGCCTGCAGGGCTGGAATACATTCCTTCCTATGAACACCAAGTTTAGGATATGTTTGAATGGCAAATCAATCTGAAATGAAGTTCCTGTAAGAAAACCAGGCATGTTTAAGATTCTTTTAAATGTTTTTACTCTTGTAGTTCTTTGACTCTGTATCCACTTGGCACATACAAACACCCTAAGAGACTTTGTACAAATCCTGAAATAAGGTCAGTAGATTAGGCGGCCCAGGGACACAGGTTCTTCTCAGGCAGAAGATAAGCTACTAACCTCAGGGCCAAAAGGGCCATATTTGTGTCCAGAGAAATCAGGTTGTTCGGAATAGAAGGCATAGACTGAAGGCCTACGGGAAAATTGGAAGGTTCAGAATCTCCCCCAAACCACACATGACAAAGAACATCAAATATCCCTACACATTACCAAAAAATCCTCTCAAATCAAGTTAATTCATCGCCCAACCACTGTTAGTCTTAGCATGAAAAAAAGTCTCTTTCTTGTTTTTTTCTACAAGAAATAAAACCACCCACCACCCCCTACACCATCCCCGCTGGGGTTACTGCCTGGTTACTACCTTCAGGAATAAAAAGTCATGAGGAAAATCTGAACGCAAACTCTGGTCTTGGATCCCCAAAATAATAGAGCCCAGTGATAATTCACAGGGGCCATGCAATCTGCAGCCTGAAAGAACAACTCCATTCAAGTGAAAAGTCAGTCTTCTGGACTGGGAGCTTGGGATTAGCAGATGCAAACTATTATATATTGAGTTTATAAACAATAAGGTCCTACTGTATAGCACAGGGAACTATATTCCACATCCTGTGATACACCATAATGGAAAAGAATATGAAAAAGAATGTATATATACGCATAACTGAATCACTTTGCTGTACAGTAGAAACTAACACAACATTGTAAATCAACTGTACTTCAATAGAATAAAATCTTTTTTAAAAGTCAGTCTTCATGCTTCCCCAATCCTTGGGATGCTGCTGGTTTATTTATCAAAGCCGGGAACTCCCTCCAGCTCTGCTGCGGTGACCAGGATTGATAGCTGGAGTAATTCATGTAATTAAATGGTCCTCAATAACCTACGTCCATTGTAACCTAAGTCCTTCTTAGGGAAGCCACGTTTAAGGCTCAGAACCACAAAACTTGTAATAATACAAACAGTGGCTGTGCTTCTATTGCATAGTCCGTCTGGTTATTCACCCAATTCCGACCTAAAGTGGAAATGTACTAAAGAAAGAAGAGGGAGAGCCAGGTGGGATGGGGGGAAGCAAATACCTTTCGTTGTCTGGCAGAGTGAGCCACTGCAGGATGGTTAATATCCTCCGCTCATGAGGGATCATCCTGTAGGGTAGCAACCGGCAAAGCGTGAAGTTAGGTTGCATTTCTACCATCTCCAGCCTGATGAGCTCTTACTCCTGCACCCAGGCCAAGGGCTCTCTATTTACCACCATGTGTTTTCACTTTGTCGTAGTAAAAGATCCCTTTTCCAATTAGTGTTTAAACGTCCATTTCTATTTGCCACATGTCATGCTGCTCGGCCTCTGCTACAGAAGACAACACTGGAAACTCTGATTCACAGTCAAATGAAGAATCTGCCATGCGTATCAGAGGCTCAGCTACAGGCGGAAAGGACCCCACACTCAGAATCATTGCTATTTAGTGGGTAAAGCCATTCGTTGTAGCCACCGAGGGGCCAGGACTTATATCCCCAATCTGCCTCTTGCTGGTGCGACCTCTCTTGACCTCTATGCCTCTTGACCTCTCTCAGCTTCAGTTTGCTCATCAGTAAAATAAAGATGATAGCAAAGCACACTGAACAGCTTGCTTGTAAGGAGGAAATGAGACAAGAAAGGCAAAAGGCACGTACAGTGCCTAGCACATAGTGAGTGCTAAAAATAATCCCTATTTTCATTAACGATCATGATTAGTTATCATTCGATCTCTAAGTAGCTATATGACTTAAGAAACATTATTTAATCTGAAACTTTAAGTTCCTCGTGTATAAAATCAGGGTTTAGGAAAGGTATTCTTGAAATTCTCTTCTAGCTCTATAAAAATCTATCAAGAATAGGCACATATAATTATGAGACTGACAAAAAGGGTATAATCTTCATCCACAATGACTCTTGTGTTTAAGTTTCATTCCTCTGTTGAAATATAATTACCCTCAATCTGGCACTCATTTCAAGAGCTCTCGGCTAACATGATAGCCTTGTATCATGGGCTGAGTTACATTAAGATGCTCACAAGCTGAGTGATGTCTTTATTTGTGGGGAAATTTGCTTATTTTTTCCTAACAAGGAACACAACATACTTTTCTGCTTCCCCATCCAAGACCAAGTATTAGAGCATGTTTATGATGAACTTAAACTGAAGCAAGCCTAAGTTTATTTGTAGATAGTAAAAATTACTGTGGCCAAGAGTGAACCCTAATATAAACTATGGTCTCTGGGTGATAATGATGTGTCAATGGAGGGTCATCATTTGTAACAAAGGTACCACTCTGGTGGGGATGTTGATACTGGGAGAGGCTGTGCGTGTTTGGGGGCAGGAGGTAGACGGGAACTCTCTGTACCCACTGCTCAGTTTTGCTGTGAACCTAAAACTGCTCTAAAAAATCAACTACTAAAAATTTATTGTGGGATGTTGGGTGAGCCATTTCAGCTTTTACTTTTGGTAGACATGAGCATGAGAGAGGTAGGAGGAAAGACAAACCTTCAGAGCCATGGTAGATGGCTAGATTTGGCAGGGACTCTAATCAGGCAGCCTCCCCCTATTTCCAATAGGTAAGGGATTTGTCATTTTTCTCTCTGGCGCCTTCTCTGTCTAGAACTATCCTACCAGCCCCAAAAAAGTCATGTTTACCATAAAACAAGTTCTCATTTAAACAAATTCCAATGCTATTGAATAAATGCGATCCTGTCTATTATAACCTATAATTGAATTTGAAGCAGGCATAGCAAAGCCTGGTTAATCGCTGAAGGTATTTAATTCTTCAGCCTTAGAAATCCCCTGTATCTGAACAAAATAATTACATATTTTGAATTCTTTCCTAACTTAAAAAAAAGTGAATGTTGTAGTCTTTTCATTTTACCTTACTTCACTACCTACCTACAAGCTGCTTTATTTTATGTAATTGGTGTTAAGTCACAAGAATGGATTCTGATGGACTCACTTGACGCTAATGGAAAAATACAAATTAATAGAATTTGTTTCAAGCTCAAAATGTTCACCCTTTAATGCCTTCTTTGGATGGGGTACTTGACAAGTAGGGAGCAGGGAAAAAAAGCATCAGCTCTGAGGCCAGATGCCTGGGTTTGTGTTGGATGAGACTTTGACAAGTGACTTAACCTTTTAGTGCCTCTATAAAATGAGGAGAATAATCGTCCCTATCTCATAAGGTTGTTGTATGGATTAAAAGAGACAATACTTAGAATAGTGCCTGACAACATTGAAAAATGTTAGCTTTATGGGAGTTCCCTGGTGGCCTAGTGGTTAGGATTCCGGACTTTCACTGCTGTGGCCAGGGTTCCAACCCTGGTAAGGGAACTGAGATTCCACAAGCCACGTGGCATCCCCACCCCCCAAAAAAGTTAGCTTTTATCATTATGTACTGGATTCACAGGCCCACAGATATAGTACACTCATTCACGAAATATTTTTTAAAAGCGTGTTACGCTCAAGGCATTTCTGTGAATACAAAAAAAGGTACAAGATACTCCTACCAAAAAAAAAAAAAGGTAAAAGATACCCCTACCAAAAAAAAAAAAAGGTAAAAGATACCCCTACCAAAAAAAAAAAAGCTATTACGGGGAAGTCACCATTCTCTGCTTGGAACGAGAAGCAGGTAATTGCCATTTTCTGGGCAGGGGATGAATACGTGTGTGGTAAGAGCATGAGTACTTTGGAGGCCTGAGTATCCACTGTAACTATGGCCTTGGGTACATTTTACCTCTCTAAGCCTTGGCACTCTGATCTCAAACGTGAGGAGTCAGACACAGTGGTCTCTAAGTTTCCTACTCATTTTAGATTATCTTTATGAAATAACCTCAGAGACCAAAAAAGACATGGCCCTTAGCCATTAATGTTTAAAATTTGAAGCAGACACGGCACAAACAGATCTGACAAAGGAAGAATGTATTCCAAACAGAAAGGGAAATGGGATTCATGCTGTTGCCTTTACCATTATTGATTGATATAGAATTTCTCATGACACCAAGTACATTAGACATGTTTTAGAAAAAGAAAAGGAAGTAGGAAAAATGGAAAATAAAGTCGATGAGTTTCAAGAAACCAGATGAGTGATTTAGTGCTAAAGGGGAACAAATTACCTTAGGTCATATATAGCCATTGTCTGGTCATTGTTGAAAGAGGTGATGTGAATAAGAAAACAGGTACCATTTATTGGCTGTTCTCTATGTACTAAGTACCCTACGAAGTACTTTAAAGAAGTTAACTCATTCTACCTTCACGATACCCTATGATGAAGACACTATCATTCCTATTTGAAGATGAGGACATTCATTTATCGAGAGATTAAATCACCTGTCCAAGGTCAGCACTCTATTACGTGACAGAGCTGGGATTGGACTCAATCTAGACACCCATATATAAAGGGAGTTACTGCCTTTGAACATGAATTGACGTAAAAGAATGTAATGGAGACTCAGTTGAGGATGATTTTGAAATGAAATGCTATCCTTTGAAAAGCTAGACTAATTCTAGGTTGCAATATGGAACCAGGTTAAAAAGATGACCTTTAAAGTCTAAGTCTATGGCTGAATCTGGTTTTAAATTTTAAAATTTTCACAATCTATGACGTGTAGATTTCCTTGACATATATTCCATTAAATACCTGGAAGTATGACAAGTTTTTTTAAGTTCTAAAGAGATTTTTAAAAAAGAAAGAAAGAAAATGAATCCAAGTCACTTCCGGGATATAGAAATAAAAGAATAGTCTGAGAAGCAAAGCAAACTATAGACATCTTTGGAGCAAAAAAGCTACCTTCTTATAAGGTTTGAAATGGGTGGAAAAAATTGCCATTCAAAACCGGAACACTAAGCCTTTTCAATGAAGCTCTGCGGCAGTTTCGGGGGGTAAGGGTGGGGACTAGGTATTAATTATGCTTTTGGCACCTCTCCGTTCTACCAGCCAAATATGTTGTGGAGCAGAAGAAATCACTTCTATAAGCATCAATGACAATCAAAGGCTAAAAAATGTAATGCATAAGATTAAATTGGTAAATCTACATGGCATTTCTAACATATACTTATTTCTCAACAGAGAAAAATCTCTTTTTAAAAAGGGGGGGGAGACTTTTAAGGGACACTCTGTGTTAGCTTCAAATCACCAAACCCAATTTCAATTTAGCCCTTCAAATCTGAAGAAGCTACCTTTATTCCTGAATTTGGAGAATATAGATGGTACCATTCTGTGTTAATCTGAACCTGTGATTGCTCTCAGCACACTACTATTACAGAATAGTCATATTTTTGTTACGGCATAAGAGGCAAATATGGAAACAGCTTTGGGTGGTTAAAAAAAATAAAGATGGAAAGAACATCTCAGTGGGAACAAAATCCCCATGAAAGTTGAAACAGATTCCTTTTCTTACTAAGGAGCCTCAAAAATAATCAGCATGTTGACACTTTTATTAGGTAAGTTTCATCTTAAGGCTATTTTATGAACATTAACTACTAATCCCCCCATCACCTCTGCGGGGAAGAGAAGTAGTTCCTTTTTTCTTATTAGGGAAATCCTGGAGCTCAGTGGGAAAATGGGGTGGAAACAGAGACTTCCTCTTGTCTCCTGTCTGGAGTTTCCAGTCTCTAGCCCACTACATCAGCTGTCTGAGACCATATTCGATTTTTAAAGTTGTAAACCAAAATAAATATAGAATATTGTAATATATTTATAGAAAATGATAATTCAAATCACAGCAATAAATAGCCTGAGAAATATACATTCCCTAGGTGCCAAGTTACCAAAAACCTATAAACAGGGACAGAAAATTCTAAAGGGTGACTAGATGTAGGAGAGAAAATCTTCCTTACATTCTATTAAGAAAAGATGGGGGAAAAGAGAGAGAGAAGAGGAAAAGACAATGGAGATGGAAAAAGACAGAGAGGATCTCTTAAAAAAAAATGGAGGGTTATTTTGAATCAGAAAATATTCATACGTTGGAGTATGTTAACATTTAACTGAAGTGAAATCAAATTGAATGAATGTTTCTTAAATGGAATCATAATTGTAATTTTACATTGACAAAATAGAGGTAACTTACACAGACCAGAAGAATGTCCCAGCTTTCACCCCTTGCTTGGTGGCTGTAATCCATAGCTAATGAGGAAAATATAAGAGGCTTAGAACATATTCTGGGTTTGGGTCAAAGAAGAAAAAGGTTTTAAAATATATTAGCTCAGATATGTTATACTTTACCATACCCCACCATAAATTTCCCAATATTTGCAACCTTTTTTTTTTCACATCTGGAAGTCAGAATTATTCTTTCCATAAATGTTATTCAATACATTCTCTGCAAAAGCTTTCAAGCTCTGCTATGATTATAGTGGCTCTTTTTAAAAAAACTTTTATTTCATCTCAAGAGTCTCTTCTGTACCTGTCTTTTCTGATCATTGTTTTGAACATTTCACTTACATGGCAGAATTCTGCTCATCAAAGGACCCCGAGTGACCATATGTTTCCTTGACTGTTGAAAGCCTACAGAGGAAAACCCCAATTTGGCACACAGATGCCAGGATCTCGGAACCTAGCTTTGTCTTGTTTTGTTTTAAATGAGGTGAATGAAATGGGGAAAAGGGGCTATTTTTTATTCTGGTTTTCCCCTTGTACCTTTTACTTAGCCTTTTTGTAAGTGGAATTTTAGGAATAAATTCCTGGGATAAGTTAGGTGAACCAAGCATGTCATTAAGGCTTTTAAAATATTCTTTCCAGGGACTTCCCTGGCTGTCCAGTGGTTAAGACTTTGCGTTTCCACTGCAAGGGGCATGGGCTCGATCCCTGGTTGGGGAACTAAGATCCCCCATGCCCCGTGGCCAATATATGTATATTCTTTCCAGCTCATGCTGTTGGGAGGTAGAAGATACGGCAGTTAAGAACCTGAGCCCAGCGACCAGCTAGCTGCATTTTCAGCCTTGCCTCTGTCACTTACCAAGCCATGTGATCCTTCAGCTAGTTATTTAAGGTCTCTACATTCCTTTAAAATATAGATAATATTACCTAGCGCATAGGATTATTCTGAGCTTTAATGAGTTAATACATGTAAAGTCCTTAAAAGCAGTGTTTTAGCATTTGGTAAACACTAGATCAATTTTCATCTTAATTATTATGCATTAATGGAAATAAATATCATCCAGTTATTTTCAGGACACTAAAAACAACTTAGAATGGCCAGTGTCCCATTGAATAGAAGTCCGTGAGAAGAAACCCCTTAGCTTTAGGAGGCAAACAGGAAAAAGAAGTGTAGCTTGGTTTTTTACAAAACAAAAATGGTCTACGAGTTGCAACCAACCTCCTTTCTGGTTTCTTTGTCTCCAGAATTTGATAGTGCTTTACTTACTCCAGTTAAAATCTTTGTTTTTTGAGGAAAGGGGCAATTTGGAGGTGTGGGGCATTCAGGAGCTTGGCCATGGCCTCAGAAAGGTCTGGAACGCCTGGCCTGGGAGAATTCTGCAAGGATTCCCAGGCCCCTGGGGAGGACTGGAAACCCCCAGCTCCAAAATCACAGCTGCTGCAGCTGGCAAGTGAGGGATGGGGCAGGAGAGCATACAGCACCTTCCCAGATTCCTGGAGGTCTGAGCTGCCAGTGGATGTCATTAGCATGGGAAAGGTGGAGTCCTTGTCCCATTAGGATGGACCAGAGAGATCAGGACCTCAGATTGCTCTAAGCATCCTACCAGGGTTTGGTCCAAAGTATCCTTCTGCTTTACAGATAAACTCTGGCATTTCTGGGTATCCTCAAGCCAAGGAGGACTCAAATGGGTCCTGGAGTTTCATACAGTCTTGTGTCAGCGCCTCCTTTAGCAAGAAGGTGAACTCAAACCGAGCCCTGGATACCCTGCAGGTGCCTCAAAGCCACCTCAGATCTCAGAGAGATCAGTTTCTTATATTAAGTGATCTATTTGCATACTTATTTTAGTTTCAGAGACACAACCTTGGTGCATGCATAGCCAAACAACTTCCTAGAAACTGTGGTGCCTTGACATTTCCAAGCAAGTTGTATTAGGCAATATTTGGCAGATATGAAATGTAAAATCAATCTGGGGTTTTCTAATGGAAAAATTTTTAATACAATTTTGTCAAATGATGACCCTACATTTTCAAAAGTTATATTGTGGAATACATGCTGATGTTGGCATTATCAGAGCAACAGGAAGCCCTATAAGTAACTTTTAGCTTACTAACCCTCAGGGGGAATGATCACCAAAGGAGTCTTTGCAATGGTATAAGGAAAGAGCACTAGGGGATACGACAGATGTGAGGGTGCTAAAATTATCCCAGTGGCAAAATCAGAATCATTGTTTTTTTGTACTTGTCTGTACTTCCCCAAAATTTTGTAGTGACAATTAACATCTTGGTAATCAGAAAAAAAGAAAAATTAACCAGTTGTAAAAAGCAATGTGAACTATGAAGACAAACTAAAGGTAAAATTTTTTTATTTATTTCTTCCAAAAAAGATGCAAAAAATTTCTCCCTGCTTCTTGGTACAAGTCGTGTTGGCCGCATTTTCTAAAAGAAAATTGGGAGCATGGTCAGAAAAGTGCAAAGAATGAACAAATAAGAGAGAATACTTGGAATTAGAAAAAACATTTTAAAATCTCAAAGGAAAGGACCCTAGCAGTAATGAAACTGGTCGGTCAAAGGTTTGGCAAATGGTATGAAACTGAAGCATGAAGAAAGATTCTTAAGTTAAATCAGATCATGAGCAGTTATAAAAGTTCCTTTGCAAGTTATATATTATATTTCAGAACTCTAAAGTTAAATCTACTAATTACAGAGAAAAAAAATGCAGTAAAATATTGGTCCAAAGGAAGATAAATGAAAAGGAGCATCTTGGTCTATAAAGTGGAGGAGGCGCAGGGGAGGGAGAATCATAAAACAGAAATCATAAAACTAGTTTCTTGTTAATTCAGAGAAATAGGAATTATAATTTCCCATTTCCCATTCTGAATTTGAATGTAATCTGTATTTCCTCAGCGATGGGCCAAACAACACAGCTAAAAAATAATTAGCTAAGAAGACACTGAGTCTGGCCTTCCCACCTTTAATCCCAGTATTTTGTCCATTGCTTTCCTTTATCTAGAGGCAGAGTTTTCAACATTTGTGTCCTAGATGCTACATTTTGAAAAGGGGACAAATGGAAATAATATTGTACCTTCTTGATATGTTATCAGGAATAAAAAAAAAAGAAAAGAAAACTCCCACTGGGACCAGGAACATTTAAATGCGAAATCCAACACTTTCTCAAATTCAGGAGAATATGCAGCTGTGGGAGAAGGGGAGATGTTTTAAAAAGGAAAACATGCAAAAGAACATTTTTGAAAACCATGAACTACTATTGTAGTCTTCCTAGCAGTTCTCTGCAGGGAAATTATTCCTTTGCATTGTAAAGCACAGAGGTAGAAGAAATAGAATTCTGGGACACCAGAGGAATGCGCGGGGCCCTAGTATCAGCAGGAGTAAATCAATCACTGAGATTCAAGAGTAGGAACACACTAAAGATGTGAGGGTTCGGGGATGCAGCAGAATAGATCGTGAACCAGTGTGGCTCTTTCCAGGTGATTAGGGCCAGAAGAAAGTGAGTGATGAAATCCAGGAGGAAGTCCAGGCAAACACGCCTCAGATGGAGCTGTAGAACAGTTCAATCCAAAACATAATAAATGGACACCTAAATGTGTTAGGCTGTGGGTTAGGTCCTGAGAATAAAGAGATAAATAAATCAAGTCTCTACCCTCATGGGGCCCATAGACGAAAGCAGATTATGTGAATAATTTCAAATGACATGGTCACAATTATGATAGAAATAACAAGAAAACCCAAAAGTGGGTCCCTGAGCTTAGCGAGGGCTGAGGGAGCTTAGTGAAATCTACTTAGAAAAGCTTGCTTACAGTGAAATTTGAAAGAGAAGTGAGCCTGGCAGCAAAGGGACCAGGAGAGTAGAGTCTATCCTAAGTACACTATGATACAGTAAAATGAGAAAGAAATATAGATTTATCGCAGTATATGGAAAAGAAACACAATAAAGAAAAGGTAAAATTTTCCTGGAAAAAAAAAAAAAAGAAAGTCACCTGTTAGACAAAGTGGTAAGCAAAGACTAACATTTTCCATCAGGCCAATCCCTTTGGCCTGGAAGTTCACTCCTGCTCTAATGTCATTCTTTTTCTCTTTGCTATCTCTTTCTTGAACCTGCCATCTTTCTTGTGTTCTTACACTACAGTAATTCACAGGGATGGTCTCAGGACCAACTCACTGCATCACCAATGCTGGCCGAAAACCACCATAGGCCCAGCAACTTGAGAAGTAATAGGAATGCAACAAACTAGTAAATAAAACAAAAAAGAAGCAGACTCACAGATATAAAGAACAAACTAGTGGTTACCAGTGAGGAGAGGGAAGGGGAAGGGGGCAATATAAAGGTAGGGGAAAGAAGGGGGGTTATTATGGGATTATCTGATATCATGTGTGTGAAACTTTTGAAAATTGTAAAGCACTATAGAGTTTAAAGAATCTTTCATTCAATTAAAAATTTTTTTTAATTTTTAAAAAGAATCCTCCTTCCTCCAGAAACTATGGCTCCAGAGGACTTGCACCATGGTAGGGTGCTGGACTCATCTCTCAAATCGCCACACGTAGTAGGCCCTGTGGAGTCTCATTCGCTCTCCACCTCTCTGAGTCCAGCTTTGAACGGAACAGGTAATTTCCTCACTGAGTTATCTTAGTATTAGAAATTGCAGGATTAGAATGGAGAGGTTTTTCAAAGAAACAAACACACTTATGGCACTCTGTTAAGAGTATGGAACATACTTTTGTAATGAGAAAAAAGTAAATAGCTTCAAAACAACAACATGAAAAGGAATCCCATTATACTATGTAGGAGAAATGTAGGGTTGCACAGTGAATTCTGAAGATTAACAAATTAAAAGCAGACTCAACTTTGCTAAAGTGGCTATATCAGGATTTTAAAAATAAAATTAAATTATAGAAATTATTTTTGGAAGTTGAATGGTGCAATTCAAATTGAATGGACACTACAAATGCCTCGTGTCATATATAAGATTTCAAACTAGAATAAGAATGGTTCTTTTTCACCATTTAATAGGACTCATATATTATTTAGCCAAATGTCTTTCATGGTTTAATCACTCAGTAAAAAATAAGTTGTTTGACTTAATTACCTGTTTAAGACTTTTATAAATATTTTCTCTACTCCAATTATTTTTTCACTGTGAATTATACAAGCCTCTTATGCTTAAGGAGTATTTATTAAGGCTCATCTTTTCTTATAGCACTTTTATAATTTCTTATACTCATACTGTAGTTTCTTATAGTTCCTGTCCATATATTATTCCTATGTGCCAAGTTTCTATAAAACATGTTTTTAAATGATATCTACTGTGCTCCTTGGATTTCTTATGGTGGCATCTCGTTCAAGAAGATAGACAGAAACACAAATCAGTTTCAGTGCAAATCTCCGTCAGCACTAGGGAATTACTAAACTTAGTGAAATGTGTCGACTTAGAGAGTTAGTGAGGAAACAGGCAAACAGGGTTAAAACAGACTTCACTTCATTGAGCAGGTTCACAGCTTTCCGTCTGCTCTGTTTCTGCAGGAGTTAGTGAATATGTGGACTCATCTTCTGAGTCATGCCAACCCAGAGGAAGCCTAAAACCACACCCAGTGGAAGTTGATCCAATTTGATAAAATTACTATTTATATCCTTTGTGGTTCTTCAAGCAAGTTTGCTTCCATGACAAAATTAATATAAAACACCAACTAGCAACAGCTCTTGACAGAACTCAAATTTCAATTATTTTATTTATACCTAAAATCTTCCTCTATCATAAACTTTGTTTGGGAAATCCACATTGTAAACAAATTTCACTTTGCTTACAATGTAAGACATCACAGACTTCTGGGAGTCTAGCCTGAATAAAGATGGCAGAATCAGAACCTCTGACAGAAAGAAACACTTCGACAGATATACAAGTCTTCCAACTTTTTTTTAAATGAAAAGCCCATATTTAACCATGCATACTGATTATGCAGTATGAATTTTTTTGTCATAGATGACCTTTTCTCAAAGAGCAATACCATTTTTTTCATACTTTATATTCTCTATTTAGCTCATAGACTGAAGCAAACATTTCCAGGTAGGAGATCATTTGGAGATGGTAGGTACATGGATATGTGCAGACTGCCCACTCTTCATGCCATGGCAGATTGCACAAAAGCCTCCCAGCCCCTCTTCCCACTGGTGTTCCAGGGAGCCGTGGCCCCCAGTCAGAGTAGACATGAGATGGAACCATTGGCCATCCTTCTTCTACGTGTTTCTGATTGACTGTGTGTACTGGGATGTGTTCCTACGGGCATTCGGATCCTTCTACCCAGGGTCACGTGCACTTAGTTCAATTCTGCACATTAAACAGCTGTGGATTTATGTTGCTGCTTTGCTCACCTCTGACCGTACACATACACACAGTCACAGGAAAAATATTGTGCAGAAAGCCACCTATATCCCTTTTTACTTTCTGCCCAGCCATTTGATCTGAAGTAAATAGGATGATTTCTTTCAAAGTATCAATCTGCTGGTCCAGAACCAAGGTAGATTCCACTTATACGTAACTTCCAAGATTTTCTTAAAAATGGATTAAACAGAAGAATTCATAAATTTACTGTGGGTTTCATTGAGATTTTTTTTTTCCCAGCAAGTTTCCCTGTTCCTGATCATATGGCGCTTGGGCTAAATTTTTGTGGCAGTCATGTCATTCACTTCTTTTTCATTGTGTCCACAAATCTAGTAAATCAATAAGATCTGAGTATTCCTTCTTCAAAATATTTCTGAAAGTTACCCCTATGTCACCATTTCTACCACTGTCACCCTAATGGAGATCCTTATCATCGCACACTTTTATAATAATAACCTCACATACACATACACACATGTATAAACATAGACACATAAACATATGTATATACAGTATATATACATTGCATACACACATATGTTAACACATACGTATATATATACATAATACACATGCACATACATATTATATGCACATATAGATACACATACATTATGTACACACATACACACATATATATATACAATATCAAAAGACAGAAACATTGCCAAGTATGAGGAAATTAAATGCATCTTTTCAACAGGTAACAAATTTGGGGGTGGGTGAAATGTTTCAAGGCACAGACACACAAAAAAATGCAAAACTCACCGGTTGACCTCCCCACCACCTATGATTAAATTTCTCTCGCCCTCGAAGATGGAAAGTGGCATCAAATACAGGATCATACATTGAATTGCCAACAATTCCATGTGATTCTGGATATAGCCCCTTTGTGGAAAAGCAAATTTATTGTCAAAATAATCCACACATAATAGTTCTATCATAAATTTTCTTATCATAGAAGGTTTTATAACAATATTTAATTTCCAATTTTATATAAGACATATATAACCTCTATACGTGTCTGTCTTAGCAAACAGGAATATTATCTATGGACTAATTATAAGCCATCTGTGAAACTTGACATGATTATAAGAAATTTAATATTGGGATGTTTTTTAAGTGTTGCATTTAATAAGATGACAATAATTTTTATTACAATAAATTACCCCTTAGAATGAAATTTACTTATGTACCTCCAAAGTTTCTAAATACACTATTCCTTTTTCCTAGGTTCTATTTCTACTCCAAACCAAAAATAAATAAATAAATTATATTTTTTAAAGAAGAAAGCAAGGTAGAATTGGGAGTATCTGAAAATTTAAACACAGCAGCTCTGAAGTCAACATTTTTTATTTGAAAATTCAGAAAATAAAGAATAGCTCCTGTGGTATTTGAGAGGTTGAATGTATATATGCAGACAGAACTGCAGCTGAAAAAAAAAAAAAGGTTTTAAAATTGCAATGAAGTTCAGTCATCCACAAAGTTGTAAAAGGCATTTACTATAAACAACTGATACAGGTAAGATGAAAAAGAGAAAGATTTTCTTTGAACACTAAGGAACATGTTTTTTAAATCTCTCTAAGTCATTTCAGGATGAAATCAGCGCTTTGAATCTACACCACTTGAAAAAATACTTACAGTGGCCAAAGTGTATAAGTTAGGGAAAGTTTTTGTCGGGTACACGGGCCTCATGTAGGGAGAGTGAGTGCCACAAGACCCTAGAAACAGAATTCAGGTATTAGAGCAAGAGAACAACCAGGAATCACCTCATGTACGCAAATCCATTCTATAAATGAGCAAAGACATGTGCTACCTTCACTTTTGAACTTCAAATGGTAAAGTCATGTGTCCATACATCTCAAAACCGACAGCTAAGTGGCTACTGGGCAGATCATGGATTACAGATAAGAAGACAGTATGAAAATGACTTACTTAGTTTTTCAATGTTAGGCATGACCTTGCTGCCTTTCTTCATGTACGATGCACGGAAACCATCCACAGAGAAGATGATTAATGGAGGGCGAACAAACCTTAAACAGTAACACATTAAGCTTTAGAAAAATTATTGTCACAGCTTTGCTTTATGCCTAGTCATTCTCAATAATTGGAACCAAGGGTTTCCAAGATGAAACTTCAAGTGAGGATATCTGTACAAGCCTGGGCTTCTAGCCACATAACATTTGTGGCAACTTAAGTGCAGAGTTAAATGACCAGGGAACGGACTGGACTCCAGATTTCCCCTAATGTACTTTCTCCACTGCTGCCTCTTGCACTGCAAACAAGGTTTTTCACAATGTAAAAAGCTGCTATATTTGCCTGGAATATTGATTCTCCCGTTTGCTACCTGAAAAACTCCTATTCATTCTTTAAAATTCAGCTTAAGATTTCCTCTTTCATAGTATTAGGTGTCATGCTTCTAAATCCTTTTAAGATATTAATTAATACCTCTTTTATCATTCGTATATACATTATACTATATTATATTGCTATATTAACATGTTTACCTTCCTCACTCGTTTCAAAGCACAGTTTGTGTCTTATTCATCTTTTTATTTTGTGGACCCATAGTAGGGCTTCAACAAATATTTATCACATACAAGAAAAAAGGAAGGAAGGAAGGGAGGGAGGGAGGGAGGGAGGGAGGAAGGGAGGGAGATGAAATTAATAGCAGTAGTACTCCTGTCACTAGAACTAAATACTTATACAAAAATTATTTTAAGTTTAATTACAAAATAATTTCAAAAATAATTAAAACTGTTGAAGATCTAAAAATCAATCAATAAAGGATTAGACTATCCACCTAACTAGGGCAGGACTGATGAAATAGGCCTTTTGTTATATTCTAAAGATACAGTTGTTTGATCAGACTTGAGAACGCTAAACTATGTGCAAAACTGTTTCTAATAGTTGGAAGATAATTCAGCAAGCACGGGCTTGAATTTACTTGAAGCTACATTTCTTATGAGGCATTTTAAAAACTATTTATTTATTTATTTGGCTGCGCTGGGTCCTAGCTGCGGCACGCGGGATCTTCATTGCGGCATGCGGGATCTTTTTAGTTGCGGCATGCAGAATCTTTAGTTGCAGCATGCGGGATCTAGTTCCCTGACCAGGGATCGAACCCAGGCCCCCTGCATTGGGAGCATAGAATCTTAACCACTGGACCACCAGGGAAGTCCCAAATGAGGCATATTTTAAACGACTCATTTAAAATAGAGTCACATATAAAGAACTTAGAACAATACTATATGAGTTCATTATTATCATAACTATTATAATTTAACGCTTCTACCACATAGACTGCTTTCACCTCCAAAATAACTGAACACATTTTAAACATTCAGAAACTATTGCCATCCCATTCTAAAAGTCCAAAGAAGTTCAAGTAGCTCATGAAAGTTAAAAAGGAGACAAAAATAAAAATATTTAAATTCTTAGATTTTGTGTCCCAGGCTGTGCTGCCTGAAACAAAAAGACACTCGATCAAATACATTCATGAAAACACATTTGTAGAACATTTTATTTTCTGCCAGGCATTTTAAGGGTCCATGAATTTGCAACAGTTTCCTGGAAGGCGTAATAAGTGTCTTATGCTGGTCCCACTTGAGCTGTGGGGTGTCACTCAAGTTTGGCTGTAGCCCAGCAAAGCAGGGCTGTAGTGGTTTGTCAAGTTTCTGTAGCATCTGGTAGGAGTTACCATCGTGGATAATATTTTCGAGACATTCTGTAGTCCTCCCCTCAGCCACCCCACCACCACTACCGTCACCAAAAAAAACAAAAAGCAAAAGCAGCACTTCAGGAAAAAGCACAGGAAAACAAACCAAATCACTGCCAGAAATGTTTCTTTTCTTCTTCAGCATTATTTATATATACTTCGTAAAATCTTCAGCTAAGGTGAGATACAGAGGATATTCAGTCTCTGATATGTGCAGGTGATAGGAGAAAAAAAATTTTTTTAATTCCCTACTTCAAGATGTACATTCCAGCATTCGACTGGTAAATTACTCAGAAGTACTCATAAGTTTGCCTATATAAGAGGATTTCAGTTTTACATTGTTTTTAACCATTTACCCATCCATAGCCTGTGATATTTTATCAATAAATATTTAAAACTGTATAATATTCATAAAATGCACTCACCCTGCAGGACATTCTGGGGCCTTTATTTCCTCACAGTCATCATCTACCCAATGTGACTCTCCTGTAAGGAAAAATGGGTAGACTTTTTGATGAATCTAATTATAAATATCATCCAGAGCCTTGAAGTGTCTAATTGCAGGACCTGTGTCCCGTTTGATACTCACTGTTTATGGGACGCCATCTAAAAAGAACTTCTGAAATAAAGCCTAGTGTCTGTTTTGGCTTACTAAACTACACCCATACATGATGGGAAAGTCTAGATTTAATAACCCCAAGTGGTGTTTATTTGAGCCTTCCGAGTCTAAATGGTTTGTAGATAAAAACACCAGTGGCGTCAGTGAACAAAATTCCATGTTTGTTTCCCTCCAGAAATAAACTGTTTGGTCATAGACAGAACATTTTTTCCTAGGCCACCAAACATCTCATAGCCGTAGAAAACATGGCACAACTTCCCTTTAGTTGGGGAAAAAGATTTAGGCTACTCAGAGATGATAGATGGAATACTGCAATAGAGAGGTTATTTGCCAATGGATCCGTGTACAGCCCTTGCACTTAGGAATAAAAACCAATGCTATCTTTCACTTTTATCTTCCACTAAGATCTGGAAGCATAAAGCTATGTCTTTCTTGAGTTACTCCCACCAAGAACAGAGAACAGAAAAGAGCTTAGATACAAAATGAAGCTTACTTTGCAGAAAATGAAAATTATCAAAAAGCATTTGCTTTAAGTTCTCCTAAAACAAAAAAAAGCATATGTCTTGGACATAAGTAACATTTGTGACCAAGACTTTGGAGAAATTGCTCCCATGTAAAGAGCACTGGAGATCTCCCTGGTCAATAAGAATCTAACTATTGACAATTGTTTAAGTACCATGCTCCTTAAAATAGGGAAGCTTTACCACACGTGTAATAACCCAGGCGTACACAAGGGCCCTACAAAAGTACTGCAACTAGAATTTTAAACCAGCAAAAGCCAGCATTTCATGATTCAACGACCAGTGATACTTAGGACTTTATTTTCTCTTCTAATAGCCTTTGTGGCTTATTGGTACATTTACTAGGGAAATAAAAGGGAAAAGGAAATAAATTCTCAACGAGTTTTATGCTTTATCAACAGTTCCAATAATCATCTGGGGCAGGAAAAATTTTCAAACTCAGCATTCAAGCAGTATGTCTTGCCATAAATAAACACTATGCATATTTCAGAACTGATTTGCTTTTCCCTCAAAATATTTGAACAGAAACTCTATTTAAATGTTCCATGTCACAGCTAGGAAGAGGACTTAATTTAGACACTAAAAAATGACTTGCAAACTTTACACAAAGATCCTTGGATCCTTCCATTAACTTTAGAAGTGGGTGCCATGGTGACTTAAAAATCCTTAAAGACAGAAACTGCATATTTTTATATGTTTGGCAGTCCATTGAGTAGTATTTATTATTGGAATAAAACCATCATATTTGACACTCAGCCACACAAAGTCAGCACACATGCATGTATGGCTTTGGGGTATAGTAGGAGCCATTGGTGTCCCAACCCCTTTAGCAGCTAGTACCCCCATCCCCATGCTGCTGCTGGTGCTCTGCCTTACAGCTTACAGCCAGTGAGTACAAAAGCCATGCCCCTTGCCTCAAAGGTAAGGACTCTGGGATTTACTTTCCAGAGCCCGCAGTAGAGCAGACCAAGGTGAGACCTCCCCTGAGGCCACATCCTTGCTTGCTTTCCCCTCTCCCACATCCCCTGCTCCCTTATATGGTTTTCTTGCAGGGCACTCTTCCAATAAATTCCGTACACAGAATTCCTGTCTCAGGCTCTGCTTCTAGGAAACCTGACCTAGGACCAAGGCAGGAACTCTTTTAGAAATCTCCTCATTATTCCGGCTGTATCTAATTATGGAACTTGGGGTTATTTCCTTGTTATTTCAGATCAGTGAAATGCAGAGAAGCAAAACTAAGAAAGAAGCATGAGAAATTAGGAAGGACAACTCATTCCTGCCTCCCAAGCCCATATCCAAGGTGATATATCTGCAATATCCAAGGTCTCTTCAAACATCTCCAGTTTTTATTCCTTTAAAGATCAAGCCAACCCAAGGAAACATGTACCTTTGCAAACCACTTGGTAATTAGTACAGCAGTCTCCCCTGGCCAAGCAGTCCTCTGAGCAGTGACAAGCATTGTCTTCATTTCTTACTTCTCCGCATCTGTCCTTAGTACACTCCCAGCCGCCAGCTGAAATCGGCACAACAGAACACTCACTGCTTCACACAAACCAAATAAAAGAGGCCACAATTGCTTACAACGTTTGCCAAGAAAAAGAGCTAAAATCCCACATCATTTAATCTGCTTGTGAAATTAGAGTTGGCCTGAGGCCTAGATGATATTTGGAGGACTTACAGATAGGATGGAGTTTTAATTTTTCAAATCAGAGTACAAAGCCAAATGCCACTGGGCTCCTTTGGAAAAATGAAACCCTTAACCATTTGCCAACTGTCCTAAATGACCCAGTACAATGTATAGTGCATAAGGTTTGTGATAGAGATACCTACCATTGTAGGCATAGTTGCTATAGCTGGACTCTTATTTTCCCAAGTAGCTTTATTTAAACTTTAATCAGCTTGATTTAAATACAAATGATAGTGCAACAAGGACCTACTGTACAGCACAGGGAACTCTGCTCAAATTATGTGACAACCTAAATGGGAAAAGAATTTGAAAAAGAATAGATACATGCATATGTATAGTTGAATCACTTTGCTGTACACCTGAAACTAACACAACATTGTAAATCAACTACACTCTAATACAAAATTAAAAGGTTAAAAAAAAATAATAGTGCAACTAAATGGCCTCTACCTGCTATAAGATGCACTTGGGGGTTAAAGTCCTAAACAGATATGACGAGTATAAAGGTATACTAAAAACGTTCACAGCTCTAAGCATTGACCAAACTGTGGCCCTACCCACAATCAGAGGTCAGAGCCCTTTTTTCAAGGAGGTCAATCGCTAGGTTACAGATTTCTATCTGAGCATACTTGATTGGGAGCTCACACTCAACTCTACCAAGAAAATATCTTCGGAAAAGTAATATTTTTATTTTAAAGAGTGTGCTGTACTTTTTGTGTGACTTTTCACCTGCTAGACTGTAAGCCCCATGGAAGGAAAAATCACATCTCTCCTTTCACCGCTATATCCCCAGTACCTGAGTCTATCTACCTGGCACACGCCAGGTAGTCCATGAACATTTATTCAATCTAATTGAGAATTACCATGAAAATAAAATATGACTCTTTAAATTTGGGGTTGCTGTATTGAGAAAATTCAGAGTTAATTCATTTATTCAATAAATACATCTACTATATTTTCCGTGTTCTAGGTGCTGGGGAGGTAGTGAAGAACAAGGTCTTGTCTTCATGGAGCTTCCATTCCAATTGGGAAAGACAGACCATAAGCAAGTAAACTAGTCAATGAGATGATTTCAGCGTGTGCTAAGTGCTGTGAAGGAAATAACAGGATGGCGTGGATAGTGAGTGACAGGGGTGGGCCCGGTCTACTTGACATAGAATGGTCAAGAAATGCTTCTCTGAGCTAAAGGACACTTCAGGTCTTCACCTCTTAAAACATGTCATAAGTGGAAAGCAATGATTTTAGAAAGCAGTGCTGACTGACATCTATACACTAATATGTATAAAATAGATAACTAATAAGAACCTGCTGGGGCTTACCTGGTGCTGTAGTGGTTGAGAGTCCGCCTGCCGATGCAGGGGACACGGGTTCGTACCCCGGTCCGGGAAGATCCCACATGCCGCAGAGCGGCTGGGCCTGTGAGCCATGGCCGCTGAGCCTGCGCGTCCGGAGCCTGTGCTCCGCAACGGGAGAGGCCACAGCAGTGAGAGGCCCGTGTACCGCAAAAAAAAAAAAAAAAAAAAGAACCTGCTGTATACAAAGTAAATTAAATTTAATTTAAAAAAAGAAAAGAAAGCAGTGCTGCTCCTTAATAATATTCTACCTAGAGATACTACAGCTATGTGAATAAATGGATAAGGGGATAATAGCTGCCATACTAGAAAACAACACAACTACTGTCTAGTTTCCATTCTTTTAGAATTACCTTTGCATCCTGATTCCATTCTCTGATTTTTTTTTTAATATCCCCTATTTCCACTGCCTTCTCTTCCCAACCAGAATAAATGCTTGGAATTCTCTCGCCCAGGGTATGCTATTCCCAATGGTTAGCAATTTTCCAAGGTTACTTTGACTGATAGAGGTCATG
Organism: Neophocaena asiaeorientalis asiaeorientalis; assembly: GCF_003031525.2. Classification (NCBI taxonomy): domain Eukaryota; kingdom Metazoa; phylum Chordata; class Mammalia; order Artiodactyla; family Phocoenidae; genus Neophocaena; species Neophocaena asiaeorientalis. Next base: position 4,856,170 of record NW_020172779.1, read on the forward strand.
CGAGTCCTTTTCCTCAATTCAGAGATAACTCTATCAAACAGTATTCCTCTCCTAGCTTATTCCTCCCTAGTTCCATAAGAAAATCCCTTTGCTCACAAAACAGCATCACTATTAACAAGCTAGGTTTATTGAGACATTACTAACTTTGGATAAGAATGAAATTTTTAAAAATTCAGTGAACTACAAGTAAGGTATGATTCAGTCAGCTGTATAATTTTCAAAGCAAATATGGGAATAAACACAAAAAACACTGAACTTTATTGGATAACAAGAAAGCTACCTATCAGAAAAATATTATTTAAAATGAGAACATGCTGAAAAGGGAGTGCTAAAAAGCTCTTGTGCCCTTTGAGAGAAATATCAACTTTGAGAAGTGTAATTCTGTAATATATATTTAAATTTTAAAAATGCATATATGCTTTGATCCCCAAATCCCATTCCTCAGAATTTATCTCAAGGAAAATAGGCAAAAATACGAATATGTATGAAAAATATTCATTGATACATTGTTCATAATAGCAAAAATTACCAGACCATAAATGCTGGTCAGTTACTCAATGAAGTAGGCTGCATCTGTCCAATAGAATACAATGTAGGCATTCAAAAGGGGGATGTGTACAAAGGTACACAAATACAGATACACCTCACACAGGCATAAATATACACATGTATAAATGTGTACACACATTCTAAACACACACCCAGTCTCAGAGTTTACATTGAAACATTGATTGTGCTTATCTCTAGAGAGTGCTGTGTCAACATAGTAGAATCTCAGAGATTTCTGTTTGCTCCTTCAACCTTTTGTTATTATTTTATATTTTATTCTTCCACATTTGGCCTTGTTCATTTCCACAGGGAAACGAACTACTTTAAAGTGTTATTATAACCCATATTTATTAAACTTGGGAAGAAAGGCATGAGCTACATTCAGAGAGAGCTAACCTAAAGGCAGGAGATCCATTAAACTTTGCAAGGAGCTCCAAGATCAGGAATCTGGAGGGCTGAGATGACGTGTCGGGGACAAGATACTCAAGGTAGAGAGGAAACACACAACATTAGTTAGTTCCTCAGTGCCAAGCAAATACAGACCGCTTGTTTGAAATAACACTTTAGAGCCAAAAACTCTCCTGGAACATCTGTTCCATCCATATATTCAGGTTACAAGCTTCTCAGCATTTAAGTTTACAAACCCACAACTAAGGAAGCTGGGAGAAGTTCCAAAGGAAAGTAACCCAAAAAATGGCCAAATGTTTGGAAAATGTATTATGCAAAAAAACAGCCTAATAAAATTCTTATTATCTGGGGCGGAAAACAAACAAATCAGAACTAGTAAGGGGGTTGACGTAGGTTTTCATGTAAATCAGCGGCTATTTCTTTAGTAAAGGAGAGTAATGTCTCTGTTTCTCATGATGTCATTAGAAAACTCAGACTAATGTTAATGATAATATAAGTCAGATTTTTGAAAGAATCATCTAACCATAAATGTCTGCAAACAGGTAATAATTTATCAAGAGAGCTGTAGAATCATTGTATCTAATGGTGTTAAGAGCAGGGTTGCTCATCACCTTTCCCAGAAAGTTTGAACGTGATGTTGCCCAGAGGCATGATGGATAGCCTACAAGGTATCTCAAAAGTCCCCTCTAAAGTGTTAGGCTTCGGAAACAGAGCAGGTAGAATGGCAGGAGTCTCCAAAGTGCTTCTTCTCAACTCATGTACATTCACTCAGAGGCCTGTATATTCTACTGACTCTTCCAATAGGGAAGAAATGTAAAGAAAGGTCAGGAACCTGTAGAGGAAGATCTGAGAGCTGCCTTGAGCACGCGACCCTGAGTAGAATTCCATAACAATTTTCTACTTGCACTGAGAACAGGGAATGACATCAAAGTAGTATAGTAGTAGACTATAAGATGAAATAAAACAAACGTTAGAAACTGGGCAGGCAAACGAAAAAATTAAAGTTGAAACAACAACAACAAAAAAACCCCAACACTTTAAGAATGTGCAGTTTCAGCCCAGGTATCCTCGCAGTGAATGAGGGAATTGACAGCAAGAGACAGAAATGATAAAGATGAAAAAAAAAAAAAAGCCGGCCACAAATACTTCCAAAACTAGCAAATAATGACTGCAGCTGCAAAGAACCATCGTTGGGTGGGCGTTATGTGGACACAACAGTCACATAGGGTGTGCTCATAATAAAACTGATAATCATTCAAGAAACAAAACTAAAACTCACGGTTTGGTTTGGCCAAAGCAGAATGGCAATGGCAGGGTGTACAACAGCAGGGGGTCTTAAGCCATCTAATCAAGGCTAGAGAAGACTCAAAAGTTACACACCTGTCTTCAGACAAAGCTCATCAAAGTCATGGCAGCAACTGCTGTAGCTCTTACACAGGTTGTCACACCGACAATCAGGGGGTCCAACCTCTTGAAGTTCAAAGCATCTGCCCTTGCAAGATCCAGAGGTGTTGGTCCAGGGGGAGTCTGATAACACTACAAGATACAAGAGACAAAGGCAATGGGATTAGGGAATGGGTTATGTTGCTATGGAGGGGTGACCCTGTGTAGCAATACAATGCGGTGATGCAGTCAGGCTCTGACTGAGCAGCCGGATCCATCACCTGCCGTCTGTGTACCTTCAGCAGGTTCCTTGTTCCAGTTTCTTCATCTGTAGAGTGGAGGATTAATAGAAGCAACTCGAGGTTACAATGAGAATTAAATGAAACAAACCATGCAAAACACTGAGCAGGGTGTCAGCCATGTAGAAAGTAACAAATGTTGGCTATTGGTTTTACTACTGTTTACAATGATCATTACCACAAACATGAGGGTTAGTTTCTCTGTGGATGCTGTGATGCCAACAGAGAACAGAACTTTGAAGAGTATACTTAGAAAGAAGAGTTCGTTCCCCTATTCAAATATCCATAGCTTTTGTAAGGAAAATTGAGCCTAAATGTTCTGAGAACAGTCTGAACAGATGGGATTGGAATAGAAGACTCTTAAGATCTCTTCCAGCCATAAAATCTACACCTATTACTAGGGTTACACAAACACACACTCTACAGTCTCGGCTTTTCAAACATAAATCCTCCTACATTATCTTCATATGATACGATTGTATATCTAGAAATCTCAAGAACCGACTAAAAATTTTAGGAAAAAATAATTCAATGAGATAAAAATTCCACAAATTTGTAAAATACAAGCAATATAAGTTCAAAAATTAAATGGAAGTTCCATTCATCATAGTACCTAAAAGGTAAAATATCTAGGTATAAATTTAATAGGATGTTTAGAACCTACATGAAGAACACAGTAAAACTCTACAAAAAAAGATATTTTAAAAGATTTAATTAAGTGGTAAAACATACCATCTTGGAGGTAAAAATATCAATATTACAAAAATGTCGGGAATTCCCTGGTGGTCCAGTGGTTAGGACTCTGTGCTTTCACTGCTGAGGACCCAGGTTCAATTTCTGGTCAGGGAACTAAGATCCCAGAAGCCATGGCACAGCCAAAAAAAACAAAAACAAAACAACAACAACAACAAAATGTCAGTTCTTCCTAAATAAACTTAAAGATTCAATGCAATCACAATAAAAATACAGAAAGGAATTCTTGAAACTTGAGAGGATATTAAATGCTTATCAAAAATAAATATATGAAAACAAAAAACACTGAAAAGAAAGTAAAATATATTCTGAAGTTAAATAATTAAAACAGATTGGTTACAGAAAATAAGTAGATCAGTGCTGGGCACGAGGATGAGAAATAGGACCAAATATAAGAGAAGTGATTTTATAATGAAAATAACATTTTAAATCAGAGAAAGAAAGAAGGATTAATCAAGAAGTGAAAAAAAGATTTATCAGTAAGTAGTGCTGGGCTGACTGGAAAAATTAATCTGGATCCTCATCCTAGCTTACAAAATAATTAATTTCTGATGAATGGAAAGTATAAGCAGTGTCATACCTGTTGCTAGGAATGAAAATTTTTATTAAAAATTTTATACAATTTGGAAGTATCTATCAACACTATTAAATGCATATGAATCTTTCACCCAGAAATTCCACTACTAGGAATTTATCTCTCACATATATTTGCAAAAGTTTGCCAAGATACACGTACAAGAAAGAATCACTATCTCCATAAATGGAATATTGCCCAGCCCTTATAAAGAACGAGTCAGATCTGCATAGGCTAATATGGAAAGATCTACAAAACTGATAAACACATTTTTTTAACCAGCAAAGTACAGAAAACTGTTATAGTAGTAAATAGTACATATAATCGATATATTTTGTGTTAAAAATAGAGCCAATAAGGATAAAGATAAATATAAAATAAAAACAGAGGCCAGAGCTCGAGATGAGACAGAGGGTGAGAACAGAGGCATTGAGACACGGTGCCAGTATGAATAACCATGTTATCTTCACTGTAAGAAACTCCTACAGGAATTACCTTTGGGGAAAATGAGAAAGAGAGAAGAAGGAGACTTCTTACTTTTCTGCAGTTTGAAACGTCTAACATTTTACAAATGTCCTTTTGGGTTTTTGCTTGCTTACTTCTCTCTCTCATGTAGATATGTATACATGCATGTGAACATATGTGTATAAAGTATATGTTATATAATATTGATATATAAATATCCTAACAAATGTTATTTAAAACATGATATTTGTAATTTTATTTCCTTATTTACATTTACAAATTTTTCATTTTTTTGTGATTAGTATTCATTACTTATAAAATCAAAACACCAGAGGCAGGGAGAGAACAGATGTTAAATGACATTTCTAGGTTCACCGAAGCCATTTATCTGAACATCCTGTTCATCCCTTAGTTCTTTGTCCTCTTTAAAGACAGAGTCACCCAATCCTCACCCGTATGGCATTAGATCAGTTCAACTAAAGCAAACAGATTCACTAGACCATGAGATGTGAAACGCTTTTGCATGGTTCATTCTGGGATCTTGAAATACATACAAAGCACACCAGTTCGGTTTAAGAAATAACGTCAGGTTTCCAATGCAATGCCTTACCTCTGGTTCCTAAACCACATTTTTCTATTGACTTTGGCCAACCAATCAACAGTGCATGCTGGACCCTAAGAAACTATGAGGGGAGGAGGGTTGAGAAGTGGAAAAAGGAAAAATAGAGAAATCCTATAGTAGAGATAAGAAAAAAGATAAAGATAAGAAAAATGCTTATAATTGAATTATTCCTTTTTTAAGGGTACTGCTTAGACAGAATCATTCCAACAGCCATCTAATAAATTCTGAGTAGTATTCATGCCTATGAGCTGCATACATAAATATGCTTGGCTACACTTATAGCTGAGATAATCAGAAGAGATCCAAAGGCACATTGTTTGTAGTTGTTTACTTGTCCTGGCTCCTCTTCTTCATAGCATCCCAGCCTGCATGTGAAATTTTCCTCCATTCATGCCCTTTGCTTTCCCCTCATCATAATCTCTTTCTTCTTTCTTTCTTTCCTTTCAAAATATCTGTACAAAATTTTAGCCATTTTAAACCTTTCTTCATCCATTCTATCAACGTGATTTTTACTCTTTTCTTACAAAGTTGGTTATTCTCTAAGTTTATCCCTTACTTTGTCTTTGAAAATAATTGAATTTCCCTCAATAGCTTGCCCCTGTCAATTATAATCTTCCTTGCCAACCCTTAAACTGAAGACAGTTTTGTTAAGAAAGATTTGCCCTTACACTCATAATGCAAAGATACATCTCATAAAAGTACTCAAGATTGGGTTACCAACAGCTTTCAGATGAGAGTGAATTCCTGGGCCTATGTGGATTAGGGATACATATGACAAAATTCATTCTTGGCTGACTTGGATTCAGCTGACAATGGCAGGAAGAGAAATAGGAAGATAAACAATTGAGCCGTATACTTCTTCAAGTCTGATGAGCCCAAGAACTGAACTGCCGCAACTTTTCTAAGAAAATAAAGGGATAGAGTAGAACAAAGTTCGCTTTGCCTTTCCAGGGTCTATTCCGTCCCTGCCATCTTCTATCATAACAAGTTCTAGCGCTGCTTCTTTCTGTAGTTCTGTAATTCTTCCCCATGTGCTGGCTTTTTCATTTCATGCTGAGGTCCCATGTCCTTCTCCCACACCAGGCTAAGCACAGATTTTAGGACTTCTCTTTTTATTATACCTGATTGAATGATCAAATATGGAAAGATTCTCTGACTTACTTTGCCTGAATTCTAAAATCTGTAAAGCCTTCCTTTTCCAGACCTAATAAGCTCAGAACTAACAAGAAAGATAATGACAAAATGAAACAAACAAACAAAAAACTTGAAAACGATCAAGTCAGAAATCTGTGCTAGGTGCAATGGGGGTTTGAAATTTTGTATGAGGCATTTGCCAATTTAATAACATACTTAAATGGTGTTATTTTACTTCAAAGAAACTAGTCTGTTCCAGAATTTAAAAAATAAATGTTACAGATCTACACAGATGGAAGTTTTTTAAAAATAGGGACTTTAAATTTTAAAATATGTGTGTAATGTACATGTATGATACGCATAAAACAATGTTATACATTTCTTTTTTTCACAGAAGCACAATTTCATGATTTAGGAAAAAAACACCAATATAAAACCTGATTTATTTCATTCAAATTCATAATTCTGAGAGAAACAAGTGAAATTATTTTTATTTCTTTAAGTAAAACCTTATTTCTAAACCATTCCATCTTACCGTATCGACACAGAGGTAGCATTGTGGAATTCTGGTGTCATTTATATACAGAAGAAATACTATTGATAATTTAATTAGACTATTGGAAAGAACCTAATTCATGACAAGAGTTGTGACCTAAACATTACTTCATCCTGGAGTCCCAATCATATTTCCCTTCTACTCTTTCTGCAAAATGGAAATTTTCAGATTTGGATGATGGCCAGTGAAGGAGGCCGTATTTAAGTTTGAAAACATTTAGCTCAGCATAAAGCTGGATGATTCTTCTAAGTTTTGTCTGCTCCTGCATTCAGAGTTTGTGATATGACACCCTCTCTGTTCCTCCCATCCTCCATGGTTCCCAGCCCTAGTATTTCCTGACAGTGAGAATAAAAGCTTGAAATGAAACAGACTGGTTATGTCGCCTCCTTTTCAAGGGCATTGAAACAGATCTGGTTCTCCTGTGTCTTCCTGCCCTCTCTGAAATATAAAATGCAAGGAAAGGAGGCAGACAACGTGAATGACACTCAAGATACCACCCAACTCCAGGATTTAATACTGTCTGATGCCTCTTCTGGAGTATATGATTCGTTCTTTCTGGTCATACCTTCCTGTACTGAAGTCATTTTTTCTTTTTGTTGTTTGTTTTTCTTTTTTTTTAATTTTTATTGGAGTATAGTTGCTTTACAATGTTGTGTTAGTTTCTGCCGTACAGCAAAGTGAACCAGCTATGTTATACATATATCCCCTTCTTTTTGTATTTCCTTCCCATTTAAGTCACCACAGAGCAGCGAGTAGAGTTCCCTGTGCTATACAGTAGGTTCTCATTAGTTATCTATTTTCTGTGTAGTAGTGTATATAGGTCAATCCCAATCTTCCCAGTTCATCCCACCCACCCTTTCCCCCCTTGGTGTCCATACATTTTGACCTTATCCCTTAGAAAGCAGCACTTACAAACAGGCCTACATGTCTGCATCTCTTCTTCCTAAATACCTCACTTTCTATAAATACTTATTACTTAGGCATCACTATTCTCTCCTCTTCACAGCTTCCGAACCAGATTTCATAGACAAGTTTTTTAATAAATAGGTCCACCTGGGAAGTTTTCAAACACCCGTACTTTCAATGTGTTTTTAAATACAACATCCTCATGTAGAAAGACCTCATAAACTACAAGAAGACAGATTTCTAGATGACTTGAATGAAATTTAAGACTTTAATTTCACTTATAAACCACTCAAATAGCATTTATGAGAGTAGTCAGTAGTGTAAGTCTGAATGATTTACAAATCTGTTACCAAACAATGAAACATCATTTTATATAGCAGGTATTGTCAACTTGATAGGGTAAAAATTTAGACACTGACCTTCAAACAAAAGTGGAGGTAAATTAAGTGTATCATCATATACTTAACACTTTATATTCTCATCAGTCTTAGCATGGCATTTTGTTCTAAAAAATCTTTTCGGATAAAGAGGCAACATTACCCCCATTTTCCTGGTTGGAAGAGAAGAGCTCTAGGCCTAACTTGAGTTAGCAAAGGCCTAGCTGCAATTTCAGATCATCTGACTATAACTACAATGCCATTTTCATTAACAAAGGATTTTTCAAATTATGTACATAAGTTCTGAATTTTAGATGTTCTTTTTAAGACATGATCTTGGAAGATATATTCTATTTGAATTCTATTGAAGATGGAGATTTCAGGTTAATGCAACAAGATAGAAGATTCCGTATCGTTTTTAAGATAAATGAAAAACCACTGCACCAAAGCACCAATTAACAATGAACTGAAAAATCCATGCCCTCCTTAAATTCTAATTCAAATTATTTCATTCCATTGACTTAAACTCCCTCTGATTTCTACACTAGATTTAACATAAAATCCCATGACGTGATAGTCCCCTTAATTTTCCTTGCAGAGTAATGACTGATATATCTGTCAGCTTTGCAGTTCCTACATGCTGCCACCCTATCATTTAAGTGACTTTTCATTGTAGAATGAGGACTGAGCTTCCCAGTCCGTATTAGCCAGTTATTCACAAGCTTATAAACTTCCCTTTGTCTTTCAAGTATTAACTTGCTTCTCTCAGAGGATATCCCATTTCCACCTGGAGACTGGAAGAGTACGTATCACCAACTTCAGTGAAATAGACTCTACCACCACACCACAAACATACACATATGCACATTACATGAGTGCCCACACACTTGTATACACATAAATTCGCTTGCAATTTTAAAGGTAAATCAAGCTGGCTACATCAGATGTATGTGACAAGGATGTCAAACTGAATTGTGCATATTCTTTACATTCTCTTTGAAAAGTTATTCCAGCCATCTCATTTACCTGATGGCCCATTACATTTACCCAACAGAATTATAATTACCTCTGCTCATTTCATATCTTCTAATAAATCTATAGATCTTCTATGATCTGGTAGAAGAAATCCTATTCTACCATGATTTCCAGTAGATCCCAACATCCTAACAAAAAATCCAGCTAACAAGTGTGCTAGTTAATTAATTATAACAGTTGGCACTGCCACAGCCTTGAAACTTAACACCTCAGTCTGTAGTACGGCAGCGAGGGTGTGCATGAATATAAAACATTCTCAGTTACGGCTGAGGATTCTGAGGACCTACATTTGCTCAACAAAAAACTGAACGCTTGTGAATGAGAGGTCTTGCTCCGGTCAGTCTGAAGCTGGCCGTATGTCAATACCCTTTATGTTCCTTCTTTTTGGTGGAAAGATCTCGAAGCATCTAGCTTCCCAGGATTTCTCTGGAACATGAAAGCATTGTTGAAGATAAGCGTAGCAGCCTTTCCTCCTAGTACCTTGTTCTAATACATAAGTAATCGTTCACCCAGTGTTTTCCGATGTGTAGGCTTTGCTGACAGAATAACCAACTATATGTGTCATTTCAGGCACATATAACATTTAAAAAGATGAAAATGCTTAAATTCTCTGCACTATGCTCTCACTCAGTTTCCAAAGTACATCTTGGTCTTTATTCAGGAGAAATCATCCACAGTGCCTAGACAGCCAGTAAGCTATATCAACAGAAAATTTAAAATAAAAAGTGTCAGGTACACCAAAATCCCAAAACTCAGACTTAAATGGCATTGTGTCCCAAGACTAATACTTCTTAGCCGTAGAATTTTCACTAATAAATTTTTTTAGAAGATACCATAAAGGCTGAAAATAATCATGATTTAATTAAATAATTCAAGAAGCAAATATTTTGTAGTATGTTTAAGATCACTTCGATTTATAGATGATAATTTAGATTATATTATTTTTCCAGAAGTAGCATTGATTCATTAGTTCTTATAGTTGTTCTTAATACTATATGGAGATAATTTATTATACACAAAATATATTCAAGGATTAGTAAATCTGGTCTATATTTTTCAAGTTCTCCTGAAGAGAGCACACACATTCAAAAGGCAATGAAACAGAGTGGACAGAATCATGGGCTTTTTTTTTTCAAATCCAGAATGAAAATTAAAAATTATCTAGGCCTGTGCCTTGTCGTAAAACTAAGGAAGCAGAATTCATAAGTGACTTCCCCAAGACGGCCCAGCAAGTGATACAGATCCGGGGTGCCAGTCCAGGACTTTCATGACCATTTTCCAAAGAAGTCAACTTTGAAAATAATGGGTGACTTGATTTTACAACGTTCATCAGGGAAATCGCTTTTAATATCAGTTTTAGCCAAAGTAATATATTAATGCAATACAGGAAAAAAGTTCCTTTAGGGTCCATTGGAAAGAACCAGCAGTGGGCTCTCAAGATGTTAGCTTGCCCACGTGACCAAACTAAGGATCCAGTTCCCCCCTTCCAGTCTGAACAGTTACAGTCAGTGTGAATGGGAGTTATACTTGTCTGGAAAAGAAGTCTTTGAAGAGAGCATTTGCTATCAATCAAAACAGAATTCTCCAGCCTAGTGATCTACTTTCCTCCCCTTCCCCAACAGAAGACAACTCATTCTGTCCATTTGGCTCCCTGGGGGTGCAAGTTTTTTTTTCCGGTACGCGGGCCTCTCACTGTTGTGGCCTCTCCCGTTGCGGAGCACAGGCTCCGGACGCGCAGGCTCAGCGGCCATGGCTCACGGGCCCAGCCGCTCCGCGGCATGTGGGATCTTCCCGGACCGGGGCACGAACCCGTGTCCCCTGCATCGGCAGGCGGACTCTCAACCGCTGCGCCACCAGGGAAGCCCAGGGGTGCAATTTTTTATGATCTATTTTCTCACTTTTCACCCCAAGCACACCCCACTTGGACTCACTAAACTACTTCTAATATAATTTTTTCACCCTTACTCGAAAGTTACTTGCTTGATGTAAGGAAGACTCAGTATTCCATCAATGTATGGATCACGACTTGGCTAATAAGTGCTCATGCTGGCTAAACAGAGACAGGTGAGAGTCTCTTATGAGTCAGGTCAAGAAACACAGTGCAGAGAAACACAAAATGCACAGGAGGGCCGACGAACCTGCTGAGATGTCAGGAAGAGTCAAGAAAAGATTGCCCCATAGAGTACCCATGACTTCATATGTGATTTTTATTCATAAAACCATCGGCAGCTCCAACTTCCAGGAAATTAACCAACTCATTACTTAAGACCTGGTCAGTTGAGCCCCTCCATCTGCACAAGGAGCTCCGTCATAAGAATTCCCACACTGCTTATGGCACAGTGTATTGTGAAAGAGAACTCTCTCACTTCAGCTCTATTACTTAAGTCAAGGCACACTGTTAAAACTTACCCCTCCTCAGTCCAAAAGAAAACTCAGTGAGTGCAACTCAAACTTGTAAGCTCTTCTAGGCACCTCCTCTCTTTTATATTTTTCCTGTTCTAGGTAAATCTTAATCTCATAGCCCTGAAGTTTCACAAAGAGAGTTCCCTGCCTTTTTTACTTCCATTCCTATTTTTCTCTAGGTCAGAACTTTCTGGAAGCAAATACTACATCTCATACCACATGACGATCAATCAAATTCCTGTATCTTTAATATTAAGCCAGCACCTGTTCTCACCACCTCTGTTTCAGCCTTGTCAATTCACAAGAGCTTTAATATTATCTTAACATTTAGACATTTCAGAGGACAGAGATTTAAACAGCCAGTGATCTAGCATGAAGAGATCATAAGTGTTCTCTCATTGAACCACATTATCCTATCTGAATTACACACAGAGCTGCTTTTATTCCAGAGACATCTAGGACTAAAGTAGTTACACTTCAAGATCAGTTTAAAGATGAATTTCTTAATGAGCTGACATCGATGACCCAATGTATAAAATTTTTTAAAGACTGAAAATGGGAATAGTTGCTACACTTACCTGTAGGAGGGCCTTCATCCCATCCTTCTGCCCTCTTAATTCGATTTGCTGCGAATCCTAAGCAGAGATTGACCCCAACAGCAAACGTGAACAGGGATATTGCCTGAGGGAATAAAGAGCTCAAATTGTCAATGCAGCCAGAGAAGCCTAAATCAGATTCCAGGAAGGCAAAATGCAAATGCCTTCAACATCACCACCCAATCTCACAACTTCCCAAAGGCACCATACAGCGCTGTCTTCATTTTAGAAACAAAAAGAAAATTCAAAATCAGGAAGCAGCTCTGAAAACCAAGGCTTGCCCGTGGCATTCTGTCATTCTCCTACCTGATACAGCTTGCAGGAGTTTCTCCTGGCCATGGCAGAGGGTTCTTGGAAAGCCTTTTGCAGTGTGTTCTGTTTGCCTACACTGAATGCACTGCTTTTTGGGGCTCTGAGTCCAGTCTATTAACTACAAGTAATCCCACCTGGGAGGTTGACAGGCTCCTCTGATTTGTCCACAGCTTGATTTCATCACAGTTTGTTCACAAATCGCAGCTCTGAGCATAAGAAGCTTGAAATATCCCTCTCCTTCTCTCCACCCCCTATCTGTCCCTCCCCTGACACACAGATACTTTCATGTGGTTTCCTCCGGTAACATAAGGGTTTCTTATGTCGCTGTAGCCAATAACACTGCATGTTCATTTTTCTTCCCTCCTAAAAGCATGGTTTTAAAAAAAGAAACCAAATGCATTTTATCCGATAAAAATGAAACAGAGCCATAAAAGGGTTTCTACCCACTCTAAGCTTTTAAGGTTTACAATGTAGTCAACCCCACGACTTCATTTTTTTAAGGAACGTTTTATAATTTATAAACCTAACTTCCTCTGTCTTGCCTATTTATTTATTTTTCTGGCCGTTTAAACGACCCTGTCCCTTTTGCCACATTCTCAGCTCCTCCCGACTCCTCAAATATTTCCCACGATGACATCTCCCACGATTGTAACTAAACACAAGAGATAGCACTGTTTCCCCATGCCGTTGTTAGAGTTTAGAGAAGTCACTTTTATCAAAATACTGGGAGTGTCAAACTAAGCAACACAGTTCTTCTGCCCGGTGAGGAGGGACAATATAACTTCACGTCTCTCTGCCTCTTCCTCCTGAAAAAACTGTCAGCTTGGGTTTGGGGGTTTTTTTTTGGTTTTTCTGCTTTTGTTTTTGTGTGTTTGGAGGGGTGTGGGAGCAGCAGGGGTGGGATGGGAAAGCTTTATTAATGATTGAATTGAGGAAGGAAATCTCAATGGCAACAAGAATTTAGCTTTAAAGAATTGCTTCCCTAGGCTTTTCCCAGATAAATTATCATCTAGCCACCAAACACTGTGCCCTTTGATGCTATCGTGAGCATTAAAGTCTCTTTACTAACCTAGTTGGCAATCAGGAGACTCCTAAAAGAAATCAAGGCCTCAAAAGCTGAGAGCTCTTTAAATACTGTACACTTTTAGGATTCAAATGAGGGAGGAAAGCTTATCTTTGGATTTTCTCTGGCCGGACCCGGTGACCATGGTTCTTACACACAGCATATGTGCGTATGTAAACAAATACGGCGCTTACCATGCAACAAATTACTGAGGAAGCAGTGGCTCAGCTCAAATAAAACCTGATAGCACAAAAGCCAGAACTTGTTTATGGTGGATTGCACACTGGTCCTGGGTTTCATTAGATATTCTAGAATTTAGTAACAGCTAATTGAGCAAAAGAAAAAAAACACAGTGCCAAACTTTCAGCTGCCTTTCTAACGTCCTTTTCATTTCGCAGTCTTGCAGAGATGGCAGGCTTATGAATTTTTCTATAGAAGTCTCTTGCTTTGGCCTGTGTGCCATACTGAAATGATTTGGGGTCCTGCATTTAGCAAGGCTTATGAAAGATGTTAACCCCACGTAAGATGTTTTTTACTCCTTATGTTCAATTTCAAGATGCAGGCTTGCTTTTACAGAGGACAACTCTAAAGCTAAAAGGAAAATTTCAAGGCAGCCCTGTGACTGCGCTGTATGGCACAGCGTTCCAAAGGTGCTCCCCTGCCCTCGCCAATTTCCCCAGCCCTCACCGGAGTCCAGCAGATTTAGAATCTGTCTGACATTTGAGGGTAGAAATCCAGCATGAGGACAGTGAAGGCTCCCCTTGAAAAAAAAATTAGACTCAGAAGCTGAACATTATCCATTAATTTTTTTTGACATGCAGAGTAGCTGTGCAGGGGGGGAAAAGTCTGAAGTGTAATAGCCAGGGTGATCCAGAATTGGCTTCTGTACAGCACTTGTTACCAATTATCTAAGAGGATTGAACTCAGCCATTATTTCTGTTAACCATCTGCCAAAGAACTTTATCTTCTACCAGGTCATTGTGTGCATGGAACACATTCACACAAACACGCACACACACCCCCCATCTAACACAGTTACACAGGAGTTTACTAAAAGACATCATTATAAATTAACTGTCAGTAGCATGACTAAAGTCCCTATCTTGGGCAACAAATCAAACACAAAATAAAATTACCCCTCATTATCTAAAATTGAGAAACCCCGAAAGCCTGATAACGCATACTGCACGTCCAGAAACTCAACTAAAATGACTGAAATATAGTCTAAAGCCTTCTATAACAAAACCAAATCAAGAAAGTTCACCTGCTCTGGTATTTAAGATTTTTGGTATAAGGTCAACCATGGTTGGGGTCAGTAAACAAGAAAGTGTATGAGAAAGACTAAAATTAACTTTCAGCTTGGTTTATTAATCCAGCCATATCTCAGAGAACACTGCCCCCTGGCAGAAGAGAACCCAAACAAATCTGACAAGTCTCAGGCCCTAAAAATCATTCTGTGGTTCTCAAGTTTTATTGGGCATAAGAATGACGCTGGGAACTTGTTTAAAATGTTGATGCTTATGGTCTAAACCCCAAGATTCTGATTCATTAGCTCCAGGAGGTGGGGAGAAGAAAGGGGGTTTAGGAGCCAGACAAGAACTGACGCAATAGGCTATTCTGATGCAAGCAATGTAAGGACCACGTTCTGATACAAATCATGTAAGAACAGCAGAGCATTAGAATAAATTACTCTGAATCAGTTAATATCTGCCCTGAATGTTGACTTGCTTGATCTAATTCATAATGTAATTTTCATATAGCATTCACTACTAATTGGACATTAAAGTGTCAATCTCAATGACAAACCGTGGCTATTCCTCCATGGGGATCACCTCCAAACGGTAAGCAGCGGAATAGTATTTTATTTACTTTGCTGTTGGTACGAAGCAGCCGTGTGTGTATTGCTTAACTGCAATACAGTAGTTGCATTTATACAAATGCACAGTCCATCTTTTCATGAAACGCTTCTGTGAATCCTTGTTCCCAAGCCCTGATTACGGTAAGAGGGCTTAACAGTGAGATTTGAAAGATCTGTAATTGAGGGATGTCATTCTTGCCTCCTGCAGTAATTATGAAGCATTCATGAACGGATTCAAACTTTATCAATGTCCAGCTTCTCATTGTGCAAAATTAACTGCAATCATGGTGCCTTGACGACTTAATTCTAGTCCCAGGATACTTCTAAGACTATGGTGTTAGACGGTCACTGACCACCTTGATTTTCAGGGGTACCACTTAGCAGTCACTACAGCACACACACCAGGAAAGTAAGAAAACCGCACCCGTGTGTATTCTTCCTATCCTATTTTAAAACTCTTTAAGTCTTGTTTTTCAATTCTGCTGTGGTTGAGGACTATTAGAAAATTCAGAGTAAAAACCGGACAACAGTCTCTGCAAAAGGGACTTGCCAATCTAAATGGAGCAAAAACTCATGACAGCTAATAGAAAAACAAGCAGGCTCAATCGCTCCCACAACCCAGGACTGCCTGTATGTATAAAGTAGACACCACTTAAGAGTTTAAACCACAGAGGCAAAGTTTTATGGGTAATCTATGGTCCCAGGGGTTTCTCCAGTGGAGAAATAGCATACGCCGATTCAAATGAAAACAGTACTTGTGTTATTACTTATTACACAATTGAAAGCTGAAATCAACACTGTCACCTCTTTCAATGACATCAACTTATATCATACACTTCTATGCATTACATTTACTCCCAATGGTATCTAAGCATGAGCCCCTGCAACTGGAACACACTCTAAGAATATGCATTCATTGCACAAATGTTCATTAGCTCCTACTGTGTACCAAGCACTCTTCTGGGCACTAGTTCTATACGAGGAGCCAAACCAAACATAGTCCCCTGGCTGCATATCAATCAAATAGACACAGAAATAAATGTAAAACTGCGGCTGGGGCAAGCATAGACGTAAAGAAGTCTATGATGCTATGAGAACGTGTAATTCAGGTTTGATGGTCACGGAAGACTCTGAAAAGTGTCAGATGAGCCGTGATTTGAGGGATAGAGGGCAGTAACTAGATAAGAGAGGAGAAAAGGATTCTAGGTGGAGCGAACAGGAGCCGCAAAGGTTGTAGCCTGGAGACACCAGGCATCCACTAGAAGAGAAGACAGCCCGTTTGACTAGTTCAGGGAGATAAAAGGGAGCCTGCAGTGAAATAAGACTGGAGAGGTTAGTAGAGGTCAGTCCCTGTGGGGCCTCATCAGTCTTGTAGGGTGGTATAGTCTTTATCCTAAAAGCTTTGGAAAGCCTTTAAAGGGCTTAAGTCGGTGGAAGCTTAATTAGATATGAAGCATTAATCTCTGTACAGTGTGGTTATGAATTGGAGGGAGTCAAATGGATACAGTAGATTAGTTTGGAAACGACAGCAGTAATCCAGACAAAAGACACTGAGTGATATTTTGCACCAAGAAAATTATGGTGGTGGAGAGGCAGAAAACTGGGAGAGTTATAGGAAAAGGACTTGTTAGTGCATTGGGTATGGAGGTTGAGGGGCAGGCAGGCGTTAAATGTGATGACTCCTGAGTGAATGAATATGCAATGATCGTGATGACCAGTAAAGTCACTTCTTAAATTTTAATGGGATTATAAGAAAGACTTAGAGACATGTATCCACTTGCTAACACTCTAGAATTAAATAGTTAACATAAGGGATCTCACTAATAGCTTTAAAACGTGTCAGTAGTCTTAAAAATCTTCTAAGGCAGTGGATTTAAAGTAAAGTTATAGTAGACTTGAAAACTTGAAAATACATTTATTCATAATTGAGGTTAAGAAGAATTACCCCCCAGGAAATAACTCAGCTTTGTTCCTAACCCTAGCTTATAATAAAACATTTTAAATCTCAAACTCAATTTAAGTCTTTTTTATTTTTTTGGCTACTCTGAAACGTGCGTGTAAAAGTCCAGGTGAATGAAAGACGTTTGAGTCTACTTTGCCATGTGGACTGTGTAACATCTGAGCACGAATCGGTGGGTATGTGACTAGAGAAAATTGTTTTGCTAAAAGTATCAACACAAGGTTGAAAACGTTCAGCCTTTACCCTCCAGTCTCACACAAGCAGGCTGAGAAGCTGTTGCCAACTCCACTTGTAGATAAAGAGATGGAGGTAGGTGACATCTCAAAATGGTAGAATGAGTGACTGAGTTTCTAGAAACCACGCCTCCTAAGCCAGTTTGGTCCTCTTCCCCCTATAGCGTGATGTCTCTCTATGAGACCACACGAGGGCCTCAACTCGACACGTTCAAAACACAGTTACCTTAACAGCCACCCTGCTGTCCAACTTCTTTTCATGGAAACCTTAAAACCACTTTTTGTTCTACAATCCTTTCATCTCTTGTTTCTAATCAGAAACCATGTCTGCAGAGTCTCATCATTAATTACAATTATTACTATCCTTTATCAGAGCCTGCTGAGTGCCATTAATACCTAAATTATCTTTCTGTGTGATTACTTTTAGATTTATCTCTTCATCTTCATTCTTCTGGACACACATTAGAAGTTCATCTCATAACTATTCTTCCTGTGTGCCTTCTCTTGCCTCCAAACACCATTTCACTGAGGTCTCTCTTATCCAACTTGTAATTCACTTCCATTCCTTACCCAGAGAGCCCTGCATAAAATACAGGCAAATCTGATGATTTTCCCCCCAAGCTGAAAACCTTCC
The DNA here is from genome assembly GCF_003031525.2 of Neophocaena asiaeorientalis asiaeorientalis. Lineage (NCBI taxonomy): Eukaryota > Metazoa > Chordata > Mammalia > Artiodactyla > Phocoenidae > Neophocaena > Neophocaena asiaeorientalis. The sequence goes on from NW_020172779.1 coordinate 4,874,290, forward strand.
AGTAGCTTCCTATCACAGCAGTTCTCAAAGTGTGATCCCCAGGAGGGTCAGAATCACCTGGAAACTTGTTAGAAATGCAAATCCTTGGGTATTACCTAAGAAACTCAGGGGTAGAGCCCAGAATCTATGTTTTAACAAGCCCATCTGGTGATTCTGCCACAAATTTGAGAACCACTGACCTAGAGGATCAAATCCAAACTGCTTAGCAAGGTGCACAGGACCCTAAATCCAAAATTAAGCTCCCTGGACTCATATCCCAGCTCTACCACTGTTTAACTGTGAGACCTTACATGACCCTTAGGTGAATTACTCCTCCACCTTAAGACTCAGTTTTCTCATCTGTATCCAGCTCATAGGATTCTTAAGAACATTACATGAAATAATCCATGTAAATTGCCTAGCACAATGCCTGACACAGGAGAATGCTAAATAAAGGGTAAGTTTTCTTAATTTGAGAACTATTTGCTATTCCCTGATTAAGCGGTGCTTTCCTACATCTTCGTTCTTTAATATACCTTGTTGTTTTAGCCTAGAATGCTCTTCTCCACCTACTCTCCCTGGCAAACTCCAACATATTCGTGAAGATTCAGGTCAGGTGTCACTCCTCTGTGGAGCACCCCCTGATTTTTCCCTTCCCGTGCAGAGCAATGGGCCTCCCATACTGTCTATAATCTCTTTTTAGGCATCTCTATCCCTTGTGGTCCTTCAAATGCAGGGACCAGTCATCCTTGCACTCCACAGAGCTTTGAATCTTTCCTGGGATATAACAAACAGACAATAAATGTTTGTCTAATGAAGCACTTGGCATCATGAAGTTTAAATTGGAACTTGAATTGAACTTGAATTCTTGCTCTCTTACTAACTAGCTGTGTCCCTTTAAGCCCATATTTATTCATCTGTAAAGCAGGATTATTGGGCTAACTCAGTGGTTTGAAACACTTTTTTAAGCATTAAAACCTTATTTTCAAATAAAATCTCAAAATGAATACCAACATCTAAATTTGGAGCTGCTCTAATGCGAGTGGGAAGCCAGGATCCCATCTAAGCAGCCACCTCCCTTCTCTCTCTGGCACTTTCTCAGAAATGTGGAAATTCAAGGAGTACAGTTTGTAAAAACAAACAAAAACAATCAATAAGTAAGTGAATTCCACTACTTAAATACTTTTCTAAACCCTATCCTTTGTTGTAGTATTCATATACCTACACACACACCAAAATATGACCCAAATTACCCCCAAACCAGATCTTTCATTGATAAATGACAGAAACTTCACTCTAGTCAGACTCTTCCCCCCAGAAGTCCAAGCTAATTTCCACACTTCTCCTTATGCTACTTCTCAGCCCTGCTCCTCTTTCCATTGTGCTCATACAAATCTTAGTCAATCCATTCCTTTCCCCGAGGCTCAGCATCTTTACAAGAGCCCTCTTCACAACTGCAATACCCACTGTGCTATCCTCAAGAACCTATAGATTCTACCCAAAACATTTATCTCTTGTTCTTTAGTATTGCCTGCTTTATTTAAGTATTTCCTGTCTCAGCAATAAGAATATAAATCCCCAGAGAGCAGGGGAAAGAAACAAGAGTCTGGATTCTGGAGTCCATCCAACCTAGGTCTGCCACTTTTAAGCGTGAGACCTTGCTTAACTTCTCTAAAACTCAGATTTCTTTTAATAAAAATAATAATAGTTCTCATCACACAGGGTTGATATGAAGACCAAATGATATAATGCATGTTAAGCAGGTAGGTCAGGACTTAACATAGGAAACATACAAATATTAGCCATTATTAAATACAGGAGGATAAAGACTACATCATCTACTATCATGTTCATGTAACCGAAAGTGGGGTCTGGCTGCTCTCTGCTCAAAAGCCAATAAAGAGGCAAGGCTGGTGGAAAGGAAAGTTTGCTTTATTTTGGATGCCGGCACCCGGGGGGTGGGGGGAGGGCAGATGACGATCCAAAGGCTGACTCCTCCCTACTCCCCGACCATCAGGGGGCAAGAGCTTTTATAGACACAGGGAAGGGGCTACATGCAGAAACAGCACAGTCAGCTCTGACAGTCATCTTGAAATTGGTCACTAGTGGGCTGACCAGCCTCATCTTGATGGTTTTAGGCATAGTTAATCTTCAGTTCCAGGGTCAGTTTGTTTCCATTTCTTTGAGGCCAATCCTCAGAATGGTGGCAGCTCATGTCATTGTTATAGTCATGGCATAATGGTCATCCTGGAGTTAACTTCTTCCACCTGGTGGGGGTTTCAGTATCTATAAGACAGCTCACAGGATATGGCTCAGAATATTATCTATAGCCCTTGAGAAGGAACTAAAGGTCCTTGACTATGCTTAATGACTAAACTATTATTATTTGGTCTCCTTTGACTGTTTTCCTTTGTTTCTGCATTTTCTCACCTCTCTGATTAAACTTATTCTTTGGCTAAAATCTTTCCACAGACAAAAGGCAGGCTGAGGATATGGGGGGAACAGACCATAGGGCCCTGCTCCATTTCATTCTCAGTAGGTAGCAAAAGGCTGGGCACATGATAGGTGCTTAGTAGCGACAAAAGTTCTAGGAGAATTCCCTTTACTTATGGAGGGATTACATGTAGGTTTAAGTGAGACATGTTATAAACAACTTTTTTTTCACATTCTCTCTAACCTCAAGAGAAAATGGGCAGCACTTATTTGGAAAAGGGTGCAGTGACTCTGGAGACAGCTTTGAAGGTGCACGTTTTAACTACAATAATAAAGACCTTCTATTTGAATTGGAAAGTCCCGAGAATTTGAGCTTCAACTCAAGAAAGTTGTTGAACTCAAAGAAAGTTGTTGAACTCAAACCTAAAAGGAAGTTTATACTTGCTAATGGAATGGCATCATCACATGCTTAGAGTACAATGGTACCCTCTCAGGGAGGAAGCAAAACTGCCATTTCTGTGATTCCCCTTGAAATCAAACAACAATTAGTGACATTCAGCAAAGTAGGAATAGAAACAAACTTCTTCTGCCTGATAAAAGATTTCTTCGAAAAACTCACAGCTAACATCATACTTAACAGTGAAAGACTGGATTCTTTCCCCCTAAGATCAGGAGCAAGACAAGGATGCCTTCTCTCACTAGTTCTATTCAACACTGAACTTCTAGCCAAAGCAATTAGGCAAGAAAAACAAACAAAAGGCATTTAACTTGGAAAGGAACAAATAAAACTATCTCTATTCACAAATGACATAAACTTGTACATAGAAAATCCTAATGAATCTGTTTAAAAAATATTAGAACTGGGCTTCCCTGGTGGCACAGTGGAAGTGTGCCACCAGGGAACACTTGGGAGTCCGCCTGCCGATGCAGGGGACGCAGGTTCGTGCCCCGGTACAGGAGGTTCCCACATGCCGTGGAGCAGCTGGGCCCGTGAGCCATGGCCGGTGGGCCTGCACGTCCGGAGCCTGTGCTCCACAACAGGAGAGGCCGCAGCAGTGAGAGGCCCACATACGGAAAAAAAAAAAAAAATAGAACTAATAAATGAATTCAGGAAGATGGCATGATACAAGCTAAATGTTAAAAATCAGTTGTATTTTTGTACACTAGCAATGGGCAATCTAAAATGAAATTGAGAAAGCAGTTGCATTTATAATAGTATCAAGAAGTCTAAAATACTTAGTCATCAATTTAACAAAGCAAGTGTGAGACTTGTATTCTGAAAACCAGACAGCATAATTGAAATATATTATAGAAGACCTAAACAAATGGGAAGACAATCATGTTCGTGGATTGAAAAACATTATTGTCAAGATGGCAAGAAAGTGAAAAGGTGGTCCACAGAATGGGGGAAAAAATGCAAAGTATATATCCGACAGCGGTCTAGTATCCAGAATATGTAAAAAATTCTTACAACTCAGCAATAAAAAGACACATAGCCCAATTTTTTAAATGTTCAGAGGATTAGAATAGACATTTCTAGAAAGAAGATATATAAGGACATGAAAAGATGCTCAATATCATTAGTCATTTGGGAAATGCAAATCAAAACTACAATGAAATATATACTACTTCACACCCACCAGGATGGCTAAAATTAAAAAGACAGAAAAGAATAATTGTTAGGAAGGATGTGGAAAAATTGGAACCCTCATATATTATTGATAGGATTATAAGGTGGTGCAGCAGCTTTGGAAAACAATTTGGCAGGTCCTCAAAGTGTTAAACTCTATGTTAAACATAGTGTTACCATATGACCCAGTAATTCCACTCCTAGGTATATACCCAGGAGAATTGAAAACATAGTCCACACATAACCTTGTACACAAATGTCCATAGCAGAATTCTCAGCTGATGAGTGGAGAAACAAAATCTGGTATATCTATACAATTAAATGTTATTCAGCTATGAAAAAGAATCAAGTCCTGATACATGCTAAAACATGGATGAACCTTGGAAACATCATGCTAAGTGAAAAAAGCCAGACACAGAGGCCACATACTGTATGATTCCATTTATATGAACTACCTAGAATAGGCAAATCCATAGAGAAAGAAAGTAGATTAGTGGTTGTCAGGCAATGTGGAAGTGACTGCTTTTGGATATGAAGTTTTGTTTTGGAGTGTTGAAAATGTTCTAAAGTTACATTATGGTGGTGTTTGCACATCTCTGTGAGTGTATTAAAAACCACCGAAATGTTCAGTTTAAAAGGATGGATTTTATGGTTTATAAATTATATCTCAAAAATTGCTGCTAAAATAAAAGAGAGCTAGTGAGATTATTCTCACAGTGAAGCAAATTCCAAAGCATCTGGACCCACAGAAAAGGAATATTAATTCTGATCTGCAGCTTGGGTCAGTGCCTTCAAAGCTGTCTCCAGAGTCACCTCAGTTACCCTCCAAACCTGATAATTAACAGGAAAACTGAAGCATTTTGAGTTGTGGTGTGGACCTATTTTAACTAGCCCCGATGTGTGATGAAACCCTCTACTTCCCTAAAAATAGGAGGATTTCCTGGGACTCCTTTAGAGCACTTCAGGGTCTCTGCCATTCTGCTTCATCAGTTTCCTGCTTCATTTTACTTTCAAATAAAGTAGCCTAAGAAGAAAACCTAGGGCATTGTAGCCCAGTCATTTCACCTACAGATCTCAAGGGGCTTGAATTTAATGGCAACAAACAGTAACCAGAGTCTGTGGGACAGTTGTGGGGATTTAAGAACAATGACTTTGAACAACATGGATGGTCCTTGAGGGCATTACGCTAAGTGAAATAAAGTCGGACAAAGAAAGACATATACTGTATGTTCTTACTTATAGGAGGAGCCTAAAAAAAAAAAAAAAAAAAAAGCCAAAAAAAACAAA
>NW_020172779.1:4879654-4903062 GCF_003031525.2 Neophocaena asiaeorientalis asiaeorientalis
AAAAAAAAAAAAAAAAAAGAGCTCAAAGATACAAAGAAAGACTGATGGTTTCCAGAGGCAGGGGGTTGGGGAGGGCAAAATGGATGAAGGGGGGTTAAAAGGTACAAGCTTCCTGTTATAAAATAAATAAGTCATGGGGATGTAATGTACAGCATGGTGACCATAGTTAATAATATTGCATCGCAGATTTGAAAGTTGCTAAGAGAGTAGATCTTAAAAGTTTTCATTATGAAAAAAAAATTTTTGTGACTATGTGTGGTGATGGATCTTAACTAGAGTTACTATGGTGATTTCTCAATATATACAAATATCGAATCGTTGTTATACACCTGAAATGACTATAATGTGATATGTTGATTATATCTCATTTAAAAAAATTTGTCTTAACATTTAAAGAACATTTCTTTAAAAAAAAAAAGAGGGCTATGAGTTAGAAGAATTAAGGCTTACTCAGTCTTCCCACTTTGCAATCAATAAAACTGAAATGCTGCTCGTAGGCAAGGTCACAGAGCCAAAGTAGCTCTGGTTGGGATATCAGGACAGCTCAGGACTGGGTGAAGGAAAAGGGAAAAGCAAGTATGCATGAGCGGTACCATACCTGGCATGGATCAGACACCCCCTAAGTGCTAGTATTTAGTAAGTGCCTGCCTTTTGCCCAGCAACATAACTAGAGATATTTTTATATATTGCCTTATTTAACCTCATAAAGCCCTTCAGATTATTATCACTGTCAACAAGCTCAAATTGGGCAACTTGCCCAAGTTCAAGTACATATTAAGTGGGGGAGTCCTCTTTTCTCCATGATTTCCCAATGAAAATTACAAAACTAGCAAGATCTAAAAGGAATGGGAATTTCAACTATTTTCTAGAAGAAACATGATTCTATTAAAAGCAGAGAATCTGATAAATGTCTGATAAGTCTTGATACTTGATAATGTTTCCTATTTCAGAACATATCAGAAGCCACAGATTAACTTCTATTCTAGACTGACCCCCAAAAAAGAATCAGTTGGTAATGAGGAAGTGATCAGAGCCACGGGCATCATAACCGTGTCATTTCTAAGGGATCAGAGAGAATGCAGGTCATTGTCAGACAATGGCTCTAAATTTTGGAGTGTGAGAGTTTTACAAATTCATATAGTGTTGATTCAACACAGATTTAGTAAGCATTCCCTATAATAGAAGCTAATGCTTAGTGAAAGCTTACTCTGTGCCAAGTACCATGTAGTATCAGGGATACTGACGTAAAAAGCACGTTTTCATCGGAAGAAATGGAAGTCAACTCTTTGTTAAACACACTCTGGTGAGTTCCATCGTAGAGGTATGCAAGGGTTATGTGTGGAAGAGACTGAGAACTGGCTCCTTCAATCTCTACTCCACCCCACTTCCAGGGAGCCCTCCTGTCTTGCAGGCTTTTTGTAGGATGAGTTATAGATACAGTTTATAGACTCTGCCAGTTATGCTGCTGAGATTGTCTTTATGTACATGAGATTTGGATAGCAGAATGAAGACAGGATCTCTCTTCCAGCCCCTTTCAGCTGCTTCTCTGTGCAAATAAGATTGTGGAAGTGGAAGGTTTTCTGAAACATTATTTCAGTATCCATTCTCCAGCTTCCTATGCCCTAGGAGACATCTGCGGGGGTGACAGAGATGGTAACTTCTTGATTCCTGAATCATGGATACAGGGTATGTTCTTGAACACAGTATTCCAGCAACAGCTAGCTGCCACGTACTACGTACCACGGACTGAATCGAAATTCAAAAATATCTTGACAGGTTGAAGTCAAAAGATTTTAGAAGAAATAGAGAGAGAGCCAGATCAATCTGTCTGGGGTAAGATTCTTGAACTAGAATACAAAATTCAGCTATAAAACTTCACACTAGGAGAGACCAGAACTGAAAACAATCCTTATAAAAGAAAGCTGGGAATTTTTGTTACCTGCAAGTTCTATAGGAGCCTATGCTTGACCACAACTCTAAATGACCTCATTGTACCTTAGGCTCCTCTAATAGACAATTACCGCTCAGATCCAGGAGAGAAAAGTTCAGCTGAGCCTGGCACTGCATGGACTCCGTCTGGACTGTTTTCACTTCTGGATATCTCATTTAAGTGACCACTTGTTTTAGGTCACTACAGAACCAGACAGCACTGAGAGAGGCAGGACCAAGATGATGAGCAGTCCCTATTACCCAATCCATTTATTAATTCATTCATCTATTTGTTCATTTATTCAACAAACTTTTATTGAGCACTTTGTATGTATCTAGCACTGGAAATGCAAAGCGAACAAAACGAAACTTCTGCCTCATGGATCTCACATTCTAGTGGGCAAGAAATATAATAATGTCAGTTAATTAATAAATGATAAGGAAAACAGAGCAGAGCAGAGAACAGAGAGTAATGGGAGGAGTTATTTTCAATTGGGTGGCAACAAAGATCTCTCTGGAGAGATGACCTCTGAACAAAAATCTGGATGGAGTGAGGGAAGAACCAGGTGTCTCTTGGGAGAAATAGCAGGTGGGAAGGCTCTGAGGTAGGGACAGCTCAGTGTGTTCAGGAAGGCCCGTGTGGCTGAAGTGGAGCGCAAGATTGGGGAGCAATTTCAGAGGACATCAAAGACTGGATCAGGTGCTGGTTTATGTAGGACCACCCAGGTCACAGTGAGCCTCTATGTTTCATTTTGGGTGTGCTGAGAAGCTACTGGAGAGATCTGAGTCAGGCAGTGACATGATCCGATTTCTGTTTCAAAAGGCTCACTCTGACTAATATTTAGAGAATGGATATCTAATGGGCTCCCCTCATGGCCCATGGCTGAGGAACCTGTGACCATGCCTCCCGGGTGCCTTGCATGGATGATGGGAGAAGGTGGGTGTGGTTGTCTTTCTCAGATATTTGAAGGGCACTGCACTTCCTTGAGCAAAACTAGAAGGTACAGAGAAGCATGTTTCGTCTCATAATAAAATGAACTTTCTAGCCAGCCGTGCTGCCAGAGTTCTCTTATAAAAAATGAACTCATGGTTACGATTCAAGAAAAGGTTGGTCTTATAAAGTATCTAAATTCAAAGGAAGATTGGCTATACAACATTTATGGTCCTTTCCAACTCTAGGCATCTATTATTTTTCTCTCTTCTTACAACTCTCTTAGGGAGCTGAGTTCTCTCTCTATATATAATGACCAGCAAAGAGCTACTCAATTAAACTAAATAAACAGAACTTGGTTTTATTTTTCCTGAGTAAATCCAAAGGAAAGCTAAGGATCCTATACACACCTTGTTCTTACTATTTCATTTCCTGAAGGAAATATACATATAGATATAGATAGGTATAGATAGATATATAATACCTATGGCATGCACAATGTAATTTATGTTAATTAAAGGGAACACTGTCAGGAGTGGGCTAAGAAAAGGAGGAACACCTTTCACAAAATCATTTGATGGACTTAAGATATGAAGCAATCTACTTCTGGATGGATCTAGAAGACAGGCATAAGACAAGCTGACCTTATATCGCCTCTAGCAGCCTTATAGGTCTCTTACAATCCTTTGTAAACAGAGAGCCACTGAAAAGTTGAAATCCGATAACCCCAGCTTGCCACTAGAGTATTATGCAAGAGAATGCAGAAGTCCTGGACCTTCCGTCGTCCCACTAAGCTTCTGCTGCTCTTATGAGAGATGTTATACAACTTGCTAATTACGAAAATCCTGGGCTCTCGGGCTTGGTTAGAGTCCTGACTCAGATGCTCACTAGCTGTGTAGCTTTGACTAAGTTAGAAAACCTCCCTAGACCTCCATCTCCTCATATGTAAAATGGGAAGATCCCCTTACCTTCTCATAGGGTTACTGCAGAATTAAGCAAAATAATCCACGTAGTGTTCATTGTTAATAATAACAGCTACCATCTATTGAGCCCCTAGAATTGCCGGACATTGTACAGGAATGAACTCACTGGATTCTCTCAATCTTGCAAAGTACATATTGGTTTCTCTTTTTGACAGAGGCTCACAGAAGTTTGAGTAATTTGCTCAAGTTCACACAAGTTCATTCAAACTCGGGTCTGCCTAACCAGAGTCCAGCTTCTAAGTATTTCTTGCTATAGTCCACTATGCTATATTTTGTTTTATTATTTTTAAAAGAAATTCCTCTGATCTCACACTTGAAGGGCAGTTGAGAGTTTCTTTTCCTAGCACCTTTAACAATTCAGAAACAGAACAGAATTTGTCAAGGACAGTTTCTCACTTTGGCACCAACTCCAGGCTGGGGCCATTTACCAGTGTACTATCTTCGTGTCATCTGACCGAAGCAGCTGCTTTGCATGCCTTCTAGGTTTGGAGCTGGGTAAGTCTCAGTCAGAGACTTATAGCCTATGGTCCCATGTGACAAAACATTTTGCTAAAGATGCTATTTTCTCCTTTTCCCATACTTGCCTCCCTTGCTGCAGCTGTTTCCCCTTCTTCTTGAGAACTGATAAAAATTCTGAAACTCTTATTTTTACAATTAGTCTCATGTGACCTTACTATTGACAATGACCCGGTTGCTTCTCCCAGCTACAACACAGTTGATAAGATGCCAGTGCTAAGAGCAAAGATCACCACCTGACAGGGCCGGGAGCAATCTTTCTGTATTGGGTCCTGGCCTGGCACGCACCATATTCCACCCCTAGTAATGACACTAAGCACAAGGACAGGTCCCGTGTGCTGGGAGCCGACAACTGGCTAAATATTTAACCTAGAAGTTAGCATTCATTCACTTGCTCATCCATTTACACAGTAAATATTTTATTGAGAGCATATTATGTTCCAGGCATTGTATTTAGGCACAAACGACACCGGCAATTAACAGAAGAAGCCAGATCCTTGCTGGAGCTTACATTGTTTTGGATAGAAAAAGACATAAAATATATAAATATGTCAACGAGTGATAAGAGCTACGAATACAGAATAAAAAAGGATGGTAAGAGTGATGAGAGAATGCAGTTAGCTCTTGAACTACACACATAAGGCCATTAGAATTATCCTATTTTACAGACGAAGATTTGAATAGTTTGCCCAAAGTCACTCAGTGTTAGAGCAGAATTTGCCATATTCTGATACTAACAGTAACAAATACAGCAACAGTGATTAATAGTCACCATCTATTAAGGTAGTTACACAATGGCATGAAGTAGTTATAAAACCCCATTTTATGAATGAAGAAACCAAGACTCAGAAAGGTTAAATAATTTCCTCAAGACTACATGGTAATGGTGGAGAAAACCCAGACTGAATGGTTCAAATTCCTGATTTTTTTCACCACACCTTGCCTCCTGGGTTGAGTTTGTTTTGTCAGAAATTCTTCCTACTAAACTGAAAGTTCCTTGAGGACAGGGATTGCCTCTCCATCATCTCCTGAAAGTTCCACAACATCTGGCATAGAAAGTGTTGAACTTCCTCCATCTGGACCAGCCACATTTCCCAAACAGAACTCTAAATACCCAAGAAATATGGCTGCCAATTCTAACATTCAGACCTCCTCAACCTCCCTTGGCAGTGAGTTGCAGTGTGTAATTAGCACTGCAGGCAATATCACCCTTGAACCCCAGAGTGCCAAATGACATTCAGAGTTCACAATGCAATGGCAACCTGCTAGCATTAGTCTAACCTCCCCAAAATACCCATCTTCCCAAGTGGACTTATGACCTGGACACACTTGTTTGCCTCTTTATTAGACTTGTGTTTGTCTAGGAATGAAAGGAATAAGCAAGTGGGATGCACATGCCTTGCATTTTAATGAGGGCCAGGATCCTTTGGAGCAAAGAGGGCATTGTGATGCATTCGAAGAGCATGCGGACCCTGGCCGCATCACCCCAAGTCCGGCTAACAATGCTTTCCTCAACATCCCTTGGTGTTGGTCACAGCTGTGCTTTGCACTTGCATACACATCGTGGCTAACCCATGGTGAATGATCAGATTGGGTGAAGGATGAATGATTTCTCTCCTTACTGTTGTTCAAGTTGCTTCATGGGAGGACAACACAGCTAAATGTAAACGTTTTGGGAGCAAGTATAATTCTTTCTGGGTTAAGATTTAGTGAAGAGTGGAGAATTCTCAAAGTCAGGCAAACCTAGGTTCAAACTTCAGGGCTACTGCTCACTAGCTGGCTGTGTCTGGAAACAACTCATCAGACTTTCCTGCTCTGACTGAGCCTTCAGTTCTCAGCTCAGAGAGAGGCCTTCCTGACCCCATCCACACCCCTCACACACACACACACACACACACACACGTCATCATTCTCTTTCTCCCCAATCTTTACGCCTTGCAATACTTGCTCTAACTGTAATAGGGAAGAGCCTTCGTATTCTATTACAAGTTAATCACTAAAGGGATGTTGCCTATAAGCTTAAATTATAGATAATGGCCCATCTCTGGGAACCCTGCTTCCCAGGTAATGAGCATTAAGCTAAAATACCTTTGTTTAGCTCACAGAAAACATCCTGACCAGGTCCACCTGTGAATGACTACAAGGAGGAAGAAATGAACACATCCCCTCTGGAGGCTGATGGGAACCAGGAAGTGTTTGACTTTACTCCCTCCCCTTTTAGTATAAAAGGAGCCTGGAATCTAATTCAGGCAAGTCGGTTCTTTGGGGCACGAGCTCACCATCTTCCTGGTTGGCTGGCTTTCTGAATAAAGTCATTCTTCCTTGCCCCAGCAACTCGTCTCTCAATTCGGCCTGTTGTGTGGCGAGCGGTATGAGCTTAGACTCGGTAACAGCTTCTGGCACGTGTGCCTCTCCCACTAGACTGTAAACTCCATGAGATTAGAAACCCAGTCTACGCCTCTTCTCACTTATCCCCAGTCTGGCAAAGTGCCTGGCACACAGAGACATTCAATTAATGTTGGTTCAATGAATTAACAAAGGAAGAAGATTGTGAAGAGAGAGGAAGGGAAATGTAACCAGAGTGTGGAGGATCGAGACAGAGGAGAAAAGGGATGAGGCAACTGTCCTGCAGCTTTATTCTCTGTAAAATGGCGGCAGGGTTGCTGGAGGCTTCTCCCTCCACCTCCAAGGCTAGAGTTCTCAAGGATTTTCTAGGTCCTAGAGGATGGCTAAGCCAACCCTAGAAAAATAATGCTACTTACTTTGCTCCTGTTTCCGCGCACCCCAGGCACGCTAGGAAATTGCAAAACCCTGCTGATAATGGCCATGCATATGCTCACGCCGCTTCACTTTTGCAAAGCAAAGTCTCCAGGAGTCTTGGCCATGTTTTTAATTTCTACATATTGACTTAGCTCTTGAATGGTTTATACACAATATCGCAGATTTTTCCAGTCTTTTCAAGTCTTCCAATTCCGTCACTCTCAGGGAACAACGTTTATCTCCTAATCTCCTCAAAAGATCAAGGCTATTCTAATATATTTAACAGGGTCTACATACAGATTTTATTCACAGTGACTCCATACACAAAGTATGCTTTGGAGGGTGAGGAATACTGGTAAAAACTGATTTTTTTTTCTAGTTTTTGCCTAAGGATTAAATTATAGATTGAGGTGTTTCTGAGGACAATTGCCTGTCTTGTGCTATTTAAGAAGGTTATTCTCCAGCAGCCTGGCTATATTTTTAGTCAATTTGGAGCCACTGGGGGTGGATATTAGGGCTATAAATATCAGAGGTAATAGTAATAAGGGGTTTAAGGTCCAGTGAGCACTGGATGAACATCCTGTAACATCTCACAGCACGGCTTCCCAAGGCAAACACGGCCAACCAAGGACTAAAAGACACTCTCAGAACAAAGACATCTCTTACAAGCTCACCTCAGAGATATTACGGGTTTGGTCCCAGACCACTGCAATAAATCAAATACCACAATAAAGCAAGTCACGCAAATGTTTTAGTTTCCCAGTGCGTATAAAAATGATGTTTACACTATCCTGTAGTCTGTTAAGGGTGCAATAGCATTGTGTCTAAAAATCAGTGCACATAACTTAATTTAAAAATACATTATTGCTAAAAAATGCTAACTGTTGTCTGAGCCATCAGCAAGTCGCAATCTTTTTGCAATAGTCACATCAAAGATCACTGATCACAGATCACATAACAAATATAATAGTAATTAAAAAGTCTGGACTATTGCAAGAATCACCAAAATGTGACAGAGACACAAAGTGAGCCATTGCTGCTGGAGAAGTGGTGCCCGTTCACTTGTTCCATGCAGGGTTGCTACAAACATTTAGTCTGTAAAGAAAAACGGAAGACAGTATCTGCGAAGCACAGTGAAGCAAATAAAATGAGATATGCCTGTATAAAGAAGCCAGACAAGCATCTTTCCGTGCTGTGATCTGACAAGTAGGGGCCACTGTGCTCTCTGAGCTTCCTGCCTGAACTGTTCTGTCAATCAACCATGGCAGATGTTCCCAACTTTTCCAAACTCTTTATTTTACCCTTGCTTTGAAATAGTCATTTGAAATAAAAATAACAAATGCCTAGTGGACCACTAGGAAAATGCTCTTCCTTTTTTTTTTTTTTTTGCTCTTCCCGTGTTTTCAGACATTGTCTCACTTAACCCCAGTAACAATCACACATATAGGAATTATTATCATCTGCCATTCACAAGGGTGGAAACTGAGATATAGAGAAATTAAGCAGTAGAGCTGGGGCTTAAGCATTGTGGCTCCAGAGCCTGGGTGCCTAACCACGACCCCATTCCTTCTGCCTCATCTTTTGGATGGACAGTATTTAATCAGAAATCAGAAATCAGTTTCTCCATTATTAAACCCATTTAGGATAAATGTAATTGACCATCAGCCTTAGGGTCAGCTGTAGTCAGAAGTTTTGGAATTCAACAGACCTTAGTTTGAACTCTAAGAGCTGCGAGAACTTACCCAGTTTTTTAAACTCTGTGGGCCTTCATGTTTTCATTCTAAAAATGGGAATATAGGTAACTCCTTCAAAGAGTGGGTTTGAGCAAGTGTAGGCAAACTTTGCTTGCAAGGGGCCAAATAATAAGTATTTCAGGTCTTGTGAGCCATACAACAATCTCCTATCACAGCTACACACTTGCTGTTGGAGCATGAAAGCAGCCACAAACTATACAGAAACAAACGAGGTGGCTGTGTTTCAACAAAATTTTATTTACAAGATAGGCAGTGACCGGATCTGGCCTGCAGGCTATAGTCCTCCAACCTCTGATTTTGAGGATTACATGAGATAATGCATGTGCTTTGCATGATCCCTGGAACACAAGTCATCAAAAACGGTAACAAAGTTATGGTTTCAGCATGAGATGACAGTGCTTTCAAGTTGGGTCAAAAAAATCCCAACCAAAATCAAGGAAATTTAACATTTTCAGGAACCTCTGAAGTCTTACTTGTGTAAATGTATAATTTTCATAACTTTTGAAATATTGACAAATTATCAACACTCTACCCCCAATATAACCTTATAGGTAGGGTTGCCAGAGACAATACTTTTTTAGTATTTTCAATATTGGGGACATAATTATACTAAAAAAGTATTTCTTGTTTATTTGCCATTGAAGTTAAACTGGGGCATCCTGGAGGTTTTACTGTTGTTGTGTATTTTGGTTCCCTTGCCTGTTTTTTCCTAAATCTGACGACCCTACCTACAGATCTCTGTGATTCCACAATTTGGGAACCACTGGTTTTATCACATAACAAGAATAGCCCAACACAAGCAACATTTTGTTCTTTCAGGGAGGGAAAGAATTACATTCTTATGGAATTATCCCTAAGGTTCAAAACTAATAAGTCCCCTGGGTAGAAGCCACTGAAACGCTATGAGACAACCAGTGCTCTGTGTTCACGGGTGCCAAGAACAAGCTTAGGTCACCCAAGGAAAAAGTGCAATAATCTTGCATTTGTTCCTGCTGATTAAAGTCAAGCAGCTTCCTGGAAATTGCTTGGCGCCCCTCATGTCACTATGTTGAATTAATATCTGAGCAGAATTAATGATGGAAAAACTCAATTATATCCAACACATCCAAAGTTTCGCAGTTGGATTTGTCAGTAATCAAACTGTGTCCTGAGAAAGCCCATTTTGTCAGTAAACAAAGCTTCTGTGTGGAGAAGAAATAGTCTGTGCACATAAACACGGTGCCTAAATTCCTGATAAATATTTGATAACGAGGACGTGGATGGAGTAGGTGCCTTCAGCCAATCAGAGATCTTCCAACAAGTAGGATTATAAAATCATTCTCAGGGGATTTAGGGGGAAAAAAAACACACGAAAAATCTGGCTCAGCATGCCACAAACGTGTCTTTCAAATTTTAAAGAAGGAAGATGACATTTGACATGTCCATGAAGGTGAAAAGCATTGTGTTTTCGTTAAACTAGTGTGGTATTTAGTATCCAAAAGCCAATACTTGAGTTTCAGGTCTACCTCTTCCAAGCTTTGCAACTTTGAATAATTCACTTAGTCTCTCTGAGCCTGTTTCCTATCCCTAATGGGCATTCTTACAGAGATGTAAGAATGCCCATCTCTTAGGCTTTGATCAGGGTCAAAGGAGATCACGGTAATGAAAATATTTGCTAACTGAAACAGCAATATATCGTCAGCTGTCATTCCTAGGGACAACACCATAATCTCTGGTGACCAAAGAGCAAAATAATGTTGTATTGTTACCAGCTGAAGCCACGCTAAGGGAATTATGCTCTCATGAAATCTGTATTAATTCAAATCTGTATTAAGCCATAAGAAAGTATCACAAACTGGATGGCTTAAATAACAGAAATGTACTGTCTCTCAGTGCTGGAGGCTTAGATGTCCAAAATCAAGGTGTCAGAAGGGTTGGTTCCTTCTGAGGGCTGTGAGGGAGGGATCTGTTCCAGGCCCCTATTCTTTGGCTTTGTAGATGGCCATCTTCTCTCTGTGTCTCTTCCCATCATCTTCCTCCATGTCTCTGTGTTGAATTTCCCCTTTTTATAAGGACACCAGTCCTATTGGATTAGGGCCCACCCTGATGACCTCACTCTACTTTGATTACCTCTGTAAAGACCCTATGATGGTTAATTGTTATGTGTCGATGTGTTTGGGCTAAGGGATGCCCCTATAGCTGCCAAAACATTTCTGGGGGTGTCTGCGGGGTGTTTCTGGAAGCAACTAGCATTTGAATTGATTGAGTAAAGAAGATCACCCTCGGGACTTCCCTGGTGGTCCAGTGGTAAACAATCCACCTTCCAATGCAGAGGATATGTGTTCCATCCCTGGTCGGGGAACTGAGATCCCACATGCCGCGGGGCAACTAAGCCTGCCCGCCGCAACTACTGAGCTCACACACCTCAATGAGACAGCCCATGTGCCGCAAACTACAAGCCGCCACAACTAGAGAGAGAAAACCCGCACACCACTAGAGAGAAGCCTGTGCACCACAATGAAGAGACTGTGCGCCATAACGAAAGATCCCATATGCCTCAACAAAGATCCCATGTGCCGCAACTAAGTCCCGACGCATCCAAAAAAATAAGGAAAGTAAACAAAATAAATAAATTTTTTTTAAAAATCACCCTCAACGAGGCTGGTGAGCATCATCCATCCCACTGAGGGCTTGAATCGAACAAAAAGATGGAGGAAGAGTGAATTTTCTCTCTTTGCTTGAGTTGGGACATCCATCTCCTTCTGCCCTCAGTATCAGTGCTCCTGATTCTTAAACCTTTGGACTCAGACTGGGACTTACACCACTAACCCACAATTCTTTGGACTCAAAGTGAATTACACCACCAGTTTTCCTGGTTCTCCAGCTTACAGACAACACATCAATGGTCTTCTCAGCCTCCATACTCGTGTGAGCCAATTCCTATTATAAATCTCTCTCTCTCTATCTCTCTCTCTCTCTCTCTCTCTCTCTCTCTCTCTATATATATATATATATATATATATATATACATATATCTATATATAGATATATGTACATAGTTGACCCTTGGACAACTCAAGGTTGGGTGCTGACCCTCAGAGCAGTCGAAAACCCGTGTATAACTTGATAGTCGGCCTTCTGTACCCACAGTTCCGCACCTATGGATTCAACCAACCTCAGACTGAGTAGAAATGTAGTACATATTTATTGAAAAATCTATGTATAAGTGGACCCACACAGTTCAAACCTGTGCTGTTCAAGGGTCAAGTGTATATCCTATTGATCCTGTTTCTCTGGAGAACTCTGACTAATATGGAACTTATCTCCAAATAAGATCGCATTTAAAGGTATTGGGGGTTAGGACTTCAAGGAGTGGCAGATAGATACAAATCAACCCATGACAAGATCTTTCATTTATTTTGTTAAAAAGTCACCAAACTGATTCACAGTGTTTCCCAACCAAGGCCTGCTTCTCAGATGAAACATTTCACTCTACAGTGGAGACCTACCTGCTCCTTGAGTGTTTAAGAAGATGAATTATTTACTTTAGAATAAAGATCTAAGGCCATGGCCACATATCTCCTCCAGACACCAGAACATTAGGCAGTGTCTCTCTTTTCAGAGAATTCTCTTTATCCTGCAACATACATGTCATCACTTTTCCTTATATTTAGCTTGGAAACAAAAATTTTTCACCCTGATACAGTCACTGAAGTTTTTAGATTTCAAACTCAATTCATGCCTGGAGGGGTGAGATGAGGAGGGTGGGAGGGAGGGAGATGCAAGAGGGAAGAGATATGGGAACATATGTATATATATAACTGATTCACTTTGTTATAAAGCAGAAACGAATACAGCATTGTAAAGCAATTATACTCCAATAAAGATGTAAAAAAAAAGAAATGTATTCACTTGTTATCTCTCACTTCTACATCAAGCCCACAGATTGTTGATACCTTTTCAAATCAGATACCTTCATGAAATTAGAGAATTAATAAGTGGAGACACACACATACGCATGCACATAATATTCATATATAATAGATTTATATAACAGAATAATAGTGAAGTTTTTAAAGTAAAATTAGACCTTTTTTAAACTCATGCTTTCTTAGCAACTCAATATCAGATTTTGGTCAACTATCTTGCAATTTTAGAAAATGTAAATGTCCCATACAGATGGATATATGGGTACATGGATGTATGTCTCAGAGGGTCATCAAAGCATTATTTGTAACATCAAAAGATAGAAACAACCTGATGTCCACCAGAAGTTAGTTAAACAAAGCATGAGACAGCTACAGAATGGAACACAATTCACCACCCCCCAAAGACCACGTTTTTGAAAAATATATAATGACATGGGGTAACACACTTGGTATGTTTTAGTGAAAAGCAGGTTACAGAAGGATATGCATGATTCCAATTTTAAGACTACATGTGCATAAAAGAATATAGAAGGGATATTCACATGCTTATCTATAGGTGCTACGATTGTAGACAATTCTTTGTTTCTTCCTGGTGCTTTCCTTAATTTAAACTTTTTCTACAAAATGCATGAATCACTTTAAAAATGAAAATGTGACTTTTTCTAATAAATGGGAATTTCCTTCTGAAACGTTACTGCCTTACACATTGTACCATTCATACCACTGGCTGACTATTTTTCACAGATCTTAGTACTGGGCTTCTAGGGGATAATAGAGGGAGATCAAATATTTATAAAAATAATTATGTACTTAGCACTTTAATGCGACCCACGGTGTTATAAAAAGGCCTTGATGAAAAAGTATATTCTCAATGAAGTATGCAGAATGCACAGAGGAGGAGTATTCCTGACATAGGAAACGGCCTAAGTAAACAAACATGCAGCAAAATGCCAGGTTTCCTCTGCGAGTAACAAAAACTTCAGTATGAGTTGTTTGTAAGGTTTCTAACAGAATGCCAGGGCATGAGGCAGGAACATTAAGTCAAGGGATGGATGATCATAAAATTTATTGTTCAAACTAGGACCTTTTGAGAGTGAACATTGAGTGCTCATAATAGCTACTAGGAGACACCAGGCATGCACTAGGATTATACAGGGAAACCAGGACCTAAGACTTCCCTACAAAGGGCTGGGTCACAGTGAGCCTTAAATGCCAGCCTAAGTAAGATATTTGAACTTCATACACACAGTCTTGGAATCCTGGGGTTGAAAGGAAATGTCAATGCCCTCCAGCTTGGCCACCCCATCCCTGCCTGTCCAAATTTTCCAAGCATATTTATCAAGCCTTTGTTTAAATATCTCTGTGACAAAGAATGCATTGCCTTGGAACAGCTCTGTTAGAAAATTCTTCATTGTATTGAGCTGAAATTTATCTCCCTGTATCTCCCACCCATTTGGCCCAGCACTGCCATCTCAGAGAGAAAAGCACGATACTAATCTCTCTTCCCATGGAGATTGAAGGATGTAAAGACAGATACTATAGCTCTCTAGACCTTCTCCTTTGCAGGTTAAATGTCCTACAGACATCCTTCCTACAGCATCCCTGAGGTTTGTCACTATTTGCTTTTTTTTTTTTTTTTGGTGCAGTACGCGGGCCTCTCACTGCTGTGGTCTCTTCCGTTGCGGAGCACAGGCTCCTGACGCGCAGGCCCAGCGGCCACGGCTCACGGGCCCAGCCGCTCCGCGGCATGTGGGATCCTCCCGGACCGGGGCACAAACCCGTGTCTCCTGCATCGGCAGGCAGACCCGCAACCACTGCGCCACCAGGGAAGCCCTGTCACTATTTGCTTTGTATCTCCTAATTAGCTTTTAAAATGTTCCTCTCTTGTCATCTCCCTGCTACCATCTTTGTTGGAGCCACCATCCCTTCTTGTTTCTACTATAATAACTCCTCCTATGTCGTTTCTCTCCCTCTCTCTCTTTCTCTCTCCCTCATTGACCATCCCTCCAATGTTCTGTCCATATTGACCTTTCCAAAACACAAAACTGATTGTGACACTGCTTTGCTTACGACCTTCAATGGCTCCCTGTTCTTCTCAGGATCAATTACAGCTTCAGAGCATGAAGTTCTATCCCCGACCACCACTCGAGTCTCATCTCCCTCATCCCCTCTCCTCTGTGTGTGTATCCCTTCTCTCAGTTCCTTGCACAGGACTTCTGCCCTATGGAAGTTACTGTCACCTGCACTTGGAACCCTCTTCCCTATACCACCTGCGCCTTGATAAGCCCTACTCAGCTTTTGGGTTTCAATTTAAACATCACTGCCTCCGGAAAGTCTACCCCAATTCCATTAAGTCTGGATTTAAAACCCCTTCTTAAGGGGTTCCTCAGGGACCTAAGCTTCCACTATTATACAAGTAAAACATTTAATTAAAATCACCTGCTAATTCATCTAACACCTTTGCTATATTGTGAACTCTGAGAGCAGGTCTGCTCTTTTCAGCACTGTTGTCATAAGTGTCTAGCACAGTGATTGGCAAATAGTATGCATGTGTGTGTGCGCACGTGTGTGTGTGTGTATATATATATATATAAGATATATGTATGTGCTCAAAAAATGTGTTAATGTGTAGCACCCAGAACCAGGTACAATTGTTCTAAATGTGGTCTGCATAATACAGATTAGAAGGTCTATTGTTTTCCATGTGCTATACACCTTTTAATAAAACCTAACATTATTTTAGAAGAAATATCTCATGGTTGATTTATTGTCAGTTTAAATCCCTAAACCTTAACTATATGAAGCCACCACTTCTGTCTTTAACTTTCCCTCTCTGTCTTCTCTCTCTCTCTCTCTCTCTCTCTCTCTCTCTCTCTCTGTCACACACACCCAATAATTTGCAATTGATTTTTGGCTGCCATACATGATATATTTTATATCTATTTTTGCACACTGCTTCTAAAAATAAAAAGTCAAAGTATGCTACAACTAATTGATAACTTCTGGACTCCTAATCCTTATGCCTTTTCTCTGAGCAAATGTGATCAGTGTGCTATGCTTTCATGGATGTTAAGAATATTGAATAAAACAGGAATGAAGATGGACCCCAGTAGCATACCATCCTAAAGACGTCCATCTGTCAATCAGCTATTCTTTAGTAAACGCATCCAGTCATTAATCCGGCCCACGTGCGTGCTTCTAATCCAGAAGAATATCACAGGATCTGGGCCCTTCCTAAAACCAAGGTTTTTGAATTGATTAATGTTAAGTGAGTATAACCATGTTCCAGGTATTTTCACAAACTTTATTTTAGTCACCACTTCCAACACTTATTATCCTTTTTAATAGATGATAAAACTATCATTCAGAGAGAAAGTCACACAACTAGCAAGTGCCAAAACAGGGACATGAGCCCAAGTCCTATGACTCCAAACTCAATACCACACATTACACTGAGATCCTCTAAAAGAGAAAATATGCATTATTGGACTTATGTGGGCTCCTATTAATCACCACCTACTCTCCCAAATATCTGTTGAATGAATGAATTCTTTTTTTTTTTTTAAGATGTTGGGGGTAGGAGTTTATTAATTTATTTATTTTTGCTGTGTTGGGTCTTCGTTTCTGTACGAGGGCTTTCTCTTGTTGTGGCGAGCGGGGGCCACTCTTCATCGCGGTGCGGAGGCCTCTCACTGTCACGGCCTCTCCTGTCGTGGAGCACAGGCTCCAGACGCGCAGGCTCAGTAGTTGTGGCACATGGGCTTAGTTGCTCCGTGGCATGTGGGATCTTCCCAGACCAGGGCTCGAACCCATGTCCCCTGCATTAGCAGGCAGATTCTCAACCACTAGGCCACCAGGGAAGCCCTGAATGAATTCTTTGATTCAAGGTTCTTAACCCGAGGTTCATGACAACACAAGGGGTTCCAAGAGTAGGCTTGTACAAACCTCCTGAAAGCTTATGGAAAGTGCCATGTTTGTATATTGTGCATTTTTTCTGAGAAGAGTAACGTACATTTGAGTATCACAAGGACTGTGGCTCCAGAGAAGAATAATCTGAAGTTTAAATAACTCTCTTCATCATCATTCACCTCTGTCTAGAGTTTCAAGTGCACAGATTTCTTTAGAAAATCAAACTGAATGTTTTCATCTCCATCACTCTCTAGCAGCTCTTAGAGATCTCACCTGTTGGTCCCTTCTGAGCCTTCCTTCTGGTATCAGAAGATGCCAGCTTGTATCTTTGATATCAGCTTGTCAAAAGGCTCTCTTACAAGTCCACCTAGCTTGGTCTTCAACCTCTTCCTGGGCCAGGTACTATACTGAAAACGGTTCCTTCGCTTTCACAAAGCCAAAGCAGAATTGAAAACAGCTTTTTGTGCAGCTTTTCCCAGCCTTGGGCAAGGTTGGGATAGATGTGGACAGCAGTAGGAGAAAGTCACTGAGATGTGGATGGGAGAGGGAGCTGGTAGATCTGGAGAGTTGGGGGATTATCTTAAGTACCCAGAAAGTCTACACCCTTCTTCTGTTAAATAATTGGAAGACTACACCTTTTCCTGATAATCAGGGTTGACTTTCATTCTTCATTCTTTACCATGTTGTACTATACATTGTATCTCTTTCATCTTATTCAATGCCTGGAGATCATAGTCATTGACAAGAATTGTACAAGAATTCCCACAAATTTACTGAGCTTCCTCATTGGGTCCAGGCTGTAGGCTCGAAGTATGCTCAGACAAATAGAGCTGACGCCAGCCCTCAAGGAGTCTACAGACCAGTGGAGGACAGACAAGTAAATAGATACTTGCAATAAAGAATGGTAAATGCTCTGATAGAAGGAACAGAGGAAGCTCTGGGAAAAAAGGGGAGAGCCACCCACCCATTCTGGAGGATGAGGGGCGGTCTCCAAGAGAAAGTGGCTCTCAGCTGAGTCCTTAGGGAAAAAGAGAAGTTAGATCTAAGGGAAGGACAAAGAGGAAAGTCATGGTTAGCAAATAGTTTGATATGCATAAATTTGCATACAACATGCATAAAGTGTGTATTAAAATGTGCATAATATATGTAGAGGGAGTGACTGATGAGAGATAAAAGGGAAGAGAAAGGCAAGTCCCAGAGAACCTGTGTACATCAACATTATTCTCAAAAGGAAAAAAATAGAAATCCACGGCAGACTTTTCAAAAAAGATCTGCATGATCATATTGCATTTTAGGAAGACCATTTGATACAGTATGGTGACAAGACAGGGGGCATGGGGATGGGTAGTAGTGGCCTCAAATGAGACTAGCAGAAAGTTGTGACCAGAATCAAATTTGGGGTGGTACTGACTTACACTAAAACAGTGGAAGGTATGTGTATGAAATGCATTAAGCAGGGAGAGCAGATAGGACTAGGTGTCATGAATGAAAGAGAGGAATGATGATTCTGTCTAGGATGATTCTGTCATGTCTGGCTTGGACAACTAGGGATGCCATTTGAGCACTGGAGAACAGAAAAGGAGGAGCAGGCCTGGGAGAGAATGACAGAAGACAAATTCAATTCCAACATGTTGATTTTAAGGTGCTCCATGGAGATGCACCTTAAAGTGGAGATGCTCCTTAAAGTGGAGATCCTCTATAGAAAAGGTTGGTATTTAGGAGAAATATCTGGATAGGCTATAGATTTGTATGTAGTGGGTGAACCCATGGGGGTGGAAGAGGTTTCCTAGGGAGACTACTGGATGGAAAGGGAAGAGAGTCAAGGAACACAGGGGCACACCAATGCCGATGAAGGGAAGACCTTTAGAGGCATTAAATGAAACTCAGAAGGTCAGAGGGAAACCAGGGAAGTGTGGTATCAAAGAATCCAGGACAGAGTTTAAAAAAAAGAAAGAAAGAAAGAAAGAGAGGGATGGCGGGGGGGGGGGATGGCCAACAGTTCAAAATGACACAGAGAAGACTTGGGGGAGGTTGAACACAACACACTCTCTGGTTTAGCTCCCAAGAGGTCTCTGGTGGCCCTGGCCAAGGTTTGTCTTCAGAAGGGAGGGCAGAAGCCATTGACTGTGGATGAGCAAGTTACTGGGTAGTGGGGGCATTGAGATGGTGAATGTCACCCACTCGTTCAAGAAGTTTGGTGGGGCAGACTTCCCTGGTGGCTCAGTGGTTAAGAATCCGCCTGCCAAAGAAGGGGACACCGGTTCAAGCCCGGGTCCGGGAAGATCCCACATGCCGCAGAGCAACTATTGAGCCTGTGGTCTAGAGCCTGCGAACCACAGCTACTGAAGCCCGCATCGCGGGCACCGCGACAAAGAGTAGCCCCGGCTCGCTGCAACTAGAGAAATCCTGAGTGCAGCAACCAAAACCCAACGCAGCCAAAAATTAAATAAATTTATTTATTTAAATAAAAAACGTTTGGTGGGAAGGTAAAGGAGGAAAAAAAATTTCAGCTAGAGAGGAAGTGCAGAAACTCAACAAACATCGATTGACTGAAGTGAGGAAGACGTCCTATTCCCGGCAGACCCGGCTGGGTGAAAAATTCATAAACAAACGACAGAACCGGCTTCCCTCTCTGCGTCCTGCTGAGCGCTAGAAAGGCTTTTGTTTTCATTGTCTTTACCAGTGAGAAGCGGCTCGGTTCGGGGCTGAACCTGTTAAAATGAAACCAGAGTGTGTAGCAGGACAGCCATCGAAAGCCTTGGACCCACCGCTCGCACCTGAACGCCGGCTGTACACGCTGCCCCTTCCGACCCTCCCCACCTGCCGTATTTGCCCTGCGAGATTTCCGAGTCCGGATCAGAAGCACCCCTGCTCGGCTGAGACTCCGGGTTCCCTCAACTCTTCTCCAAAACCGAGCCAGATTCATCTGAAAGTCAGCTTGTTCAAATAGTGAAGTACAAAGGGCCGAGGGGACTGGCTGTGCCGCCGCCGGCTGCGTGCACGCCGGGCAACACCTTCCCTTTGTGGAGCCCCCGAGGGGACCCGGCCATGTGGAACGGGCTCCCTCCGTCTGCGATATGTCTGTTGCCTTTGGAGTCAAGTGTAGGATCCCACAGCACATTACAGAAGCAGATGACTTTAAAAATCCCTATCCTCCCCGCAAAGCCCTGGTCCAACAGGTAATCCACCAAACGCCGAGCCCTCTCGCGGCCCCGGAGGACAGAGCTCCCCGAACCCCGAGACCCGCTGCGCCCAGGGGAGCTCCCACTGGCACAGGTTCCAGCCGCGGTGACTGGAGACTCGTCCACGGCCCCTCTCTGCAGGGAACTACCGGCTGGGTTTCCAGAAACGAGACACATATTTACAAACCCAAACATTCCCTGGCAACCAAAGCTCGAAATGAGTTCCGCTCTGCGTCTCGCGCGCCTGGAAATCGCTGCAGCTGAGTGCACGGGAACGCAGCCCAACGGGGACCGCTTTCCGGCACATCCGGAGGCCCTTTGCAAGGTTTCTCGGCTGACAGAACAGCAGCTGGGACCCGGGAGCCCAAGCAATGGAGGACGGGGAGAAGGAGGCGCCTACCGTACCCGCTCGGCGCGGCGGCTCATTGCTGCGGCCGTCTGGGCGCCTGCTCCGGCCCGGGCGCTGCGGACGCGGCCTCTGCTGTGAGCTCTGCCCCGGGACGGCTGCCTCGGGCTGCTCTTGTTTGCACTGGGCCGTTTGCTTTTGGGATTTCTCCAATGCAGATGTAGTCAGGGGGCCGCTGTCCCGGGGGACAATGATTCCATTGGAAGCTGGCCTTTGACAAGACTCACACATGACCTTTGACTAAAATGGCTTTGGGGAAGGAAAGTGACCGGAGGCTGAAGACCGGGCATCCAGGGCAGCCGTCCGCATTCCCACCCCCAACAGTGCCAAGTTAATTTTTCATCCCGTAATCTTTCAAGGAGAGTCTCTGTGAGGTTTGATTTGCCATTTCTCCCTCATTCTGCCGGATTCTTTATCCGGGGTTTCCGAAAGGATTTTGCTGCCGAAGTTTCCTGCCGTGTTGTTGATGAGTTCCCTGAATTAGCATTCCCAGGTTAAACGCGAGCAGTATATTGTATAAATTCCTCTAACATTCTGGAAAATAATACCCCTATTTTTCCCCCTAAAGCATGTTACAATTGACAAAGGGCTTGTGATCTCATGCTGTCACTTGGCCTCCCAAACAATGCCAGGAAGACTCTCCTATTACTACCATTTTACACATAAAGAAAAAAAGCTCCAGAAAAATAAGATCTTTGCCCAATCACCCAACCAGAAAGTGAAATCTGAGTCTTCTCAATCACATGCTGTCAGCACCCACAAACCACCCACCTCCCTGCTGGGTGACCCACCCCAGTAACTTAATTATAACACGTAAGCCCATGTCATAATGCATAATATACAGCAAGAGTAACTATAGAACATTTTAATGTTTGGATTATGAAAGTGTTTTAAAATAATAGCTGTTTTGGTTAAGGATATCCACAGATATCTTGAGTTCATTGACCATGTTTCTTTACGGTCTAATTTTTTCTCTTTACCAGCTGCTAAAAGAATGCTATAGGAACCAGACTGGCAACTCTGAGGGGCTGGTACAAGCCTAGGGATTCCTGAAGCTGCTACGAGAGTCTGTCACTAGTCATGACCAGAGCCTTTTTCCCTCCTTTTTCTGGGTCCTTCCAGATGGCAAAATGCTAAATAGAAGGGGAAGAGGCTGTGGGATTGTAAAGAAAGCCCCCATGAACAAGGAGTCAAAATGCTAAATAGAAGGGGAAGAGGCTGTGGGATTGTAAAGAAAGCCCCCATGAACAAGGAGTCAGCGTCCCAGAATTTTAGTGTGAAGAGGAGAGCTGTGATGGGGGTCTGCGGAGATGCTCTAGAGATGTCTGGTCTGGCAAATGGCATCACCCACATTTTTTCGTGATACTCACACTCAGCCTGGCAGGACTGGAAGGAGTCAGCCGGGAGGAGAAGAGGAAGAAGCACATCACTGACTCATACAACATCATGTCCAAAAGCTGTCCTGATGCCTTTGGCAAACTGAAAATAGTTCCTGCAGACAAGAGCAGAGGGTGTGGGAGGCTGTGTCTAGAGAGGAGGGTGTGGGTTTGGACTCTGACCAGCCTCCTGTGTCACCTGAGGGAATTTGGACTTCATCCTGCGGAGCCCAATGGGTTAATATAACTGGCTCCGGGTTACCAGCTCATAAGAAAAGGATGCAGGAGTCCTATGCTGTTCTACAGCAAGAAAAATATATCTATCAACCTGGCTTGGTGGTTATGGGAATTGGCTTCATCAGACAGATGCAGTTTCTTCTTCTTCCTAGCTACAAAAATGTGAGCGGGCTTCCCTGGTGGCGCAGTGGTTGAGAGTCCGCCTGCCGAATGTAGGGGACACGGGTTCGTGCCCCGATCCGGGAAGATCCCACATGCCGCGGAGCAGCTGGGCCCGTAAGCCATGGCCGAAAAAAAAAAAAAAAGCGAGCAATATATTTAACCTCAGTAAGCCTCAGTTTTCTCAACACTGAAATGGGGATTATGGTACATGCTATGAGAATTAAATGAAATTATGTAGGTAAAACCCCTTGCCTTTCTTCTGACATACAGTCGTGCTCAGCAACAGGTAGCTACTGTTGTCTTTTAAAGTATTGATGCTTTAATGTGTACAGCAGCTACCATGGAATAGGAACTCCCTTCCTTCCAGCTCATTCCCTTCTCCCCATTATACATTTTTGGCTTTTGACTCATTAGAGCTTGTCCTTTATTCTTTCCACTTTGTTCCCCCTTCTCGACATTACTTCCTTCCTTTATGTCCCAGTCTAGACTTTAATGTCGGTTTCGATCTTACTCTCCTTCCACCTCAGTTTGTTCATTTCCTGGTCCAACCGCTGCCATATACCATCTGCAAAACCCTCAGCCGCGATGTAACGGTCTGCTAGAGCTACACAGCATCACACACCGTGTCCACTGGCACCACCACCTATGTGTGCTCTGCAGCCTAGGTGCCGGGTCCAGCACCACTGTATTCCTTATGAGTGTCCCTGGTCAGCCCACCTCTTCACTTCCACAAAGTCACTCTTCCCACCCCTGGAGAACCCGGACCCCACTCCCAGCTGACTTTCAGCAAACGACCTCCACTCCCCCAGCAAAGGGCACAAGGGCTATCAGGAGGGAACTCTGCTTCCTGTCCTTGCACCAGAAAACTTATTTCCAGTCTCCACACCTTGCCTCCCACTTTCGAAGTGGCCCTCCTTCTGTGTGCTATGGAATCCCTCTCTTCCCATGTCTTCTGGAACATTCTTTCATCAGCCATCCCTCTATCTTTCAGTTTCTTCTTTACTGATTTCACTAGTTCATTTATTCATCAGACATTTATACATTACATGTATAAATCACATGACAGTCAGCATCTTTGATTCTGGGAATACAAGAATAAATAAAATATCACAGGGGCTTCCCTGGTGGCGCAGTGGTTGAGAGTCCGCCTGCCAATGCAGGGGACATGGGTTCGTGTCCCGGTCTGGGAGGGTCCCACATGCCGCGGAGCAGCTGGGCCCATGAGCCATGGCCGCTGAGCCTGCGCGTCCGGAGCCTGTGCTCCGCAACAGGAGAGACCACAACAGTGAGAGGCCCGCATACCGCAAAAAAAAAAAAAAAAAAAATCACAGCTGCTAAAAATTTTAAACTGTCTC